>NC_135333.1:117120651-117720651 GCF_023851605.1 Tamandua tetradactyla
GAACTCCAAATAAACCAATGTTTAAGTGCAGAAGAATGCCTCAAAATAATTGAAAGTACACTGATATGCATCAAAGCATATCAATATTAATAAAGCTAAGAATAAATAACTTACTATGTGACTACTCAGTGTTAGGTGATCTTTAATAAATCTTTTGTTTCCCTATTGAATCACCATAAGCTATATACATTCCAAAACTTAACTGGCTCTTCTGTTATTGGATGATGTTAAGCATACTGGGGGGATGTGTATTGTAAAACAACCAAAGCAATTACCCAAGTCCTTCTGCCAATGGACCTCAATAGTTAAAACAACAGAATGAAACAAACAAACAGAAAGGTCCTGAAGTGCTGTGGAGTGTCTTATATGGGTAATAGGACCTTTGTTTTTAAATCATTAAGGTAATGGGAATATGTGATGCTAAAAGCAAGTCAAGTAGTATTACACTATCTAATATAAAACATTAAAATATTTATCATCGTGCATATTTTGATGAACAAATAGTTAAATAGCTGATTGCATTTTTTTGTTTTTTATGCATAGCATCAAGCAGATGCAGAGAAAGAGAGCGAAATGGAGTAATTATATTTAGCTTTAGTCCTGAGAAACAGTTTTCTGGGTATCTCTGAAAAATAACCTTACTTACATTCTTTGTGAATATATAGTTAGACTTGCACCTATATTTCTTGCATTCAATGATAAATGTAAAATTCTGTATTTGTGAATTTTCTTTAAAGAAGGGAGGAATTTTAGACATCACAAAGAAAATCAGGGGGTCAACGAAATTAGAGGTATGATGAAAAAGAATTGATATGGTAAGATTTACATTTTTCCCCTGTTAATTGTCTATTGTATGAAGTAATAGCTCGGACTTTGGGAACTAACCTACCACTCCAATAAGACAGAAAATGAATGAGAGAAAAGTAAGTGTTGTGATATAAATCCTCAACCTATATTTATACCCAGCTTATATTTTACATACCCACTTCACCATTTTTACTATTTCACATACAAGGGTCCTTCTAAAGCATCAGCTTGCAGCTGGTTTTGACTGAGTCCTTTCCCAAATTCCTCGGGCTTTACATTTTCAAGGTGCTGCCTGTGATTTCCAGCTGCCCAAAATCCGCATCCCTGACCTGCAGGCATTTCCAGAAGTCTGCCCAAGCTGGCAGCAGAGCAGCAGGTTCAGAGTCAGCACCTCCCAGGCATGGCCCTCCAGCAGTGATTGCTGACCAGGGTGTGTATATTCCAACCACCTACACCTAGATGGTGATTTTGGATTGTGTTTGTTCTCTTTCTCTCAGGATTATACTAGTGGCCCTCAGGGGTCCCTGGTCTCTCCCTTCCTTGTAAATTTCCCATTTTGAGCCCCTCTCAAATAAATTATTAGTTCATATTTTAGGGTTTGATTTTAGGGAGACATCACTAAGATGAAATCAGTGATTTCCTCTCACATTTAAAAATGACAGTATGCATTTAATTCTTTTTGTCAATCTAATCATCACATGCCATCACAAGAAAACAATATTTGTTAAAAATAGGTGTTTAGTTTAGTCACTTGTGGCAGGGTTTGTCTTATTACTCAATGGATCAAAAAAATGTAGTTAATTATCTAAAATATTATGCACAGTGCCCAAAGGATATATTAAAATCAATACAGAATTCATAATAGGAGTAACAAGTGTGAATGTCACTATAGGTGAAGCTTCTCTTAAAAAAAACAACAACAGACGAATAAAGCAATGAAGAATATAGTTTTGAGAAAGACTCAAGCTCCCTTAAGGGATCTTACAATTACATATTTAGGTTGTGTCTCAGTGTGGATCATCATCAGTAATTACAAACGGCTGTTTTTGTAAAGTATGGGAATAAAAGGAGAACAATTATGAGAGTGAAATCCACATAAGAAAATATATTTAATAGTCTATATCAGATAAAAATTGTCAATTTTTCATCCTATTCACACTTGATTTTTCCTCAAGGAGAACATTTCATGTTTTTTATTAAAATGATGCAAGGCATACTAACTCTCATCCTATTGCCACTGGGGAAGGAAAAATGGAATGGTAGCTGGCACATGTGAGATGCTCAGTTAATATTGCTGAAAAATGAATATTTCAACAGCCTCGTGACCTTACTGCATAGTTTCCTTTGCATGAATCACCTAGGTCCCTCAGTTCCCAGCATTGATGATAATAACACTGTGTTAATCTTTTGCAAAGTCCCCTGTAATGATGTTTCTTAGTTCTAGCAGAAGTAATAGCTCTATACGGTTATCTCTATCCCAGACCAGTGGCCCTGACCTTTATGACAGAGGATTCATCAACATGAATAGTAAACAGACATCCAGGCCTTCATTCAAAGGTTTCTGACCAAATGTTTATCCTCATACATGTCAGTTGCATTTTAGCAGATACAAACAGAAAACGAGATTGCACGCCTAATTTTCCATTGTATCGCCTAACTTTTCTCATTTCCCAAAGAATCCATAAATGCCATCTCTGTGATTTTCCTCTGTCCTCCCAATTCCCTTTGATCCAAAGAATACATAGAAATCTGGTACTTTCAGTCCTTCAGGAGGCAGGTCTTAGACCATGAGGTCTCTGCATTTGCCAGCTATTAAACCTCTTTCCTCACACAAATTGGAGTTAGGAGTCATTTTTACTGCACTGGGCAAGATCCCAATGACCTGCAGTGTCTCCTTCAATCACATTGAAAAATGTAGAGCAAATCCAACTGCATTTGTGCTCTAGGTTATAAATGCTTTAATGGTAATATACATTGGTAGCAGTATCACAGACCTGGTGTAATTTCTCTGTAGAGTAGTGACAGTTTCAGCCCCAGTGATCTTGTCATCGAGATTTACACCATTTGTCTAAGAGGGCTCCTTTGAAAGTCTTCCTTCACTTCCTTGTTCCTCAAGGTATAGATCAGAGGGTTCAGAGCAGGTGTGACTACTGTGTACATGACGGCAGTTGCCTTTTCTGTTTCTGGACCGTGGGCAGTCTTAGGTTGGAGATAAGTGGCCAAGGCAGTGCCATAGAAGATAGAAACAACTAGAATGTGAGAAGAACATGTAGAAAAAGCTTTGCCTTTGCTAGCTGCGGAGGGGATTTTCAAAATGGCCAGAAGGATACGCACATAGGAGTACAAAATGAGCAAACAGGGACCCACAAAGAAGATCAAGGAGAGAACAAACATCACGAGTTCATTTTGTGAGGTATCCACACAAACCAGCCTCAGCACAGGCAAGATGTCACAGAAGAAGTGCTGAATCTCTCCTGTTCCACAGAAGGGCATAGTGAAGATCCAGGCGGTGTGGGCTGACTCCACCACCACGCTGGCAGTCCAACATGCTCCTGACAGTTTCAAACACACACGAGGGCCCATAAGGAAAGTGTAACGCAGTGGTTAGCAAATCGCTACAAAGCGGTCATAAGCCATGACTGCCAGCAGGCAGCATTCTGTCAGTCCGAAGAGGGTAAATGCGTACATCTGGACTGCACAGCCTCCCATGCTAATGGTCTTGTTCTCCGCCAGCAGGTGCACCAGCATCTGAGGCACCACACTGGTGGTGTAGCACATCTCCAGAAAGGAGAGTTTCATCAGGAAGAAATACATGGGAGTGTGCAGGGCAGGGGTGACCCAGATCAGGTAGATGATGAGGAGGTTTCCTCCCACAGTAAACAGGTAAATGGCTAAGAACACAGCGAAGAGCACAGGTTGTAACTCTCCCAGAGCAGAAAAAGCCACAAACGTGAATTTTGTACAGAGAGACTGGTTTCCAATCATCATGGGCTCAGACTCAGATATCTGTGGAGACAAACAGCACGATGATGTTAAAGGAATATAGTTCCCTATCACTGTCTTTGGTCAAGCTTCATCAAAAGGAGGTCTGAAAACATCAGTGGTCAGAGACGAGAATTGAAACACCTGTTCTTTTGCTTGCTAAGTAACTGCCCGAATAAAGAACATGTAATAATCTGTCCTGATTTGAGTTTTGACTGTCATGATTTTATCAAGGATATTTAGATGAAACAATTGTTTTAAGTTACATATTTCCATCATTCTGTTTTATTCTAATTATATATCTATAAGATTATATAATTAACGTATATAGGCATTCTAATTGTAAAGGAATCACATAGCCCCTAAAATAAAAAGAAAAATTTAAGTGGTGCTGTATTCTAACTTTCCAAATTCCACATCTTTCCAGTCATTCCTTTTTATTTTTAATTATTTTTCAGTTTTGTATTTTGCAGTCATTCCTAAATGTTTGGTAGCAGGTATATTTCAAGGCATTCATTTATACATTTATATGCATATTTCCACTCCTTTTGATTTCAATAGAATGATTCAATGAATAGCCACTAAAATCTGAGGAAGCAAAATCAACAGAATCTCTTTTCCTTAACATATGTGTGATTTTACAGGAAATGGTGAAAAGGGGAACTTACCTAGAACCATTGGTAAATCTAACCTTTCTCTATGAGCCTCTAGAATTTCCAGTATTCCAAATGTTAATATAGGATGAAGTAGACCTTATTTATATTCTTAAAAATTCAATAGGGATTGCATCCTCTGCATGACTTAATTTATATGTGTCCCAAGAGGAATAAGTACAGAAACAACAATAAATATTTAATTATATAATTTGGTTCTCATTTCTTGAATACATTTTCCCAGAGTTGATCTATTGCTCTCAGTTATTCATTGAAGATTTCAATCTGTAAAACTAATAGTTTCTCATTTGTACCCATCCTGCAATCGAAATCATTGTTGACCTTCACCTTATGTTTGCTATAGTAACCTTTATGCTTCTTAATTGGATGAATGTGTTTATGTTTAATTTCAGGTCCTGTAGGTACAGGACCTGGCACAGAGCATGCTCTTTAAGTCTCACAGGTGATAAGTATTTTATTGAGTGATTCATGATTCAATTGTCAGCAGCCAAAATGAAGGGCTCATTAGGGAAATTCTAAATTTCTAATGGAATGAATGAAAATAAATTTTCAAACCATGAAAGATGATGTCTCTGGCACTATTCCTAAGAAATGAAAACGTGTTCATTCTCCTCCATCACGATTCATTCCATTAGAGTGCTTTATTTTTTTTCCCTGCGTGGTCAATTATAGTAAACTCCCTGGGGTAGGAAGTAAGAGATAGAAAAGCGGAGGTTCAAAGAGCAGTTAAGAAGTTATTGCATTATTGGAGAGAATCTCCTTTTTTCTTCCAAAATTCCCACATGAATTCTAAAAATGGGAGTCTTAAACCCTTTAGCTCCCTTCTCATGATATGCCAGGCACACACACCCTGCCCTCTTTCCTGCGGCTGCATGCTGCTAAGAGAGTCTTGCTTCAGAAACAGCGTTTCCCCCCCACCATGGGAACACCGCCTGAGTGACTGCATCGCATTGAGAAGTAGTGAAGGAGACAACGTTCTGTTCATGGTCACGGGACCCCTGAACCATTGCCACAAAAGAGCAGACTGTGCATGATCGCGATATTTTCCAAAACACCTACCAAAGGTTTTGCAAACGCCTCTGTGTTGATTTGGAAAGGTAATTTTAAGAGTGAACACCATACAATGGTATTTCTAATTCTGGAAGATGAAGATAATAACTTGGATAAGCGTTTTAAGTTGCTGCTGAAGAAGAAAAATGTCCAGTTTTTATGCGAGTGGTTGCAGGTTATGGTGTTGAAATCAAGCTGAAATAGGCAGTATGGTAAATTTCATAGGAAAACATAAAAGGACGGTATGTCATCAGTCAAACTGATGAACTTAGCTTTATCATTCATTTACTAAGGAATTGGATTAAAAAAAATTTTTAAAGGAAAATAGGGAAAGATGTTAACTCCTTTCAAATATTTCAGATATGTCCTAAAATAACCTTTTACAAAAAATGGTCTACTTTTTAAAGTTCAAATATGCCCAATACCTGCTCTTCTTCTCTCTTTTCCATTGACTTGAAATGGTAAATTTAAAAAATATAATTTTCCTGAATTGTGTTCGCAGACTGGCAAACATCTCCCTCTTCCAAAATATTAAATTTTCCTTTAATATTTTTGGTATGTATTATCGGATTTTGTACTAAAATATTTGGAAGAATATAAAGAGCACAAAAAGAGGAAGATCACAGAAGATAAGCTGAATGGGTTCTATGCAGGTTGTATTTTAGGAACTTATAGATCAATATATTAATTAGAAGGGTAACTACCAATTTTGCCACACTGAGGTTCTCCTTTCTTTTTGGTCAATTCTGTTACTTTGAGTATAATATAAGGATGGATGATTCACACATTATGCTTAATCAGGTCTATGATGTGAACACTATGTGTGCAACTGATTTGAAGCAATTAAGCAAAGCACTTTATACATTTGTTTCAAATACACAAATATTTGCAATTAAAACCATGAAATGTTTTACTTTTTTTCAAGCACTGCTTAACCTTGCTCCTTTGTTGTCACCTTTTAAATCCCTTAACTATATCTGCCATATTTTATAATATCTTTTTTTTTTTTCACTTGTGCAGAAAGCAGGAATTGAATCTTGGTCGCCAGTGTGCCAGGCAAGAATTCTGCTGCTGAGCCACTGTCGCACCACCCTATAATATCTTTTTATTAAAATTCAGGAATTTGGAGTTACAAAGATAGGTCAGTGGTAGAAATTCTCACCTGCCATGTGGGAGACACGGGTTCAATTTCTGGCCCATGTACTTCCTGAAAAACAAAACAAAACAAAGCAAAAAGAAAAAAAACAACCAAAAATTCAGCAAATGGTGCTGCCATAACTACATAGTCACATAGAAAAGGAATGAAATGTGGCCCCTGCCATACAGCATGCCAAAAAACTTTCTGGGAATTTGAATTTTAAATCTTCCCATAGAATTTAATTCAAAACTCTGCAATTGTCTAACTGCTTCGATACTTCATATCTTCCAGTGACTTGTTAAATCACTTTTGGGGGAGAAAGATGGGGTGAATGTCTTCACTGTCTGAGGCCAAGGAAATGATGGGATCTAGCTCGCGATGCAATTATGTTCTTGATATAATTGCATATGATTTTACCTAACCCACCATGTTTGCCAAGGAAGACACATACATAATTCCTTGCAACACTGCTCTGTTTCATCTTAGCTCCCTCCAATGTGGAGATTTTCTGCAGAAAAGTGGCCAACTGTGTGCTCCTTTGGTTCCTCTAGTTGTCTATGCCCCAATTTCTCCTTTTCTCTCTTTTTGCTATTCTCCATGCTCTTCAGATACAGATGTACGAAAGCCAGGTTTTGTTCTATTGGATATAGTCCATGTGTTGGTTTCCTGTGGCTGCCATAACAAATTGCCTCAAATTGTATAGCTTAAGTAGTTTAAGAATAAAAGAAATTTACTGTCTCCCAGTTCTGGAGGCTGGAAGTTCATAACCAAGTCATTAGCAGGGCCATGCTCTCTCCAAAGGCTCTAGGGAAGAAGATTTTCTTGTCCTCTGGCTTCTGGTGGTTTGTGGCATTCCTAAGCTGTGGCAGAATAGCTCCATTCTCTGTTTCCTGTCTTTATATAGCCTTCCCTCTATGTGTGTCCTTTTGTCTTTTCTTCTAAAAAGAACACCTATCATTGGATTTAGGACCCATCCTAAATCCAGGTGTAACCAATGACATTTGCGAATTCTGTTTCCAAATAAGGAAATGTTCCTTGGTTCCAGGTGGCCATGAGTTGGGGGTCACCCTATTTGTCATTCAGAAGAGACATCTGTTACCACCTCTGGGTGAAGAGCATAAAAATGCCTGTCCTCGGGGACAGCAGTCCTCAGGTCTCAACCTACCCCATGTTTGGTAGGTTTTGGGTCACCAGCCAAAACATCATTCACAGACACCTGAATTAGCCATGTTCATTCCCATAGATAAGACCCAAATCAGAGTCAGCTTCCCTAGTCACCAGTGGCACAGGATGGCCAGTAGGTCTGAATACATGACCCATGAAAGAAGATATTTATACACAGCTCACCTGTGCTATACTGCTCCCTCCCTGCCAGGAACAGTTCTAGCAGCAGGGTTGACCAGGTCTTCACAACTAAGTCAAGCTGTCATCATTGAAAGTTGATATATGTTTATATATGCTTGGAACAAGAAGGTAAGGATGTGTCCTGGGTTCAGTATCTACAATGGAATATATTTTACCTTGAGGTCCTTCCGAGAAGGAATCAGTCCACTTTTATCACCCTGACCAAACACCAGGTTAACCTATCTAGTCTGAGCATAGGGTCTATCTGTTGGTCATAAGGAAATGCAGTCAGCTGCACTCAGACAGAAACTACCACCCTTTTGAAACTCTGCAGTCTACTTTTATATTTTCATAGGCATTCTGATTTCTACAAATGATTCTCCTTGAAGTACCCTCAGTATAATTTGACATACTTGGCGGCACTGCATTCCTTTCTGTTCTGAGAAACATAGGGAAAAACTCCTTATGAACATGGGAATTCTATAAGCACAACAGCTCTAATTATCTCATAAGATTCACAGTCTTCTAATATACAGGCTTATAAGAACTTGTGGGTTAGCTGGGGTAATATTCCACCTTATTAATAAACACAATTATTACCATCTCACTTTTAGGCTTCTTTAGAATTTAAAGTGCCTCTTTCCTTTTCTCTGTTCTCACTTGAAATTGCTAAACATGTGAGAAAAATGCCCTCTTCATAGCTGTCATATATTTACCATAAATTTTCCAGTCAATATAGTATCAACATTATTACATGAGTTTAAAATAATTTAACATCTTGAAAAAATGTCAACATCTGTTTTGATCATTTTGAAAGATTTAAAAAGTACTGACTGTGGGAGATTCTGATACTTAAAGTCAGTTTTGGCTGTACAAGTAGTTGAGTCTTAACATGGGGGAGCTTGGTGCTGGCAGTAATAGATGTATTGGAAAAGCGTCTTATTGGTAACCATGGGTTTTTATTAATTTATTCCATTTCTACACAGAAAGTTTTCTTCCCATAAATTCTGCAGTATAACTTTTCTGTATGTTTGCTTATTGGAACCCATATGCAGACTTCTAAATAAACACCTGGTATTCGTTTGTCTCTCATGATATGTATGGATGCTAATTATTTCATACTATTAACTTAGGGAGGAAGTTTTGGACCCCAAGCAATAAAATAGGTTTGGGGCAGTCAATAAAATGTTTCATTAAAAGAAGAGTTTTCTTTTGTTCTTTTCCTTGGGAATGCAGCACCATTTTGAATCCCAGGGTATTGGAGTATGAGAGAATCCAGAAACATTAATTCTGGCCCCAGTGTGGATCTCTTTTTGTTTTTATTTCAGAAATGAGCAGATAGCCAGAGGCCTGCATGCTCGGGGCCTACTGGCTTTCATAGGCTTAACTCACTCTAATTAGGATAGCCAGGGCTTCTGCTTACCCTGAAAACCTCACTTCTTGCTTCAGGGGGAGACACTCGCATTGGAAAGTACCCGATTCCCATGGGCCGAAACCAGAGATCACTTCTCAGAATGTCAAAGACAATACCTTGCTTGGTACAATACCTTGCTTAGTCTAGAATCCTGTACTACAAAAGATGGAATGTCTCAGATGATATTGAAAGCCAGACAGAGGAGAAAAGGGACATTTTCTTTCTTTTCTTTAAACGTACTTTTATTGATAAAACTGGACGTACAAACATTCTTAACATAGAAACATTCCATCCATAGCATACATTCAGTGGCTTACAATATCATCACATTGTTGTGTATTCATCACCATGATCATGTTTTGAAAATTTGCATCACTCCAGAAAAAGCAATAAAGTGGAAAAAAGAAAAAAGCCTCATACATACGTAACCCTTACCCCTCCCTCTCATTGACCCTCTCACTGGTATTTCCATCTACCCGATTTATTTTAACCTTTATTCCCCCATTCTTTATTTATTTTTCATCCATATTTTTTACTCATCTGTCCATGTCCATCAGACACAACATTTTCACTATCACATAGTCACATGTAAAAGCTATGTCGTTATACAATTAACTTCAAAGAACAAGGCTCCTGGAACACAGCTCTACAGTTCATATACTACTCTCTAGCCGCTCTAATACACCATAAGCTAAACAGGGGATAGCTATAGAATACGTAAGAATAACCTCCTGGATAATCTCTCAACTCTGTTTGAAATCTCTCAATCAGTGACTTTAATTTTCTCATTTCTCTCTTCCCCCTTTTGATTAATACATAGAAACAGCAAAGTTTTTCTAAGTAGTTTTGCACAGTGCAGGTGATTAAAAGTAGGAGTAAAACCATAGAAGAGATCAGATACTCCGTGATGAACGGGAACTGCCAGACTTGCGTCTGTGTCTATTGTGAGGCATTTGCTATATCTCAGAGCCAACCAAGGCACCTTTGGATGGTGTGAGGCTTTGCTGTTGTACAAATTGTGGCTGGGATATTCCACTTTTCTGAAGCTGACTTTATCTAACATTATCAAAGCACCCCATCTTCAATGAAAATCACTCATTTCGTTCCTACTAGGAAAAGTAGAAAATCATGTTATCCAGCCACAGGTAATGGATATTTTGTTCAGGTTCTACCTGTAGTGATGTTCAGTCTCTGAATATAAAATCTCACATGTGCCCGTTCTGTTTCTAATTCTACTAATATACTCCACATTTCTGACCCTCACCATGGTGGACCATATAAGCTAAAGAAATAACTTGACTAAAACCATTGTTGTCCAAGGTAAGCACTGGGCATTCAGTACAAGGAAAGACAGGAAAACTGGAAAAAAAGTACTATCAACATTTGAAAGTATATAAGAGTTGTAAATTATTTGGGAAAGACTCATGGTCCCTTAAGAGCTTTTACATGTGATATATTTAGGGTTGTATCACACCATGCATCACTCATCAATACTTACCAACAGCAGTTTTTTTTTTTTATGATGTATGGGAATAAAAGGAGATCAATTAAGAGACTGCAGTCCGTTTATGAAAATATATTTAACAGTCTATATTAGACAAGAAATTGTTATTTATTTTCTTCCTATTCACATTTTACTTTTCTTCAAGAGTAATATTTCATGTTCCTTACAATGGTGCAAAACATACTGACCTTCAACCTATTCTCACACGGGGTGGGAAAAATTGAATAGTAGCTGGTACATGTGAGATAGTCATTATTGTTGAAAAATGAATATTTAAACAACCTCATGACATTACTACATAATTTCTGTTGCATAATTATGAAAGAGCAACTAGATCGCTCAGTTCCCGGCATCGATGATGAGAACACTGTTAATCTTTCTAAAAGCCCCCTGTAATGAAGTTTCTTAGTTCCTAACATAGGTAATAACTCTGTACTGTTATTTCTAGCCCAGCCCAGTTGCCCTGACCTTTATGACAGAGGATTGATCAATGTGAATATCAAACAGACAGCCAGGCTTTGATCAAAGGTTTATTACCATATGTTTACCCTATACATCTCAGTTACATTTTAGCGAACTCAAATATGAAACTAGATTGCACTGCTAATCTTTTCATTGCATTCCCTAACTTTTTTCATTTCCCAAAGAATCTATAATGTCATCTCTGTGATTTCCCTCCCAATTCTCTCTGATCCAAAAAATGCATTTAATCTCTTAGTGCAGTGCTTTGGAGAAGTAGGTCTTAGACCATGACACACCCTGTATTTCTAGAGATTAAATCTCTTTCTTCTGTGACCAAATTGGTGTGATGATTCATTTTTGTTATACTCAGCAAGGACCCCAAAGACCTACAGGGTTCCCTTCAATCACATTGAAAAATGTAGAGCAAATCCAACTGCATTGTGTCTGGATTATAGATGATTTAATGGTAATATATACTGGTAGCAGTATCATAGACTTGGTGCAATTTCGCTGTAGAGTAGTGAAAATCTCAGCCCTAGTGATCTTGTCATCAAGATTTACACCATTTGTCTAAGAAAGCTCCTTTGAAAGGCTTCCTTCACCTCCTTTTTCATCAAGACATAGATCAAATGTTTCAGAGCAGGCATGACCACTGTGTACTTGAGTGCAGTTCCTTGTCTGTTTCTGGAGTGTGGGCAGTCTTAGGTTGGAGATGAGTGTATAAGGCAGTGCCATAGAAGAGAGAAACAACTAGGAGAAGAACTAGTAGAAAAAGCTTTGCCTTTGCCAGCTGTGGAGGGGATTCTCAAAATGGCCACAAGGAAACGCATACAGGAGCACAGAATGAGCAAACAGGGACTCATAATGAAGAGCACAGAGACAGCAAATATCACAATCCTGTTTTGTGAGGTATCCACACAAGCCAGCTTCACCATAGGCCTGATGTCACAGAAGAAGTGAGAATCTCTTCTGTTCCACAGAAGGGCAGAGTGAATATCTAGGTTATGTGGGCTGACTCTACCACCACCCCGGTGGTCCAACATGCTCTGGCCAATTTCAAACACACATGAGGGCCCATAAGTAGAGTGTAAAGCAGTGGGTAACAAATACCTACAATGCAGTCATAAACCATGACTGCCCGCAGGCAGCATTCTGTCTGTGCCAAGATGGTAACTGCGTACATCTGGGTTGTTCTCCACCAGCAGGTGCACCAGCATCTGAGGCACCACACTGGTGGTGTAGCACATCTCCAGAAAGGAGAGGTTCATCAGGAAGAAATACATGGCAGTGCACAGGGCAGGGGTGACCTACTTAATCAGGTCTGTACATGAACACTCTGTGTTCCTAATTTTGAAGTATTTAAATATAGTATTTGTAAGTTTATTTAAAATGTACAATTACCATGACCTGTGACTCACCCCACACACCATGCACCTGAACTTGGTCACCTGCAACTGCTTCCCTACTACCCTTCCCCACACATCTGTACCTGTCCCCCACCCTCACCCCAAGAGTAACAAGTAGGAATAGAATAGATTTCAGTGTTTGGTGTGGGTTTCAGTTCCAGAATTTCAGGTTTTCCCTTCAAGCTGCCCTACAACACTGCAAATAAACCAAATTTTAAAACTTTTGTTTTATCATAGAATATACCATATATACAAAGCAAAGAAAGAAAAAAAAAGGAGTAGTTTTCAAAGCACTCTCCAACAATAAGTTATGGGAGAGATCCCAGAGTTTGTCATGATGTACGATAACACCAAATCTGATTTTTCCTTCTACCTGCTCCAGAACATTGCAAGATAGAAGGAATAAATACTTTTTTTTAATCATCACAATCAACTTTCTTTTCTTTATTGGAAAAAATAACATATAAGCAAAAAAAGCAGTACATTACAAACACAGCACTACAATAATTGGTTGTAGAACAGATTTCAGCGTTTAATATCAGTTATAATTCCACAATTTTAGGTTTTTACTTCTAGCTGCTCTAAGATAGTGGAAATTAAAAGAAATATCACTATAATGATTTAGTAATCGTACTAATTTATTACACTCTTCTCTGTATAACTTCCCAATCACATTTGATCTTTCTCCCACTGTTTAGGGATATTTGGGCTATGCTCATTCTAACTTTTTCATGTTGGAAGGGACTGTCAATAATATGGGGTAAGGAGCTCTGGAGAGGCTGGCCCTTCTGTGTTTCAGGACTTACCTGGTGCAAGGACCCATTTGGAAGTTGTAGGTTTCTGAGAAGTTATCTTAGTGCATGGAACCTTTATAGAATCTTACATAATGCCCTAGGTGTTCTTTAGGATTGGCTGGAATGGTTTTGGTTGGGATTTGGCAAGTTATATGTAGCAGTGCCTAAGTGATGCTGCATAAGAGTGACCTCCAGTGTCTCCTCTCAACTCTATTTGAACTCTCTCAGCCACCGATATCTTATTTGTTGCACTTCTTTTCCCCCTTTTGGTCAGGATGGCATTGTGGATGACACAGTGCCAGTTCTGAAGGACAATTGGCTGGTGTTCTAGTTTGCCAGCTGCCAGAACGCAACACACCAGAGACAGATTGGCTTTTAATAAAAGGGGATTTATTTTGTTGGTTCTTCAGAGGAAAGACAGCTAACTTTCCACTGAGGTTCTTTCTTACGTGGAAGGCACAGGATGGTCTCTGCTGGTCTTCTCTCCAGGCCCCTGGGTTCCAACAACTTTCCCTGGGGTGACTTCTTTCTACATCTCCAAAGGCCTGGGCTGAGCTGCGAGTGCTGAGATGAGGAATACCAAGCTGTTAGGTTGTGCTACATTGCGTTCTCTCATTTAAGCACCAGCCAATTAAGTCAAACATCACTCATTGCAGCAGACACGCCTTCTAGCCAACTGCAGATGTAATTAGCAACAGATGAGGTTCACGTACCATTGGCTTGTGTCCGCAGCAACAGAACTAGGTATGCTCACCTGGCCAAATTGACAACTGAATCTAAGTAACACAGCTGGGTACAGAATTCTTGGCTGTAAGTCTTTCTCTTTCAATATCTTAAATGTATCACTGCTGCCTCTTGCTTCCATAGTGCCAGTTGAGTAGTCTGAATTCAGCCCTCTGTGGTTTCCCTTGCACATATTAGATTGTTTTTCTCTTGTTGCTTTCTGGATTTTCTGCTTCTCATCAACATTTGACAGTCTGATTAGTATATGTCTTGGGGTTAGCCTATTTGGATTTACTCTGTTTGGAGTTCACTGAGCTTCTTTGATTTGCATATGTATGTGTTTCCTAAAGGTTGGGTAATTTCCCCCAATATACCCTCAACTAATCTTCCTAAACTTTTACTTCCTGTCATGGTCAGGGACATGTGTCAACTTGGCGAAGTTGTGGTACCTGTTTATCTGGTTGGGCAAGTGCTGGCCTGTCTGTTGCAATGAGGACATTTTATAGAATTAGATCATGATCACGTCAGCTGCATCCACAGCTGATTCCATTTGTAATCAGCCAAAGTGGAGTGTCTTCTACAATAAGTGATGCTTAATCTAATCACGGGAAGCCTTCTAAGGAGGACTCAGAGGAGATAGGTTCCATTCCTGCTTTGGCTGGTGGGCCTTTCCTGTGGAGTTCATCCAGACCATCCATCGGAGTTGTTGGCTTCACAGTCTGCCCTGTGGATTTTGGACTCTGCATTCCTGTGGTCACATGAGTCACTTTTATAAATAGTATATTTGCAAGTGTTCCCTGTTGATTCTGTTTCTCTAGAGAACCCTAACTAATACATCTTGGTACCAGGAGTGGCTCTTAAGAAACAGAATCTTACAAATGGGTTTTTATGAATGGTTTTCTACTCTGACTGGACTCAGAGACACTAAGGACTCTGAATCCCATAATCAGAATGACACTCCCAATCCATGGAGTGAGTTGGCAAATGATATAGTCCAAATATCATCATATGATTCTCCTAATGCTTTGCTTGTACGAAGCCAGACTCTGGGGATAATGTTTTTGACACCTTTACAGATTTTTGTAGAAATAAGTTATAGAGATGTTGGTTGGTTGTTGTTAGATACACTGTCTACATTAAGGGGTGAAACGAGAAGCTTAAGCGCCGTCTGATAGGTGTAGATGTTTCTATGAGTATCCTGAATGAAAATCTTATTTCCTGTAGCCGTAGACTTGAGATCTCTGAAAATCAGACTCAGGATCTTACTGTTAGAGTAACAACTTTACAATGTAAACTGAAATCTCAGTCTTGCATGGTGAGGGCATTGATTGGAAAGGAGTGGGACCCTGAAAAATGGGATGGTGACATATGGATTGATAATGATGCCGGGGGTGAGGTTGAAGCCCTAGATCATGCTGAGTCTTCTCTAGATAACTCTGTAATAGTTTGCCCTGAGGACATAACTGCCCCACCTCCAGCCTGCTTTGAGGAATTGGTCACCCAACCTCCTCCTGAAGGGATTAGCCCTAGAGTGATTAATCCTGTTTCACCAGATGAAACTGCAAATGAAGGCCCTGAAGCAAATGGCTTGGAAGATATTTCTAATTCTTTTCATGACCCACCCCCACCACCTCTCATTTCTTCCAGACCTGTAACTAGACTAAAATCCCAACAGGCCCCTGAAGGTGAAGTACAAAGTATCACACACTAGAAGGTACATTATACTCCAAAAGAACTGTGTGAGTTTTCCAATTTATAGAGACAGAAATCAGGGGAATATGTGTGGCAATGGATTTTAAGAGTGTGGGATAATGGTGGGAGGAATATAAGGCTAGATCAGGCTGAATTTATTTAAATGGGCCCAATAAGTAGAGATTCTGCATTCAATGTTGTAGCTTGAGTGGTTAGAAAAGGTGTTAACAGTTTGTTTGGATGGTTGGTTGAAACATGGATCAAAAGGTGGCCAACATTACCTGAGGTTGAAATGCCAGAACTGCCCTGGTATAATGTATATGAGGGAATCCAGAGGCTTAAAGAGATTGGAATGTTAGAGTGGATTTATCATGCAAAGCCTGCTCTTACACCCCAGGAATGTCCGGAAGATGCACCTTTTACCAGAACAGTGAGAAATAAATTTGTGAGACTAGCGCCATCATCCCTGAAGAGCTCTGTGGTTGCACGTCTCTGTAGGTCAGATATTACTGTAGGAACTTCTGTCACTGAGCTAGAATCCTTAAACACAATGGGGATGACAGGATCCTGAGTTGGCAGAAGTCAGGTGGCAGCACTTAATCACCAAAGACTGGGTAGATGTGGTTATTACAATAGACAGCAAACTCAAAGCAGAGACTTCTGGCATTGGCTAGTAAATCATGGGGTACCTAGAAATACAATAGAAGGGCAGTCTACTAAATTCTAGTTTGAGCTGTAGAAACAAAAGAGTCCTAGGTCAAGTGAACAGAAGTCTAACCTGAATTACAAAAACAGAGTCACGGCCTCCTAATCAATTTCCAGACAATTTCCAGACTTGAAACAGTTTACAGATCCAGAGCCCCTTGAATGAAGGGGAGGCCAGGTCCCTTTGGGGGAGAAACCTGTTACACTGCCAATCTTCCTCCAGGTCTTCCCCAAGGAGACCAATGGCCTTTTACCACGGTAACTGTGCACTGGGGAAAAGGAAATGATCAGATATTTTGGGGATTATTAGACACTGGTTCAGAAGGGACATTAATTCCAGGGGACCCAACACGTCACTCTGGACCACCAGTCAGAGTGGGGGCTTATGGAGGTCAGGTGATCAATGGAGTATTAGCTCAGGTCCATCTCACAGTGGGTCCAGTGGGCCCCCAGACCCATCCTGTAGTTATTTCCCCAGTTCCGAAATGTTTAATTGGCATAGACATACTGAACAACTGGCAGAATCCCCACATTGGCTCTCTAACTCGTGCAGTGAGGGCTATTATGGTGGGAAATGCCAAGTGGAAGCCACTAGAACTGCCCCTATCAAGCAAAATAGTAAGTCAGAAGCAAAACTGGATTCCTGGAGGGATTTCAGAGATTACTGCCACTCTTAAGGACTTGAAAGATGCGGGGGTGGTGATTCCCACCACATCCCTGTTCAATTCTCCTATTTGGCCTGTGCAGAAAACAGATAGGTCTTGGAGAATGACAGTGGATTATCGTAAGCTCAACCAGGTGGTAACTACAATTGCAGCTGCTGTTCCAGATGTGGTATCATTGCTTGAGCAAATTAATACATCCCCTGGTACTTGGTATGCAATTATTGATCTGGCAAACACTTTTTGCTCAATAGCTATTAGCAAGTACCACCAGAAACAGTTTGCTTTCAGCTGGCAAAGCCAGCAATATTTTTCACTGTCCTACCTCAGGGGTATATCAACTATTCCAGCCCTATGTCATAATCTTGTTCGCAGAGACCTTGATAGTTTCTGCCTCCCACAAGACATCACACTGGTCCATTATATTGATGATATCATGTTGATTGGACCTAGTGAGTAAGAAGTAGTAACTACTCTAGATTTACCAGTAAGGCATTTGCATGTCAGAAGATGGGAGATAAATCCAACAAAAATACACGGGCCTTCCACCTCAGTGAAATTTCTGAGGGGCATGTCGAGATATCCCTTCTAAGGTGAAGGATAAGCTGCTGCATCTGGCCCCTCCTACAACCAAAAAAGAAGCACAATGCCTAGTAGGTTTTTTGGATTTTGGCGACAACATATTCCTCATTTGGGTGTGCTACTCTGGCCCATTTATCGAGTGACCAGAAAAGCTGCTAATTTTGAGTGGGGACCTGAACAAGAGGAGGCTCTGCAACAGGCCCAGGCTGCTGTACAAGCTGTTCTGCCACTTGGACCATATGATCCAGCAGATACAATGGTGCTAGAAGTGTCAGTGGCAAATAGAAATGCTGTCTGGAGCCATAGGCTGGCCCCTACAGGAGAATCACAATGCAGACTCTTAGGATTTTGGA
This sequence comes from Tamandua tetradactyla, assembly GCF_023851605.1. NCBI lineage: Eukaryota > Metazoa > Chordata > Mammalia > Pilosa > Myrmecophagidae > Tamandua > Tamandua tetradactyla. The sequence continues at coordinate 117,138,944 of NC_135333.1, forward strand.
GCAGAGCCTTACCATCTGCTGCAGATAACTACTCTCCTTTAGAAAAACAGCTTTTGGCCTGCTACTGGGCCTTATTAGAGACCGAATGCTTAACCATGGGCCACCAAGTTACCATGAGATGTGAGTTGGCTATCATGAGCTGGGTGTTGTCTGACTCAACAAGCCATAAAGTTGGGCGTGCACAGCAGCACTCTATTATAAAATGGAAATGGTATATAGGAGATAGAGCCAGAGCATGTCCTGAAAGCACAAGTAAGTCACATGAAGAAGTGGCCAAATGCCCATGGTTTCCACTCCTGCCACATTACCTTCTATTTCCCAGACCAGAGCTATGGCCTCTTGGGGAGTTCCTTACAGTGAATTGACTGAGGAAGAGAAAACTTGGGCCTGGTTTACAGATGTTTCAGAATGATATGCAGGTACCACCCAAAAGTGGACAGCTGCAGCATCACAACCCATTTCTGGGTGTCCTTGAAGGACAGTGGTGAGGGGAAATCCTCCCAGTGGGCAGAACTTCGAGCAGTGCACCCCAGTTGTTCATTTTGCTTGGAAGGAAAACTGGCCAGAGGTATGTTTGTATATTGACTCATGGGTTGTTGCTAATGGTTGGCTGGATGATCAGGGACTTGGAAAGACCATAATTTGAAAATTGGTGACAAAGAGGTCTGGGGAAGAAGTATGTGGATAGACCTTTCTGAGTGGGCTAAAATCATGAAGATATTTGTGTTCCATGTGAATGCACACCAGAGGGTGACTTCAGCAGAGGAAGATTTTAATTATCAAGTGGATAAGATGACCCGTTCTGTGGATACCAGTCAGCCTCTTTCCCTAGCAACTCCTGTCATTGCCCAATGGGCTCATGAACAAAGTGGTCATGGTGGTAGGGATGGAGGTTATGAATGGGCTCAGCAACATGGACTTCCACTCACCAAGGCTGACCTGGCCACAGCCACAGCCACTGCTGAGTGCCCAATCTGCCAGCAGCAGAGACCCACACTCAGCCCCCGATATGGCACCAGCCATTCTGTGAGATGACCAGCCAGCTACATGATGGCAGGTTGAGTACATTGGACCACTCCCTTCATGGAAGGGGCAGCGATTTGTTCTAACTGGAATAGACACATGCTCTGGGTATGGGTTTGCTTTCCCTGCACACAGTGCTTCTGCCAAAACTACCATCCTTGGGCTTACAGAATGCCTTATCCATTGTCATGGTATTCCACATAGCATTGCTTAGGATCAAGGAACACACTTCACAGCAAATGAAGTGCGGGAATGGGCACATGCTCATGGAATTCTCTGGTCTTACCATGTTCCCAATCATCCAGAAGCAGCTGGATTGGAGAACGGTGGAATGGCCTTTTGAAAACTCAATTACAGTGCCAACTAGGTGGCAATACCTTGAAAAGCTGGGGTAATGTTCTCCAGAAAGCTGTATATGCTCTGAATCAGTGTCCACTGTATGGTGCTGTTTCTCCCATAGCCAGGATCCATGGGTCCAGGAACCAAGGGGTGGAAATGGATTTGGTACCACCACTATTACCCCTAGTGAACCACTAGGAAAATTTTTGCTTCCTGTCCCTGCTACTCTGAGCTCTGCTCATCTGCAGGTTTTAGTTCCAAAATAGGATGTGCTTCCTCCAGGAGAAACTGCAATGATTGCACTGAACTGGAAGTTAATACTGCCACCTGGTCACTTTGGGCTACTTATGCCCCTGTATCAACAAGCCAAGTAGGGGTTACATTATTGTCTTGGGTAATTGATCCTGACTATCAGAATGAAGTAGGACTGCAACTACATAATGGAGGTAAAGAAGAGTTTTCTTGGAATATAGGAGATCCCCTAGGGCATCTGTTAGTACTACCATGCCCTGTGATTAAAATCAATGGAAAACTGCAACAACGCAATCCAGGCAAGACTGCTAATGGCTCTGAAACTTCAGGAATGAAGGTTTGGGTCACCCCACCAGGCAAAGAACCACGGCCAGCTGAAGAGCTTGCTGAGGGTAAAGGGAACATGGAATGGGTAGTGGAAGAAAGTAGTGATAAATATGAACTTCAACCACGTGATCAGTTACAGAAATGAGGACTGTAATGCTGTTTTATTCATGTTATGCTATTTAAGTTGTAAGATATCAAGTTTAAGAATGAATGTTGCCCAAGGATTTGCACCCTGTTCTGGAGAGATTTAATGTGTTTCCAGTATATGCAGGACAATTGAGCATTTTCAGGTAAAAGGAAAAAATGTGTGCTTTATTGTTTTCATTAGGAAATTAAGTATGGTTTAAGGTGATTTATATATAGCTGCCAAGTTGACAAGGGGTGGACTGTCATGGTCAGGGACATGTGTCAACTTGGGCAGGTTGTGGTACCTGTTTACTTGGTTGGGCAAGTGCTGGCCTTTCTGTTGCAATGAAGACATTTCTTAGAATTAGATCATGGTCACGTCAGCTGCATCCACAGCTGATTCCATTTGTAATCAGCCAAAGGGGAGTGTCTTCTACAATGAGTGATGCTTAATTTAATCACGGGAAGCCATTTCAGGAAGACTCAGAGGAGACAGGTCCCATTCCTGCTTCAGCTGGTGAGCCTCTCCTGTGGAGTTCATTCAGACCATCCATCGGAGTCGTCAGCTTCACAGCCTGCCCTGTGGATTTTGGACTCTGCATTCCTGCAGACACTTGAGAAACTTTTATAAATTTTATATTTGCATGTGTTCCCTGTTGATTCTGTTTCTCTAGAGAATCCTAACTAATACATAGCTCGTACACGTGAGATACTCATTTTTGTTGAAAAATGAATATTTAAACAACCTCATGACATTACTACGTAATTTCTCTTGCATAATTATGAAAGAGCAACTAGTTCCCTCATGCCTGGCATTGATGATAAGAACACTGTTAATCTTTCTAAAAGCCCCCTGTAATGAAGTTTCTTAGTTCCTACCATAGGTAATAACTCTGTACTGTTATTTCTAACCCAGCACAGTTGCCATGACCTTGATGACAGAGGATCAATCAATGTGAATATTAAACAGATATCCAGGCTTTGATCAAAGGTTTCTTACCAAATGTTTAGCCCGTATATCTCAGTTACATTTTAGCGAACTCAAATATGAAACTAGATTGCACTCATAATCTTTTCATTGCATCCCCTAACTTTTTTCATTTCCCAAAGTATCCATAATATCATCTCTGTGATTTCCCTCCCAATTCTCTTTGGTCCAAAAAATGCATATAATCTCTTAGTGCAGTGCTTTGGAGAAGTAGATCTTAGACCATGTGGTACCTTGTATTTCTGGAGATTAAATCTCTTTCTTCTGTGACCAAATTGGTGTCACGATTCATTTTTGTTACACCCATCAAGGAACCCAAAGACCTACAGAGTCCCCTTCAATCACATTGAAAAATGTAGAGCAAATCCAACTGCATTGTGTCTAGGTTATAGATGATTTAATGGTAATATATATTGGTAGCAGTAGAAGTGGCCATCTGGGGTCCCTGTTCTCTTCCTTCCTTGTAAATTTTCCATTCTGAGCCCCTCTCAAATAAATTCTTAGTTCATATTTTAGGGTTTAATTTTAGGGAGACAGCACTAAGATGAAATCAGTGATTTCCTCTCACATTTAAAAATGACAGTATGCATTTAATTCTTTTTGTCAATCTGATTATCAAACCATCAAAAGAAAACAATATTTGTTAAAAATAAGTTTTTAGTTTAGTCACTCGTAGCAGTCTTGGTCTTATTATTCAATGAATCAAAATGAATGCAGTTAATTATCTAAAATATTATTTACAGTGCTCGAAGGATATTATGTCAAAATCTATACAGAATTCATAATAGGAGTAACAGGTATGAATGTCACTATAGGTGAAGCTTCTCTAAAAGCAAAACAAAAACAGATGAATAAAGTAATGAAGAATATAGTTTTGAGAAAGACTCATGGTCCGTTAAGGGATTTTACAATTACATATTTAGGTCGTGTCACAGTGTGGGTCATCATCAATGATTACTAATGACTATTTTTATGAAATATGGGAATAAAAGGAGAACAATTATGAGAGTGAAATCCACTTAAGAAAATATATTTAATAGTTTATATCAGATAAAAATAGTCTATTTTATCATCCTATTCACACTTTATTTTTCCTCAAGGAGAACACTTCATGTTCCTCATTAAAATGATGCAAAACATACTGACTCTCATCCTATTGCCACTGGGGAAGGAGAAATTGAATGGTAGTTGGCACATGTGAGATGTTCAGTTAATATTGCTGAAAAATGAATACTTAAACAGCTTCATGACCATACTGCATAGTTTTCTTTGCAGAATCATGAAAGTGATTTCTTTGCATGAATCATGTAGGTCCCTAAGTTGCCAGCATTGCTGATAATAACACTGTGTTAATCTTTTGCAAAGTCCCCTGTAATCATGTTTCTTAGTTCTAGTAGAAGGAATAGCTCTATACTGTTATCTCTAACCCAGCTCGTACCCTGACCTTTATGAAAGAAGATTCATCAACATGAATAGTAAACAAACATCCAGGCCTTCATTCAAAGGTTTCTGATCAAATGTTTGTCCTCATACATGCCAGTTACATTTTAGCAGATACAAACAGGAAACGAGATCGCATGCCTAATTTTTAATTGCATCGCCTAACTTTTCTCATTTACCAAAGAATCTGTAAATGTCATCTCTGTGATTTTCCTATGTCATCCCAATTCCCTTTGATCCAAAGGAAACATAGAAATCTGGTACTTTCAGTCATTCAGGAGGCAGGCCTTAGACCATGAGGTTTCTGCATCTGCCAGCTATTAAATCTCTTTCCTCACACAAATTGGTGTGGGGAGTCATTTTTGCTGCACTGGGCAAGAACCCCAAAGACCTGCAGTGTCTCCTTCAATCACATTGAAAAACATAGAGCAAATCCAACTGCATTTGTGCTTTAGGGTATAAATGCTTTAATGGTAATATAGATTAGAAGCAGTATCACAGACCTGGTGTAATTTCTCTGTAGAGTAGTGACAGTTTCAGCCCCGGTGATCTTGTCATCGAGATTTACACCATTTGTCTAAGAGGGCTCCTTTGAAAGGCTTCCTTCACTTCCTTGTTCCTCAAGGTATAGATCAGAGGGTTCAGAGCAGGCGTGACCACTGTGTACATGAGTGCAGTTGCCTTGTCTGTTTCTGGACTGTGGGCAGTCTTAGGTTGGAGATCAGTGGCCAAGGCAGTGCCATAGAAGATAAAAACAACTAGAATGTGAGAAGAGCAAATAGAAAAAGCTTTGTGTTTGCCAGCTGTGGAGGGGATTCTCAAAATGCCCAGAAGGATATGCATATAAGAGTATGAAATGAGCAAACAGGGACCCACGAAGAAGATCTACGAGAGAACAAACATCACGACCTCCTTTTCTGAGGTATCCACACAAACCAGCCTCAGCACAGGCAAGATGTCACAAAAGAAGTGCTGAATCTCTCCTGTTCCACAGAAGGGCATAGTGAAGATCCAGGTAGTGTGGGCTGACTCCACCACCACCCTGGTGATCCAACATGCTGTGGCCAATTTCAAACACACACGAGGTCCCATAAGGAGAGTGTAATGCAGTGGGTAGCAAATAGCCACAAAGCGGTCATAAGCCATGACTGCCAGCATGCAGCATTCTGTCAGTCCGAAGAGGGTAAATGCGTACATCTGGACTGCACAGCCTCCCATGCTAATGGTCTTGTTCTCTGCCAGCAGGTGCACCAGCATCTGAGGCACCACACTGGTGGTGTAGCACATCTCCAGACAAGAGAGGTTCATCAGGAAGAAATACATGGGAGGGCGCAGGGCAGGGGTGACCGGCTTAATCAGGTCTATAAAGTGAACAGTATGTGTTCCTAATTTTGAAGTATTTAAATAAGTATTTGGAAATTTATTTAAAGGTACAATTACCATGACCCGTGACTCACTCCACACCCCATGCACCTGTACCCTGTCACCTGCAACTGTCTCCCTACTACCCTTCCCCACACATCTGTACCCTCCTCCCACCCCCACCCCAAGTGTAACAAGTAGGGATAGAATAGATTTCAGTGTTTGGTATGGGTTACAGTTCCAGAATTTCAAGTATTCCCTTCAAGCTGCCCTACGACACTGCAAATAAATCAATTTATTAAACTTTCCTTTTGTCAGAGAATATAGCATATATACAAAGCATAGAAAGTAAAAAGCAGTAGTTTTCAAAGTACTCTCCAACAATAAGTTACAGGGGAGATCCCAGAGTTTGTCTTGGACTATCATAACACCAAATCAGATTTTTCCTTCAACCTGCTCCAGAACATTGCAGGCTGGAAGGAATAAATACTTTTTTTTATCATCACAATCAAGTTTTTTTTAGGGGGGTAAAATAACATATAAACAAAAAAGCAATACATTTCAAACACAGCACTACAATTGGCTGTGGAACAGATTTCAGAGTTTTGTATGGGTTATAATTCCACAATTTTAGGTTTTTACTTCTAGTTGCTCTAAGATAGTAGAAATTAAAAGAAATGTCACTATAATGATTTAGCATTCATACTAATTTATTAATCTCTACCTTCTCTGTATAACTTCCCCATCACCTTTGATCTTTCTCCCATTCTTTAGGGATATTTGGGCTATACTCATTCTAACTTTTTCATGTTGGAAGGGTCTGTCAATAATATGGGGTAAGGAACTCTGGAGACGCTGGCCTTTCTGTGTTTCAGGACTTACCTGGTGCAGGGACCTATTTGGAAGTTGTAGGTTCTGCGAAGTTATCTTAGTGCATGGAACCTTTATAGAATCTTACATAATGCCCTAGGTGTTCTTTAGGATGGGTTGGAGTGGTTTTGGTTGGGATTTGGCAAGTTATGATATGTAGGAATGCCTAAGTGACGCTGCATAAGAGTGACCTCCAGTGTCTCCTCTCAACTCTGTTTGAACTCTCTCAGGCACCCATATCTTATTTGTTGCATTTCTTTTCCCCTTTGGTCAGGATGGCATTGTTGATGACACAGTGCCAGTTCTGAAGGACAATTGGCTGGGTACAGAATTCTTTGCTGTAAGTCTTTCTTTCTCAATATCATAAATGTAGCACCACTGCCTTCTTGCTTCCATAGTGCCAGTTGAATAGTCTGAATTCAGTCCTCTGTGGTTTCCCTTGTACATAGTAGATTGTTTTTTTCTTGTTGCTTTCTGGATTTTCTGCTTCTCATCAACATTTGACAGTCTGATTAGTAGGTGTCTTGGGGGTAGCCTATTTGAATTTACTCTGTTTGAAGTTCACTGAGCTTCTTTGATTTGCATATGTATGTGTTTCCTAAAGGTTGGGTAATTTCCCCCAGTATACCCTCAACTAATCTTCCTAAACTTTTAGTCTCCTTTTCTCCTTCTGGGACACCAGTGATTCTTATTTTGTATGCTTTGTTTTGGCCATTATTTCCCAGAGATCCAATTAAAATTTTTGCATCTATTTTACCATCTGCTGTTTTGAGTGTTTGAAATCAGTTGTCCTGTCTGCTAGTTCTCTTATTTTTTCTTCTGTCTCTCCAAATCTGCTGTTTTGTATCTCGAGTATATTTTTGAATTGGCCTTCGATGTCTTTAATCTCTGTCATATCTCCTATTTTTCTACTTATTCTTTCAAATTCCTCTTTATGCTCGCCCAGTGTGTTCTTGACTTCTTTTATTTAATTAACCATCCCATTTATTTTATTTAGTTGAGGGATATGAATAGCTTTGATTAAATGATACAAAATCTGTGTTTCCTCCGGTGTTTCAGATAGAGCTGGGCTCTATCTGTCTGCATCATGATGGACTTAGTGATCTTCTTTTGTCTTCAAAGCGTGTAAATATCTTGATAGATTTCTTTTGGAATTTAGTTTCCTTCTGTAGTCTAAAGCTTTGTATGTGCCGGATGGATGAGAAGCAGGATGTCAGATGGAGTGTGGGGGCACCACAGTGTAGTGATGCATTGCAGCACAGGTTGCGGATGCTAAGCTGGTGCCTGTGAGCATGGGGTGTGGGTTGTGGGGTTGTGGATGCATGGTGCAGGAGCCAAGGGTACGGGATGCAACTCAGGCATACATTGAAGTGCAGGAGCAGGGGGCAACATTGGGTACACAGAGATCGAGTGTGATGGGAGGCTGGTTTAGAATCTGTGTGGATATGTGGGGGCTGGTATGCAGGTAGAATAGTTGGTGGGTCCATGGAGCATTGAGGTCATGCTTATCAGGGTGTAGAGTAGGTGGCACAGAGTTTGGGGCACAGGGTGGGCAGAGTGCAAGTGTTTTCTTGTGCAGGGGATAAGGGGCAGAGACCCCTGGATGCGGATGTGGGTGTGTGTAGGGGCAGGCACAAGTCACTATGGCTGTGGTATGTGGAAAGGATTGGTGTAGGGGTGCAGTGCCCTACAGGTGCATAGGTTTGGAGGGGTTGGAGCAGGTGTGCACGTATGTGCAGGGCAGGATGATGAAGCACATTTTGCCCATGAACAACTGTGAGGTATAGAACAAGCCACTTTTGCTGGGTGTGTGTGGGAAGGGTGCAGGGTGTATGTTTGTGGGGCTGGTGATTGGGTACTGGGGTCAGGATGTCAGTGCCTGAATGCTTGAGCTCCCAGAGGCAGGGAGAATATGTGGCTGTAGGGGTGTGGGGATCTGGGGGTGGGGACCTTGTGTGTCTATGCACAGAGCTCAAGGTCAATGGTCGAGGTTGCATCTGCATGTGCCGGGGTCGGGTGTGGCCTGGCTGCACAAGTCAATGCTTGCCCAGAGCTGGGGTATGTGACTTTGGGTCCTGCATTTTTGCAGATCTAGGAGGGCCTTAAACTAGTGTACACATGCACAGAGCTAATGGAGAGTCGGGTAGTGTTGCGTGACTGTATGGACTAGGGGGTGGGTGTAGTCCAGATGTGTGCAGGAAAGGTGGGTTGGGCTGCGGGTGGCATGTGTTCATTTTAGATTGGGGTGGGGGACCGGTACCGGTATGCGGGGAAGGGTAGCAGGCAGGGGATTATGGGTGATGGGGTTCAGGTGCGTGGAGTGTGGGGTGAGTCACAGCATGGGGTGTGGGGTGTGGGGTGAGTCACAGGTCATGGGGCTGCACCAGTGAGGGTAGCTAATTCAAGAAATAGGCTTGTTTTTCTTTCTAGTACCTTTCTCCCCATCCATTCCCTTCTGAGGGATCCGGTCTTCTGTTTGGAAAGGTACACGTTAGGCTGTTTGCACTATATGGATGGTCTCCATTTCTCTGGGTCTCAATTCTTCAGCCTTTGCAATCAGGGCCTCCTTATGTGGTGTAGAAGACTCTCCTAGGTCACATCATCCAAAATCACCATCCCAGTAACCTTACTGTCTGTTCGCTAGCTGTTCCTTGGAGCAGTAGTGAGCTCAACCTATTCTCTTCCATCATCTTCCTGGAATTTCAAATAAATCAATGTTTAAGTGCAGAAGAATGCCTCAAAATAATTAAAAGTACACTGATGCACATCAAAACATATCAATATTAAAAAAGTTAACAATAAATAACTTACTATGTGACTACTCAGTCTCAGGTGATCTTTAATAAATCTTTGGTTTTCCTATTCAATCACCATAAGCGATATCATTCCAGAATTTAATTGGCTCTTCTGTTATTGGATGATGTTAGGTATACTGGGGGGATGTGTATTGTAAAACAACCAGAGCAATTACCCAGGTCCTTCTGCCAATGGACCTCAATAGTTAAAGCAACAACAGAATGAAACAAACAAACAAAAGGGTCTTGAAGGTGCTGTTGAGTGTCTTATATGGATTATAGAACTTCTTTTTTAAATCATTAAGATAATGGGGAAATGTGATGCTAAAAGCAATTCAAGTAGTATTCCACTATCTAGTATAAAACATTTAAATATTTATCATTGTGCATATTTTAATGAACAAATAGTTAAATAGCTGATTGCATTTTTCATTTTTTATGCATGGCATCAAGCAGGTGAAGAGAAAGAGAGTGAAATGGAGTAATTATATTTGGCTTTAATCCTGAGAAATAGGTTTCTGGGTATCTTTATTAAATAGCCTTACTTACATTTTGTGTGAATATATTGTTAGACCTGCACCTATATTTCTTCCATTTAATGCTAAATGTAAAATTCTGTATTTGTGAATTTACTTTAAGGAAGGGAAAAATTTTAGACATCAAAAAAGAAATCAAGGTGGATTTGAAACTAGAGGTATGATGGAAAAAATTGATATGGTAAGATTTAGATTTTTCCCCTGTTAATTGTCTATTGTATGAAGCAATAGCTCGGACTTTGGGAACTAACCTACCACTCCAATAAGACAGAAAATGAATGAGAAAAAAGTAAGTATTGTGATATAAATCCTTATCCTATATTTACACCAAGCTCATATTTTAATACCCACTTCACCATTTTTACTATTTCACATACAAGGGTCCTTCTAAAGAGTCAACTTGCAGCTGTTGTTGACTGAGTCCTTTCCAAAATTCCTCGGGCTTTACATTTTCAAGGTGCAGCCTGTGATTTCCAGCTGCCCAATATCCGCATCCCTGACCTGCAGGCATTTCCAGAAGTCTGCTCTAGCTGGCAGCAGAGCAGCAGGTTCAGAGTCAGCAACTTCCAGGCATAGCCCTCCAGCAGTGATTGCTGACCATGGTGTGTATATTCCAACTACCTGCACCTAGATGGTGAGTTTCTGAATTGTGTTTTATTCTCTTTCTCTCAGGATTATTATTATTATTATTAGGGAAACCTCACTAAGATGAATTCAGTGATTACCTCTCACAGTTACAAAATAACAGTATACATTTAGTTCTTTTTGTCAATCTAATTATCAAAAATATCAACAGAAAATACTGGTTAAAATAGGTTTTTAGTTTCATCACTTGTGGCAGTCTTGGTTTTTATTATTTGATGAGGCAAAACTAATGTAGTTAAATATCTAGGATATACAGACAGTGCATGAAGGAAATTATATTGAAATCAATACAGGATTCATAATAAGAGTAAGAAGAGTGAATGTCACTATGGGTGAAGCTTCTCAGAAAACTGAACAAAAACAAATGGATAAAGCAATCAAGAATATAGTTTAGGAAAGCCTCATCATCCCTTAAGAGCTTTTACAAGTTATATATTTAGGGTTGTGTCACACCATGCATCACTCACCAATAATTACCAACAGCATTTTTTTATGATGTATGGGAATAAAGGAGGGCAATTAAGAGACTGCAGTCCATTTAAGAAAATATATTTAATAGTCTATATCGGACAAAAAATTGCTAATTATTTTCTTCCTATTCACGTTTTACTTTTCTTCAAGAGTAATATTTCATGTTCCTTACACTGGTGCAAAACCTACTGACCATCATCCTCTTATCATTGGGGAGGAAAAAATTGAATAGTGGCTGGTACATGTGAGATAGTCATTGTGGTTGATAAATGAATATTTAAACTATCTCATGACATTAATACATAATTTCTGTTGCATAATTATGAAAGAGCAACTGGATCACTCAGTTCCCGGTATTGATGATAGGAACACTGTTAATCTTTCTAAAAGCCCCCTGTAATGAAGTTTCTTAGTTCCTACCAAAGGTAATAACTCTGTACTGCAATTTCTAACCCAGCCCAGTTGCCATGACCTTGATGACAGAGGATCAATCAATGTGAATATTAAACAGATATCCAGGCTTTGATCAAAGGTTTCTTACCGAATGTTTAGCCCGTATATCTCAGTTACATTTTAGCAAACTCAAATATGAAACTAGATTGCACTCCTAATCTTTTCATTACATCCCCTAACTTTTTTCATTTCCCAAAGAATCCATAATGTCATCTCTGTGATTTCTCTCCCAATTCTCTTTGATCCAAAAAATGCGTATAATCTCTTAGTGCAGTGCTTTGTAGAAGTAGGTCTTAGACCATGAGGTACCCTGTATTTCTGGAGATTAAATCTCTTTCTTCTGTGATCAAATTGGTGTAATGATTCATTTCTGTTACACTTGGCAAGGACCTCAAAAACTTACAGGGTTCCCTTCAATCACATTGAAAAATGTAGAACAAATCCAACTGCATTGTTTCTAGGTTATAGATGATTTAATGGCAATGTATATTGGTAGCAGTAGAAGTGGCCCTCTGGGGTCCCTGGTCTGTCCCTTCCTTGTAAATTTCCCATTCTGAGCCCCTCTCAAATAAATTCTTAGTTCATACTTTGGGATTTGATTTTAGGGAGACATCACTAAGATGAAATCAATGATTTCTCTCACATTTAAAAATGACAGTATGCATTTAATTCTTTTTGTCAATCTGATCATCAAATACCATCAAAAGAAAACAATATTTGTTAAAAATAGGTTTTTAGTTTAGTCACTTGTGTCAGTCTGGGTCTTGTTATTAAATGAATCAAAATTAATGTAGTGAATTATCTAAAATATTATGCACAGTGTCCAAAGGATATTATATTAAAATCTATACAGAATTCATAATAGGAGTAACAGTTATGAAGGTCACTATTGGTGAAGATTCTCTCAAAGCAAAACAACAACAGATAAATAAAGCAATGAAGAATATAGTTTTGAGAAAGACTCATGATCCTTTAAGGGATCTTACAATTACATCTCTAGGTTCTGTCACAGTGTGGGTCATCATCAATAATTACTAATGGCTGTTTTTATGAACTATGGGAATAAAAGGAGAACAATTATGAGAGTGAAATCCACATAAGAAAATATATTTAATAGTCTATATCAGATAAAAATTCATTCTATTCACACTTTATTTTTCCTCAAGGAGAACATTTCATGTTCCTTCTTAAAATGATTGAAAACATTCTGACTCTCATCCTATTGCCCTGGGGAAGGAGAAATTGAATGGTAGTTGGCACATGTGAGATGTTCAGTTCATATTGCTGAAAAATGAATAATTAAACAGCCTCATGACCTTACTGGTTCTTTGCATAATCATGAAAGTGATTTCTTTGCATGAATCACCTAGGTCCCTCAGTTCCCAGCATTGATGATAACACTGTGTTAATCTTTTGCAAAGTCACCCGTAATGATGTTTCTTAGTTCTAGTAGAAGGAATAGCTCTATACTGTTATCTCTAACCCAGCTCGTACCCTGACCTTTATGAAAGAAGATTCATCAACATGAATAGTAAACAAACATCCAGGCCTTCATTCAAAGGTTTCTGATCAAATGTTTATCCTCATACATGCCAGTTACATTTTAGCAGATACAAACTGGAAACGAGATTGCACACGTAACTTTTCATTGCATCGCCTAAATTTTCTAATTTCCCAGAGGATCCATCACTGTCATCTCTGTGATTTTCCTGTCATCCCAATTCCCTTTGATCCAAAGGATACATAGAAATCTGGTACTTTCTGTCCTTCAGGAGGCAGGCCTTAGACCATGAGGTTTCTGCATCTGCCAGCTATTAAATCTCTTTCCTCACACAAATTGGTGTCAGGAGTCATTTTTGCTGCACTGGGCAAGAACCCAAAAGACCTGCAGTGTCTCCTTCATTCACATTGAAAAACATAGCGCAAATCCAACTGCATTTGTGCTCTAGGTTATAAATGCTTTAATGGTAATATATATTGGTTGCAGTATCACAGACCTGGTGTAATTTCTCTGTAGAGTAGTGACAGTTTCAGCCCCAGTGATCTTGTCATCAAGATTTACACCATTTGTCTAAGAGGGCTCCTTTGAAAGGCTTCCTTTACTTCCTTGTTCCTCAAGGTATAGATCAGAGGGTTCAGAGCAGGTGTGACCACTGTGTACATGACTGCAGTTGCCTTTTCTGTTTCTGGACTGTGGGCAGTCTTAGGTTGGAGATAAGTGGCCAAGGCAGTGCCATAGAAGATAGAAACAACTAGAATATGAGAAGAACATGTAGAAAAAGCTTTGCCTTTGCCAGCTGCGGAGGGGATTTTCAAAATGGCCAGAAGGATACGCATATAGGAGTACAAAATGAGCAAACAGGGACCCACAAAGAAGATCAAGGAGAGAACAAACATCACGAGTTCGTTTTGTGAGGTATCCACACAAACCAGCCTCAGCACAGGCAAGATGTCACAGAAGAAGTGCTGAATCTCTCCTGTTCCACAGAAGGGCATAGTGAAGATCCAGGCAGTGTGGGCTGACTCCACCACCACCCCGGCGGTCCAACATGCTCCGGCCAATTTCAAACACACACGAGGGCCCATAAGGAGAGTGTAATGCAGTGGGTAGCAAATCGCTACAAAGCGGTCATATGCCATGACTGCCAGCAGGCAGCATTCTGTCAGTCCGAAGAGGGTAAATGCATACATCTGGGCTGCACATCCTCCCATGCTTATGGTCTTGTTCTCCGCCAGCAGGTGCACCAGCATCTGAGGCACCACACTGGTGGTGTAGCACATCTCCAGAAAGGAGAGGTTCATCAGGAAGAAATACATGGGAGTGTGCAGGGCAGGGGTGACCCAGATCAGGTAGATGATGAGGAGGTTTCCTCCCACAGTAAACAGGTAGATGGCTAAGAACACAACGAAGAGCACAGGTTGTAACTCTCCCAGAGCGGAAAAAGCCACAAACGTGAATTTTGTACAGAGGGACTGGTTTCCAATCATCGTGGGCTCAGAGTTAGACATCTGTGGAGACAACAGAAGGATGATGTTACGGGAAAACAGTCCCCTATAATCGTCTTTCTCAAGCTTCATCAAAAGGAGGTCTGATAAATCAGTGGTCAGAGTCGAGAATTGAAACACCTGTTCTCTTGCTTCCTAAATAACTGCCCAAATAAAGAAGATGTAATATTCTGTGCCTGATTTGAGTTTTGACTGTCATGATTTTATCAAGGATATTTAGATGAAACAATTTTTTTAAGTTACATATTTCGATCATTCTGTTTTATTCTAATAATAAATGTATACGATTATATAATTAACGTATGTAGGCATTCTAATTATAAAGGAATCACATAGCCCCTAAAATATAAAGAAAAATTTAAGTGGTGCTGTATTCTAACTTTCCAAATTCCACATCTTTCCAGTCATTCCTTTATATTTTTAATCATTTTTCAGTTTTGTATTTTGCAGTCATTCGTAAATGTTTGGTAGCAGGTATATTTCAAGGCACTCATTTGTACATTTATATGCATATTTCCACTCCTTTTGATTTCAGTAGAATGATTCAATGAATAGCCACTAAAATCTGAGGAAGCAAAATCAACAGAATCTCTTTTCCTTAACATATGTGTGATTTTACAAGAAATGATGAAAAAGGGAACTTACCTAGAAACATTGGTAAACCTAACCTTTCTCTATTCCAGTATTCCAAATGTTAATATAGGATGAAGTAGACCTTATTTATATTCTTAAAAATTCAATAGGGATTGTATCCTCTGCATGACTTAATTTATATGTGTCCCAGGAGGATTATGTACAGAATCAATAATAAATATTTAATTATATAATTTGGTTCTCATTTCATGAATACATTTTACCAGAATTGATCTATTGCTCTCAGTTACTTCATTGAAGATTTCAATTTGTAAAACTAATAGTTTCTCATTTGTACCCATCCTGCAATCAAAATCATTGTTGACCTTCACCTTATGTTTGCTATAGTAACCTTTATGCTTCTTAATTGGATGAATGTGTTTGTGTTTAATTTCAGGTCCTGTAGGTACAGGACCTGGCACAGAGCATGCTCTTTAAGTCTCACAGGTTATACGTATTTTATTGAGTTATTCATGATTCAATTGTTAGCTGCAAAAATGAAGGGCTCATTAGGGAAATTCTAAATTTCTAATGGAATGAATGAAAATAAATTTTCAAACCATGAAAGATGATGTTTCTGGCACTATTCCTAAGAAATGAAAAATGTGTTCATTCTCCACCATCACCATTCATTCAATTAGAATGCTTTATTTTTTTTCGTGCGTGGTCAATTTTAGTAAACTCACTGGAGTAGGAATTAAGGGATAGAAAAGTGGAGGTTCAAAGAGCAGTTAAGAAGTTATTGCATTGTTGGAGAGAATCTCTTTTTTTCTTCCAAAATTCCCACATGAATTCTAAAAATGGGAGTCTTAAACCCTTTAGCTCCCTTCTCATAAAATACGAGGCACACACACCCTGCCCTCTTTCCTGTGGCTGCATGCTGCTAAGAGAGGCTTGCTTCAGGGACAGCATTTCCCCAGCCACCATGGGAACACCGCCTGAGTGACTGCATCGCATTGAGAAGTAGTGAAGGAGACAACGTTCTGCTCATTGTTAGGGTACCC
This sequence comes from Tamandua tetradactyla, assembly GCF_023851605.1. NCBI lineage: Eukaryota > Metazoa > Chordata > Mammalia > Pilosa > Myrmecophagidae > Tamandua > Tamandua tetradactyla. The sequence continues at coordinate 117,155,214 of NC_135333.1, forward strand.
CTGAACCATTGCCACAAAAGAGCAGACTGTGCATGATCGTGATATTTTCCAAAACACCCACCAAATGTTTTGCAAAATCCTCTGTGTTGATTTGGAAAGGTAATTTTAAGAGTGAGCATCAAATAACAGTATTGCTAATTTCAGAAGATGAAGATGTTAACTTGGATAAGCATCTTAAATTGCTGCTGAAGAAAAAAAAATGTCCAGTTTTATGCGAGTGGTTGCAGGTTTTGGTGTTGAAATCAAGCTGAAATAGGCAGTATGGTAAATTTCATTGGAAAACATATAAAGACCATATGTCGTCAGCCAAACTGATGAACTTACCTTTATCATTCATTTACTAAGGGATTGGATTAAAAATTTTTTTGAAAGGAAAATGGGGTGAAAATGTTAACTCCTTTCAAAATATTTTCAGAAGTATGTCCTGTAATAACCTTTTACAAAAAAGGTCCATCCACTTTTTGACGTTCAAATATGCCCAATACCTGCTCTTCTTCTCTCTCTTTTCCATTGACTTGAAATGGTAAATTTTAGAAATATAATTTTCCTGAATTGTGTTTGCACACTGGCAAATGTCTCCTTCTTCCAAAAAATTAAATTTTCCTTTAGTATTTTTAGTATGTATTATAGGATTTTGTACTAAAATAGCTGGAATAATATAAAGAGCACAAAAAGAGGAAGATCACAGAAGATAAGCTGAATGGGTTCTATGCAGGTTGTATTTTAGGAACTTATAGATCAGTATATTAATCAGAATGGAAACTACCAATTTTGCCACAATGAGGTTCTCCTCTCTTTTTGGTCAATTCTGTTACTGTGAGTATAATATAAGGATGGATGATTTACACATTATGCTTAATCGAGGTCTATCCTTTGGACACTATGTGTGCAACTGATTTGAAGCAATTAAATAAAGCACATACATGTTTGTTTCAAATACACAAATCTTTGCAAATAAAACCATGAAATCGTTTTACTTTTTTCTTCAAGCAATGGTTAACCTTACTCTTTTGATGTCCCCTTTTTAATCCCTTAACTGTATCTGCCAGATTTTATAATATCTTTTTTTTTTTTTTTTGCATGTGCAGGGACCAGGAATTGAATCTGGGTTGCCTGCATGGCAGGCAAGAATTCTGCTACTAAGTCACTGTCACACCACCCTATAATATCTTTCAGTTGTTAAAATTCAGGGAATTAGGAGTTACAAAGATAGGTCAGTGGTAGAAATTCTCACCTACCATGTGGGAGACATGGGTTCAATTTCTGACCCATGTACTTCCTGAAAAACAAAACAAAACAAAGCAAAAAGAAATAAACACAAACAAAAATTCAACAAATGGTGCTGCAATAACTACATAGTCACACAGAAAAGGAAGGAAATGTGGCGGTAGCCATATGGCATGCCAAAAAGCATTCAGGGAATTTGAATTATAATCTTCCAGTAGAATTTAATTCAAAACTCTGCAATTGTCTAACTGCTTCTATACTTCATATCTTTCAGTGACTTGTTAAATCACTTTTGGGGGAGAAAGATGGGGTGAATGTCTTCACTGTCTGAGGCCAAGGAAATGATGGGATCTAGCTAGCGATGCAATTATGTTCTTGATATAATTGCATATGATTTTACCTAACCCACCATGTTTGCCAAGGAAGACACATACATAATTCCTTGCAACACTGCTCTGTTTTGTCTTAGCTCCCTCCAATGTGGAGAATCTCTGCAGAAAAGTGGCCAACTGTGTCCTCCTTTGGTTCCTCTAGTGGTCTACACCCCAATCTCTCCTTTTCTCTTTTTTTGCTATTCTCCATGTGCTTCAGATACAGATGTACAAAAAACCAGGTCCTGTTCTATTGGCTACACGTGACATAGAAAGCTGGCAATATGTGGAGAGTTTTGAATATCTTTTCAAGTATGATGTATTCCATTCCTTTCAACTGTGTTTTCACAAACTCCGGCAGTGAACGTCACACTCAAGGTAACCATTGGAAGAGAAATGACCGCAACTTTTATTTTCACATACAGCCCCAATTCTAGGGAATATCAAAGTTCTAGCATTCAACTCTTTGCCATCCTAAGCTTCACTCAGACAGGAGTACATAATTTGGACACAGGTTTGGCATCGCAGTAAGCATCCAGCTGTGGAACTGTAGTGCATGTATTGGTTTCCTGTGGCTGCCATAAAAATTTGCCTCAAATTATATAGCTTAAGTAGTTTAAGAATAAAAGAAATTTACTCTCTCCCAGTTCTGGAGGCCAGAAGTTCATAATCAAGTCATTAGCAGGGCCATGCTCTCTCCAAAGGCTCTAGGGAAGAAGATTTTCTTGTCCTCTGGCTTCTGGTGGTTTGTGGCATTCCTTAGCTGTGGCAGAATAGCTCCATTCTAGGTTCCCTGTCTTTATACAGCCTTCCCTCTATGTGTGTCCTTTTTTTTTTTCTTCTAAAAAGAACACCTGTCATTGGATTTAGGACCGATCCTAAATCCAGGTGTAACCAATGACATTTGCAGATTCGTTTCCAAATGAGCAAATGTTCCTTGGTTCCAGGTGGCCATGAGTTGGGGGTCACCCTATTTGTCATTCAGAAGAGACAGCTGTTACCACCTCTGGGTGAAGAGCATAACAATGCCTGTCCTCGGGGAAGCAGTCCTCAGGTCTCAACCTACCCCATGGTTGGCAGGTGTTGGGTCACCAACCAAAACATCATTCACAGTCATCTGTATTAGCCACGTTTATTCCCATAGATAAGACCCAAATCAGAGTCAGCTTCCCTAGTCACCAACGGTACCTGATGGCCAGTATGTCTGAATACATGACCGATGAAAGAAGATATTTATACACACCCCTCCTGTGCTATATTGCTCCCTCCCTGCCAGGAACAGGTCTAGCAGCAGGGTTGACCAGGTCTTCATAATTGAGTCAAGCTGTCATCATTGAATGTTGATATATGTTTATATATGCTTGGAACAAGAAGGGAAGGAATGTGTCCTGGGTTCAGTATCTGCAATGGAATATATTTTACCTAAAAGCCCTCCCGAGAAGGAATCAGTCCACTTTTATCACCCTGACCAAACACAAGGTTAACCTATCTAGTCTGAGCATAGGGTTTATTTGTTGATCATGAGGAAACGCAGTCAGTTCCACTCAGACAGAAACTACCACCCTTTTCAAACTCTGCAGTCTAGTTTTATATTTTCATAGGCATTCTGATTTCTCCAAATGATTCTTCTTGAAGTGCCCTCAATATAATTTGACATACTTGGCGGCACTGCATTCCTTTCTGTTCTGAGATATAGAGGGAAAATATCCTCAGGAACATGGCAATTCTGTAAGCACAACAGCTCTAATTACCTCATAAAATTCACAGACTTCTCATATGCAAGTTGATAAGAACTACTTGGTTAGCTGGGGTAATATTCCACCTTCTTAATAAGCACAATTATTACCATCTAACTTTTAGGCTTCTTTAGAATTTCAAGTGCCTCTTTCCTTTTCTCTGTTCTCACTTGAAATTGCTAAACACATGAGAAAAATGCCCTCTTCATAGCTGTCATATATTTATAATAATTGGTCCACTGAATATAGTATCAACTTTATTACATGAGTTTAAAATACTTTACCATCTTGAAAAATATCAACATCTATTTTTATCATTTTGAAAGATTTAAAAAGTACTGACCATGGGAGATTCTGATACTTAAAGTCAGTTTTGGCTGTACAAGTAATGAGTCAACATGGGGGAGCTTGGTGCTGTCAGTAATAGATGTATTGGAAAAGCATCTTATTGGTAACCATGGCTTTTTATTAATTTATTCCATTTCTACACAGAAAGTTTTCTTCCCATAAATTCTGCAGTATGGCATTTCTGTGTGTTTGCTCATTGGAACCCATATGCCGTCTTCTAAATAAACATCTGGTATTCGTTTGTCTCTCATGATATGTATGGATGCTAATTTTTTCATACTATTAGCTTAGGAAGGAAGTGTTTGGACCCCAAGCAATAAAATAGGTTTGAGGCAGTCAATAAAATAAGTTTCACTAAAAGAAGAGTTTTCCTTTTTTCTTTTCCTTGGGAATGCAGCACCATTTTGAATCCCAGGGTTTTGGAGTATGAGAGAATCCAGAAACATTAATTCTGGCCCCAGTGTGGATCTCTTTTTGTTTTTATTTCAGGAATGAGCAGATAGCCAGAGCCTGCATGCTCGGGGCTTACTGGCTTTCATAGGCTTAACTAACTCTAATTAGGATAGCCAGGGCTTCTGCTTACCCTGAAAACCTCACTTCTTGCTTCAGGGGGAGACACTCCCATTGGAAAGTACCCGATTCCCATGGGCCAAAACCAGAGATCACTTCTCAGAACGTCAAAGACTATACCTTGCTTGGTACAAGAATCCTTAGTCTAGAATCCTGTACTACAAAAGATGGAATGTCTCAGACGATATTGAAAGCCAGACCGAGGAGAAAAGGGACATTTTCTTTCTTTTCTTTAAATGTAATTTATTGATGAAACTTGACATACAAACATTCTTAACATACAAACATTTGATACATACCATACATTCAGTGGCTTACAATATCATCACATTGTTGTGTATTCATCACCATGATCATTTTTTGAAAATTTTCATCACTCCAAAAAAAGCAATAAAATAGAAAAAAGAAAAAAAGCCTCACACATACGTAACCCTTACTCCTCCCTCTCATTGACCCTCTCACTGGTATTTCCATCTACCCGACTTATTTTAACCTTTATTCACCCATTTTTTATTTATTTTTCATCCATATTTTTTACCCATCTGCCCATGTCCATCAGACACAACATTTTCACTATCACACAGTCACACAGGAGAAGGTATGTCATTATACAATTAACTTCAAAGAACAAGGCTCCTGGAACACAGCTCTCCAGTTCATATACTACTCTCTAGCCACTGTAATACACCATAAGCTAAAAAGGGGATAGCTATAGAATATGTAAGAATAATTTCCAGGATTAACTCTCATCTCTGTTTGAAATCTCTCAATCACTGACTTTAGTTATCTCATTTCTCTCTTCCCCCTTTTGATTAATACATGGAAGCAGCAAAGCTTTTCTAAGTGGTTTTGCACAGTGCATGTGTTTAAAAGTAGGAGTAAAACCATATAGATCAGATACTCCATGATGACCAGCAGCCACCAGACTGGCATCTGTGTCCATTGTGAGGCATTTGCTATGTCTCAGAGCCAACCAAGACATCTTTGGAGGGTCTGAGGCTTTGCTGCTATACAGATTGTGGCTAGGATATTGCACTTTTCTGAAGGTGACTTCATGAAGACTATCACAGCACCCCATCTTCAATGAAAATCACTCATTTTGTTCCCAATAGGAAAAGCAGAAAATCATGTTGTCCAGCCACAGGTAATGGATACTTTGTACAGGTACTACTTGTAGTGATGTTCAGTCTCTGAATATAAAATCTCACATATGGCCACTCTGTTTCTAATTCTACTAATATACTCCACATTTCTGACCCTCACCATGGTGGACCATATAAGCTAAAGTGATAACTTGACAAAAACCATTGTTGTCCATGTAAAGCACTGTGAACTCAGTACAAGGAAAGACAGGAAAACCGGGAAGAAGTACTATCAACATTTGAAAGTATATAAGAATTTTAAATTGGAGTGATTTACATTTTCAAGGTGCTGCCTGTGATTTCCAGCTGCCCAATATCTGCATCCCTGACTTGCAGGCATTTCTAGAAGTCTGCTCCAGCTGGCAGCAGAGCAGCAGATTCAGAGCCTGCACCTCCCAGGCAGGGCCCTCTAGAGTTGATTGCTGACCATAGTGTGTATATTCCAACTACCTGCACCTAGATGGCGAGTTTCTGGATTGTGTTTTATGCTCTTTCTCTCATGAATATTCTAGTGGCCCTCTGTGGTCCCTGGCCTCTCCCCTTCCCATAAATTTCCCACGTTGAGCCCCTCTGTAATAAATTATTAGCTCTTGTCTTAGGGCTTGTGTTCTAGTTTGCTAGCTGCCGGAATGCAACACACCAGAGATGGATTGGCTTTTAATAAAAGGGGATTTATTTTGTTGGTTCTTCAGAGGAAAGGCAGCTAACTTTCCACTGAGGTTCTTTCTTACGTGGAAGGCACAGGATGGTCTCTGCTGGTCTTCTCTCCAGGCCCCTGGGTTCCAACAACTTTCCCCGGGGTAATTTCTTTCTCCATCTCCAAGGGCCCGGGCTGAGCTGCAAGTGCTGAGATGAGGAATGCCAAGCTGCTTAGCAGTGCTACCTTGCAATCTCTCATTTAAGCACCAGCCAATTAAGTCAAACATCACTCATTGCAGCAGACACGCCTCCAAACTGACTGCAGATGTAACTGGCAACAGATGAGGTTCACATACCATTGGCTTATGTCCGCAGCAACAAAACTAGGTATGCTCACCTGGCCAAGTTGACAACTGAATCTAACTAACACAGCTTGATTCTAGGGAAACATCACAGATGAATTCAAGGACTACCTCTAAAATTTACAAAATAACAGTATACATGTAGTTTTTTTTGTCAATCTAATTATCAAAAATGTCAACGGAAAATAATGTCTAAAATAGGTTTTTTGTTTAGTCACTTGTGGTATTCTTGATCTTTATTATTTGATGAGGAAAAACTAATGTAATTAAATATCTAGGATATATGGACAGTGCATGAAGGAAATTATATTGAAGTCAATACAGGATTCATAATAGGAGTGACAAGTGTGAATGTCACTATGGGTGAAGCTTCTCTAAAAACGGAACAAAAACAAATGGATAAGGCAAAGAAGAATATTGTTTGGGAAAGCTTCATGGTCCCTTAAGAGCTTTTACAAGTTATATATTTAGGGTTGTATCACACCGTGCATCACTCATCAATAATTACCAACAGCAGTTTTTTTATAATGTATGGGAATAAAAGAAGAGCAATTAAGAGACTGCAGTCCATTTAAGAAAATATATTTAATTGTCTATATTAGACAAATTGTTAATATTTTCTTCCTATTCACATTTTACTTTTCTTCAAGAATAATATTTCATGTTCTTTAAAATGGTGCAAAACATGCTGACCATCATCCAATTCTCCCTGGGGTTGGGAAAAATTGAATAGTAGCTGGTACATGTGAGATAGCCATTATTGTTGAAAAATGAATATTTAAACAACCTCATGACATTACTACGTAATTTCTGTTGCATAATTATGAAAGAGCAACTAGTTCCCTCATTCCCAGCATCGATGATAAGAACACTGTTTATCTTTCTAAAAGCCCCCTGTAATGAAGTTTCTTAGTTCCTACCATAGGTAATAATTCTGTACCATTATTTCTAATCCAGCCCAGTTGCCCTGACCTTGATGACAGAGGATCGATCAATGTGAATATTAAACAGATATCCAGGCTTTGATCAAAGGTTTCTTACCAAATGTTTGCCCCATATATCTCAGTTACATTTTAGCGAACTCAAATACGAAACTAGATTGCACTGCTAATCTTTCATTGCATCCCCTAACTTTTTTCATTTCTCAAAGAATCCGTAATATCATCTCTGTGATTTCCCTCCCAATTCTCCTAGTTCCAAAAAATGCATATAATCTCTTAGTGCAGTGCTTTGGAGAAGTAGGTCTTAGACCATGAGTTACCCTGTATTTCTGGAGATTAAATCTCTTTCTTCTGTGACCAAATTGTTGGGATGATTCATTTTTGTTACACTCAGCAAGGACCCCAAAGACCTACAGGGTCCCCTTCAATCACATTGAAAAATGTAGAGAAAATCCAACTGTATTGTGTCTGGATTATAGATGATTTAATGGTAATATATACTGGTAGCAGTATCATAGACTTGGTGTAATTTCTCCGTAGAGTAGTGAAAATCTCAGCCCCAGGATCTTGTCAACAAGATTTACACCATTTGTCTAAGAGGACTCCTTTGAAAATTTCCTTCACTTCCGTGTTCCTCAAAACATAACTCAGAGGTTTCCAAGCAGGCGTGACCACTGTGTACATGAATGTAGTTGCCTTGTCTGTTTCTGAACTGTGGGCGGTCTTAGGTTCGAGATAAGTGGACAAGGCAGTGCCATAGAAGAGAGAAATAATTAAGATTTGAGAAGAACAAGTAGAAAAAGCTTTGTGTTTGCCAGCTGTGGAGGGGATTCTCAAAATGGATACAAGGATAAGTATATAGGAGCACGGAATGAGCAAACCGGGACTCATAATGAAGAGCACAGAGACAGCAAATATCACAATCTCGTTCTGTGAGGTATCCACACAAGTTAGCTTCACCATAGGCCTGATGTCACAGAAGATATGCTGAATCTCTCCTGTTCCACAGAAGGGCAGAGTGAAGATCCAGGCGGTTTGGGCTGACTCCACCACCACCCCGGCGGTCCAACATGCTGTGGCCAATTTCAAACACACACGAGGGCCCATAAGGAGAGTGTAATGCAGTGGGTAACAAATAGCCACAAAGTGGTCATAAGCCATGACTGCCAGCAGGCAGCATTCTGTCAGTCTGAAGAGGGTAAATGCATACATCTGGGCTGCACAGCCTCCCATGCTAATGGTCTTGTTCTCCACCAGCAGGTGCACCAGCATCTGAGGCACCACACTGGTGGTGTAGCACATCTCCAGAAAGGAGAGGTTCATCAGGAAGAAATACATGGGAGTGCGCAGGGCAGGGGTGACCGGCTTAATCAGGTCTATAAAGTGAACACTATGTGTTCCTAATTTTGAAATATTTAAATATAGTATTTGTAAGTTTATTTAGAATGTACAGTTACCATAAGCCATGACTCATCCCACACCCCACGCACCTGAACCCCATCACCTGCAACTGCCTCCCTACTAACTTTCCCCACACATCCGTATTTCCCCCCACACCCACCTCCAGTGTAATAAGTAGGGATAGAATAGATTTCAGTGTTTGGTATGGGTTACAGTTCCAGGATTTCAGGTTTTCCCTTCAAGCTGCCCTACAACACTGCAAATAAATCAATTTTTTAAACTTTTGCTTTATCATATAATATAGCATATATACAAAGCAAAGAAAGAAAAAAACAGTAGTTTTCAAAGCACTCTCCAACAATAATTTACAGGATAGATCCCAGCATTTGTCTTGGGATACCTTAACACCAAATCAGATTTTTCCTTCTACCTTCTCCAGAACATTGTAGGTGGGAAGCAATAAATACTTTCTTTTATATCATCACAATCAACATTTTTTCTTTTTTGGCAAAAATAACATATAAGCAAAAAAGCAATACATTTCAAACACAGCACTGCAATTGGTTGTAGAACAGATTTCAGAGTTTTGTATGGGTTATAATTCCACAATTTTAGGTTTTTACTTCTAGTTGCTCTAAGATAGTGGAAATTAAAAGAAATATCACTATAACGATTTAGCAATCGTACTACTTTATTAAGCTCTACCTTCTCTGTATAACTTCCCAATTACCTTTGATCTTTCTCGCACTCTTTAGGGATATTTGAGCTATGCTCATTCTAACTTTTTCATGTTGGAAGGGACTGTCAATAATATGGGGTAAGGAGCTCTGGAGACACTGACCCTTCTGTGTTTCAGGTCTTACCTGGTTCAGGGACCTATTTGGAAGTTGTAGGTTTCTGAGAAGTTGTCTTAGTACATGGAACCTTTATAGAATCTTGCATAATGCCCTAGGGGTTCTTTAGGATGGGCTGGAATGGTTTTGGTTGGGATTTGGCAAGTTATGATATGTAGCAATGCCTAAGTGACACTGCATAAGAGTGACCTCCAGTGTCTCCTCTCAACTCTGTTTGAACTCTCTCAGCCACCGATATCTTATTTGTTGCACTTCTTTTCCCTTTTTGGTCTGGATGGCATTGTTGATCACACAGTGACAGTTTTGTAGGACAATTGGCTGAGTACAGAGTTCTTGGCTATAAGTCTTTCTTTTTCAGTATCTTAAATGTAGCACCACTGCCTTCTTGCTTCCATAATGCCAGTTGCGTAGTCTGAATTCAGTCCTCTGTGGTTTCCCTTGTACATAGTAGATTGTTTTTCTCTTGTTGCTTTCCGGATTTTCTGCTTCTCATCAACATTTGACAGTCTGATTAGTAGGTGTCTTGGGGGTAGCCTGTTTGGATTTAATCTGTTTGGAGTTCACTGACCTTCTCTGATTTACATATGTATGCCTTTTATAAAGGTTGTGGAATCCCCCAATATACCCTCAGCTAATCTTCCCAAACTTTTAGTCTCCTTTTCTCCTGCTGGGACACCAGTGATTCTTATATTTGCGTGCTTTGTTTTGGCCATTATTTCCCAGAGATCCAATTAACATTTTTCCATCTATTTTGCCATTTGCTGTTTTGAGTGTTTGAAATCAGTTGTTCTGTCCTCTAGTTCTCTTATTTTTTCTTCTGTCTCTTCAATTCTGCTGTTGTGGGTCTCGAGTATACTTTGATTTGGCCTTCACCATCTTTAATCTTTGTGATATCTCCTATTTTTCCACTTATTCTTTCAAATCCCTCTTTATGCTCGCCCAGTGTGTTCTTGATTTCTTTTATATCATTAGCCATCCCATTTATTTTATTTGGTAGTGGTATATGAACATCTTTGATAAAATGTTCCAAAATCTATGTCTACTCCAGTGTTTCATTTGGTTAGTAAGCTGGGCTCTATCTGCCTGAATCATGATATGCTTAGTGATCTTCTTATGTCTTTGAAGCATGTAAATATCTTGATAAGTTCCCTTTGGAAATTAATTTCCTTCTGTAGTCTAAAGCTTTGTGTTTGCAGGATGGATGTGAAGCAGGATGTCAGGTGGCGTGTGGGGGCACAACAGTGTAGTGATGCATTGCAGCACAGGTTGGGGATGCTAAGCTGGTGCCTGTGAGCACGAGGTGTGGGTTGTGGGGTTGTGGATGTATGGTACAGGAGCCAAGGGTACAGGATGCAACTCAGGTGTACATCGAAGTGCAGGAGCAGGGTGCAGCATTGGGTACACAGAGGTCGAGTGTGATGGGAGGCTAATTGGAAGCTGTGTGGATGTATGGGGGCTGTTGTGCATAGAATAATAGGTAGGTAAATGGAGCATGGGGGTCATGGTTATCAGGGTGTAGCGTAGGTGGCACAGAAATTGGGGCACAGGGGGGGCAAAGTGCTAGTCTTTTCTTGTGCAGGGGATAGGGTGCAAAGACCCCTGGATGCGGATGTGGGTGTGTGTAGGGGCAGGCACAGGTCACTAGGGTTGTGGTATGTGGGAAGGAGTGGTGTTGGGGTCGCAGTGCCCAGGCACGGGTGCACAGGTTTGGAGGGATTAGAACAGGTGTGCATGCATGTGTAGGAGAGGGCGATGAAGCACATTTTGCCCATGAACAACTGTGAGGTATAGAGCAAGGCACTTTTGCTGGGTGTGTGTGGGAAGGGTGCATATTGGTGGGGCTGATGATTGGGCACAGTGGTCAAGAAGTCAGTGCCTGAATGCTTGAACTCCCAGAGGCAGGGAGAAGATGTGGCTGTAGGGGTGTGCAGATCTGTGGGCGGGGACCTCATTTGCCTATGCACAGGGCTCAAGGTCAATGTTCGAGGTTGTATCTGCATGTGCCGGGGTCGGGTGTGGCCTAGATGCACAGGTCAATGCTTGCCCAGTACTGGGGTATGTGACTTGGGGTCTGGCATGTGTGCAGATCTGGGAGGGCCCTAAACTGGTGTAGACGTGCACAGAGCTTGGGGGACCGCGCAGTGTTGCGTAACTGTATGGACTAGGGGTGGGCATAATCTGGTTGTGTGCAAGAAAGGTGGGTTGGGCTGTGAGGGGCATGTGTCCATTTGGGATGGGGGTGGGGGGCAGGTACAGGTGTGTGCGGAGGGGTAGCAGGCAGGGGATTATGGGTGACGGTGTTCAGGTGCTTGGGGTGTGGGGTGAGTCACAGGTCATGGGGCCACACCAGCGAAGGTAGCACATTCAAGAAATAGGCTTGTTTTTCTTTGTAGTCCCTTTCTCCCCATCCGTGCACTTCTGAGGGCTCCAGTCTACTGTTTAGAAAGGGGTACATTAGGCTGTTTGCACTATATGGATGGTCTCCATTTCTCTGGGTCTCAGTTCTTCAGCTTTTGCAACCAGGGCCTCCTTATGTGGTGTAGAAGACCCTCCCAGGTCACATCACCCAGGAATCACCATCCCAGTAGCCTACCTGTCTGTTCACTAGCTGTTCCTTGGAGCAGTAGTGAGCTCGACCTATCCTCTTCCACCATCTTCCTGGAACTACAAATAAATCAATGTTTAAGTACAGAAGAATGCCTCAAAATGATTGAAAGTGATCTTTCACTGATATGCATCAAAACATATCAATATTAATAAAACTAAGAATAAATAACTTAGCATGTGAATACTCAGTCTCAGGTGACCTTTAATAAATCTTTGGTTTCCCTATTGAATCAGCATAAGCTATATACATTCCAAAACTTAATTGGCTCTTCTGTTATTGGATGATGTTAAGCATACTGGGGGGATGTGGATTTTAAAACAGCCAAGCTGTTCTTCTGCCAATGGACCTCAATATTTAAAGTAACAACAGAATGAAACAAACAAACAAAAAGGTCCTGAAAGTGCTGTTGAGTGTCTTATATGGATTATCAAACATTTTTTTAAATCATTAAGATAATGGGGATATATGATGCTAAAAGCACGTCAAGTAGTATTACACTATCTAATATAAAACATTAAAATATTTATCATCGTGCATATTTTGATAAACAAATGGTTAAGTAGCTGATTGCATTTTTCATTGTTTATGCATAGCATCAAGCAGATGCAGAGAAAGAGAGTGAAATGGAGTAATTATATTTAGCTTTATTTCTGAGAAATAGTTTTCTGGGTATCTCTGAAAAATAGCCTTACTTACATTCTGGGTGAATCTATTGTTAGACTTGCACCTATATTTCTTCCATTTAATGATAAATGTAAAATTCTGTATTTGTGAATTTACTTTAAGAAAGGAAGGAATTTTATACATCAAAAAGAAAATCAGGGGGTCAACAAAATTGGAGCTATTATGCAAAAACTTGATATGGTATGATTTACATTTTTCCCCTGTTAATTGTCTATTATATGAAGCAATAGCTCAGACTTTGGGAACTAACCTACCACTCCAATAAGATGGAAAATGAATGAGAGAAAAGTAAGTGTTGTGATATGTTCTGGTTTGCTAGCTGCCGGAATGCAACACACCAGAGACGGATTGGCTTTTAATAAAAGGGGATTTATTTTGTTGGTTCTTCAGAGGAAAGGCAGCTAACTTTCCACTGAGGTTCTTTCTTATGTGGAAGGCACAGGATGGTCTCTGCCGGTCTTCTCTCTAGGCCCCTGGGTTCCAACAACTTTCCCCGAGGTGACTTCTTTCTGCAACTCCAAAGGCCTGGGCTGAGCTGCTAGTGCTGAGATGAGGAATGCCGAGCTGCTTAGCTTTGCTACATTGTGATCTCTCATTTAAGCACCAGCCAATTAAGTCAAGCGTCACTCATTGCAGCAGACACACCTCCTAGCTGACTCCAGATGTAATTAACAACAGATGAGATTCACGTACCATTGGCTTATGTCCGCAGCAACAAGACTAGGTATGTTCACCTGGCCAAGTTGACAACTGAATCAAACTACCACATGATATAAATCCCCGAACTATATTTACACCAAGCATATATTTTACATACCCACTTCACCATTTTTACTATTTCACATACAAGGGTCCTTCTAAAGAGTCAACTTGCACCTGTTGATGACTGAGTCCTTTCCCAAATTCCTTGGGCTTTACATTTTCAAGGTGCTGCCTTTGAGTTCCAGCTGCCCGATATCCACATCCCTGACCTGCAGGCATTTCCAGAAGTCTGCCCCAGCTGGCAGCAGAGCAGCAGGTTCAGAGTCAGCACCTCCCAGGCATGGCCCTCCAGCAGTGATTGCTGACCAGGGTGTGTATATTCCAACTACCTGCACCTAGATGGTGAGTTTTTGGATTGTGTTTTATGCTCTTTCTCTCAGGAATATTCTAAATGCCCTCTGTGGTGCCTGACATCTCGCCTCCCCATAATTTTCCCATGTTCATCCTCTCTCAAATAAATTATTAGCTCTTTTCTTTGGACTTGATTCTAGGGAAACATCACTAAGGTGAATTCAATGACTATCTCTCACATTTACAAAATAACAGTATACATGTAGTTCTTTTTGTCAATCTAGTTATCAAAAATGTCAATGGAAAATAATGTCTAAAAATAGGTTTTTTCTTTAGTCACTTGTGGCATTCTTGGTCTTTATTATTTGACGAGGAAAAACTAATGTAGTTAAATATCTAGGATATATGGACAGTGCATGAAGGAAATTATATTGAAGTCAATACAGGATTCATAATAGGAGTAACAAGTGTGAATGTCACTATGGAGGAAGCTCTCTGAAAACAGAACAAAAACAAATGGATAAAGCAATGAAGAATATTGTTTGGGGAAGCTTCATGGTCTCTTAAGAGCTTTTACAAGTTATATATTTAGGGTTGTATCACACCGTGCATCACTCATCAATAATTACCAACAGCAGTATTTTTTATGATGTATGGGAATAAAAGAAGAGCAATTAAGAGACTGCAGTTCATTTAAGAAAATATATTTAATAGTCTACATAAGACAAAAAATTGTTAGTTATTTTCTTCCTATTCACATTTTACTTTTCTTCAAGAGTAAATTTCATGTTCCTTACAATGGTGCAAAACATAAACATACTGACCATCATCTTATTCTCACTAGGGGTGGGAAATACTGAATAGCAGCTGGTACATGTGAGATAGCCATTATTGTTGAAAAATGAATATTTAAATAACCTCATGACATAACTACATAATTTGTGTTGCATATTTATGAAAGAGCGACTAGATCCCTCAGTTCTCGGCATCGATGATAAGAACACTGTTAATCTTTCTAAAAGCCCCCTGTAATGAAGTTTCTTAGTTCCTACCATAGGTAATAACTCTGTACTGTTATTTCTAACTCAGCCCAGTTGCCATGACTTTGATGATAGAGGATCGATCAATGTGAATATTAAACAGATATCCAGGCTTTGATCAAAGATTTCTTACCAAATGTTTATCCCATATATCTCAGTTACATTTTAGCAACTCAAATACGAAACTAGATTGCACTGCTAATCTTTTCATTGCATCTCCTAACTTTTTTCATTTCCCAAAGTATCCATAATATCATCTCTGTGATTTCCCTCCCAATTCTTTTGATCCAAAAAAATGCATATAATCTCTTAGTGCAGTGCTTTGGAGACATAGGTCTTAGACCATGAGGTACCTTGTATTTCTGGAGATGAAATCTCTTTCTTCTGTGACCAAGTTGGTGTGACAATTCATTTTTGTTACAATTGGCAAGGACTGCAAAGACCTACAGGGTTCCCTTCAATCACATTGAAAAATGTAGAGCATATCCAACTGCATTGTGTCTGAATTATAGATGATTTAATGGTAATATATACTGGTAGCAGTAGAAGTGACCCTCTGGGGTCCCTGGTCTCTCCTTTCCTTGTAAATTTCCCATTCTGAGTCCGGCTCAAATAAATTCTTAGTTCATATTTTAGGGTTTGATTTTAGGGAGACATCATTAAGATGAAATCATTGATTTCCTCTCACATTTAAAAATGACAGTATGCATTTAATTCTTTCTGTCAATCTGATTATCAAATACCATCAAAAGAAAACAATATTTATTAAAAATAGGTTTTTAGTTTAGTCATTTGTGTCAGTCTGGGTCTTATTATTCAATCAATCAAAATTAATGTAGTGAATTATCTAAAATATTATGCACAGTGCTCAAAGGATATTACATTAAAATCAATACAGAATTCATAATAAGAGTAACACGTATGAATGTCACTATAGGTGAAGATTCTCTAAAAGAAAAAGAACAACAGATGTGTAGGCTGTCTTTCCACTTTCTTGATGAAAAGAAATGGGAGACAATTGTGTCTACACAATGGGAGACAATATTTAGAAACGACATATCAGATAAAGGTCTAGTATCCAGAATTTATAAAGAGATTGTTCAACTCAACAACAAAAAGACAGCTAACGCAATTACAAAATGGGAAAAAGACTTGAACAGATACCTCTCAGAGGAGGAAATACAAATGGCCAAAAGGCACATGAAGAGATGCTCAATGTCCCTGGCCATTAGAGAAATGCAAATCAAAACCACAATGAGATATCATCTCACACCCACCAGAATGGTCATTATCAACAAAACAGAAAATGACAAGTGCTGGAGAGGATGCGGAGAAAGAGGCACACTTATCCACTGTTGGTGGGAATGTCAAATGGTGCAACCACTGTGGAAGGCAGTTTGGCGGTTCCTCAAAAAGCTGAATATAGAATTGCCATACGACCCAGCAATACCATTGCTAGGCATCTACTCAAAGGACTTAAGGGCAAAGACACAAACGGACATTTGCACATCAATGTTTATGGCAGCATTATTTACAATTGCAAAGAGATGGAACCAGCCAAAATGTCCATCAACAGATGAGTGGCTAAACAAACTGTGGTATATACATACCATGGAATATTATGCAGCTTTAAGACAGAATAAACTTATGAAGCATGTAATAACATGGATGGACCTAGAGAACATTATGCTGAGTGAGTCTAGCCAAAAACTAAAGGACAAATACTGTATGGTCCCACTGATGTGAACCGACATTCGAGAATAAACTTGGAATATGTCATTGGTAACAGAAACCAGCAGGAGTTAGAAACAGGGTAAGATAATGGGTAATTGGAGCTGAAGGGATACAGACTGTGCAACAGGACTAGATACAAAAACTCAAAAATGGACAGCACAATACTACCTAATCGTAATGTAATTATGTTAAAACACTGAATGAAGCTGCATCTGAGCTATAGTTTTTTTTGTTTGTTTTTTTGTTTGTGTCTTTTGTTTTTTTTTCTTTTTCCTCTTCTTTTTTTATTATTATTTTTTTTGTTTTTTTCTCTATATTAGCATTCTATATCTTTTTCTTTTGTTTTGCTAGTTCTTTTCCTAAATAGATGCAAATGTACTAAGAAATAATGATCATGCATCTATGTGATGATGTTAAGAATTACTGATTGCATATGTAGAATGGAATGATTTCTAAATGTTGTGTTAATTTCTTTTTTTTCTTTAATTAATAAAAAAAAGAACAACAGATGAATACAGCAATGAAGAATATAGTTTTGAGGCAGACTCATGGTCCCTTAAGGGATTTTACAATTACATCTTTAGGTTCTGTCACAGTGTGGGTCATCATCAGTAACTACTAACAGTGTTTTTATAAAGTATGGGAATAAAAGGAGAACAATTATGAGAGTGAAATCCACTTAAGAAAATATATCTAATAGTTTATATCAGATAAAAATTGTCTATTTTGTCATCCTATTCACACTTTATTTTTCCTCAAGGAGAACATTTCATGTTCCTTATTAAAATGATGCAAGACATACTGACTCTCATCCTGTTGCCACTGGGGAAGGAGAAATTGAATGGTAGTTGGCACATGTGAGATGTTCAGTTCATTTTGCTGAAAAATGAATATTTCAACAGCCTCATGACCTTACTGCATAGTTTTCTTTGCATAATAATGAAAGTGATTTCTTTGCATGAATCACCTAGGTCCCTCAGTTGCCAGCATTGATGATAATAACACTGTGTTAATCTTTTGCAAAGTCACCCGTAATGATGTTTCTTAGTTCTAGTAGAAGGAATAGCTCTATACTGTTATCTATAAACCAGACCAGTGACCCTGACCTTTATGACATCCCAAACAGGAGGATGATGTTACGGGAATATAGTCCCCTATCATTGTCTTTCTCAAGCTTCGTCAGAAGGTCTGATAACTATCAACATGAATAGTAAACAGACATACAGGCCTTCATTCAAAGGTTTCTGACCAAATGTTTATCCTCATACATGTCGGTTACATTTTACCAGATACAAACATGAAACTAGATTGCACGCCTAATTTTTCATTGCATCGTCTATCTTTTCTCATTTCCCAGAGGATCCATAAATGTCATCTCTGTGATTTTCCTCTGTCCTCCCAATTCCCTTTGATCCAGAGAATACATAGAAATCTGGTACTTTCAGTCCTTCAGGAGGCAGGCCTTAGACCATGAGGTCTCTGCATCTGCCAGCTATTAAATCTCTTTCCTCACACAAACTGGAGTGAGGAGTCATTTTTACTGCACTGGACAAGGACCCCAAAGACCTGCAGTGTCTCCTTCAATCACATTGAAAAACATAGAGCAAATCCAACTGCATTTGTGCTCTAGGTTATAAATGCTTTAATGGTAATATATATTGGTTGCAGTATCACAGACCTGGTGTAATTTCTCTGTAGAGTAGTGAAAGTTTCAGCCCCAGTGATCCTGTCATCAAGATTTACACCATTTGTCTAAGAGGGCTCCTTTGAAAGGCTTCCTTCACTTCCTTGTTCCTCAAGGTATAGATCAGAGGGTTCAGAGCAGGTGTGACCACTGTGTATATGAGTGAAGTTCCCTTTTCTGTTTCTGGACCGTGGGCAGTCTTAGGTTGGAGATAAGTGGCCAAGGTAGTGCCATAGAAGATAGAAACACCTAGAATATGAGAACATGTAGAAAAAGCTTTGCCTTTGCCAGCTGCGGAGGGGATTTTCAAAATGACCGGAAGGATACGCATATAGGAGTACAAAATGAGCAAACAGGGACCCGCAAAGAAGATCAAGGAGAGAACAAACATCATGAGTTCGTTTTGTGAGGTATCCACACAAACCAGCCTCAGCACAGGCAAGATGTCACAGAAGAAGTGCTGAATCTCTCCTGTTCCACAGAAGGGCATAGTGAAGATCCAGGCAGTGTGGGTTGACTCCACCACCACCCTGGTGGTCTAACATGCTGTGGCCAACTTCAAACACACACGAGGGCCCATAAGGAGAGTGTAATGCAGTGGGTAGCAAATAGCCACAAAGCGGTCATATGCCATGACTGCCAGCAGGCAGCATTCTGTCAGTCCGAAGAGGGTAAATGTGTACATCTGGGCTGCACAGCCTCCCATGCTAATGGTCTTGTTCTCTGCCAGCAGGTGCACCAGCATCTGAGGCACCACACTGGTGGTGTAGCACATCTCCAGAAAGGAGAGGTTCATCAGGAAGAAATACATGGGAGTGCGCAGGGCAGGGGTGGCACAGATCAGGTAGATGATAAGGAGGTTTCCTCCCACAGTAAACAGGTAAATGGCTAAGAACACAATGAAGAGCACAGGTTGTAACTCTGCTAGAGCAGGAAGAGCCACAAACATGAATTTTGCACAGAGAGACCGGTTTCCAATCATCATGGTCTCAGAGTTAGACATCTGTGGAGACAAACAGGAGGATGATGTTACAGGAATATAGTCCCCTATCATCGTCTTTCTCAAGCTTCATCAGAAGGTCTGATAACATCACCTGTTCTCTTGCTTTCTAAGTAACTGCCCAAATAAAGAAGATGTAATATTCCATCCTGATTTGAGTTTTGACTGTCATGATTTTATCAAGGATATTTTAAAGGAAACAATTTTAGTAAGTTACATATTTTGATAATTCTGGTTTATTCTAATTATATATGTATACGTTTATATAATTAATATATATAGGCATTCTAACTGTAAAGCAATCACATAGTGCCTAAAATATAAAGAATAATTTAAGTGTTGCTGCATTCTATCTTTCCGAATTCCACATCTTTCCATACATTCCTTTTTATTTCTAATTATTTTTCAGTTTTGTATTTTGCAGTCATTCATAAATGTTTGGTAGCAGGTATATTTCAAGGCATTTATTTATACATTTATATGCATATTTCTGATCCTTTTGATTTCAGTAGTATGATCCAATGAATAGCTGCTAAAATCTGAGGAAACCAAATCAACAGAATCTCCTTTCCTTAACATATGTGTGATTTTATAGGATATGATGAAAAGGGGAACTTACCTAGAACCATTGGTAAACCTAACCTTTCTCTATGAGCCTCTAGAATTTCCAGTATTCCAAATGTTAATGTAGGATGAATTAGACCTTATTTATATTCTTAAAGGTGCAACAGGGCTTGCATCCTCTGCATGACTTAATTTATATGTGTCCCTAGAGGAATATGTACAGAAACAATAATAAATATTTAATCATATAATTTGGTTCTCATCTCCTGAATACATTTTTCCAGAGTTGATCTATTGCTCTCAGTTACTTCATTGAAGATTTCAATTTGTAAAACTAATAGTTTCCCATTTGAACCCAATTTGCAGTTGAAATAATTGTTGACCTTCGTCTTATGTTGGCTATAGTAACCTTTATGCTTCTTAAATGGATGATAGTGTTTGTGTTTAATTCCTAGTCCTGTAGGTACAGGACCTGGCAAAGAGCATACTCTTTAAGTCTCACAGGTAATATGTATTTTATTTAGTTATTCATGATTCAATTGTGAGCAGCAAAAATGAAGGCCTCATTAGGGAAATTCTAAATTTCTATTGGAATGAATGAAAATAAATTTTCAAACCATGAAAGATGATGTTTCTGGCACTATTCCTAAGAAGTGAAAAATGTGTTCATTCTCCACGATCTCCATTCATTCAATTAGAATGCTTTATTTCTTTTCCCTGCGTGGTCAATTTTAGTAAACTCACTGGGTAGGAATTAAGGGATAGAAAAGTGGAGGTTCAAAGAGCATTAAGAAGTTATTGTATTATTGGAGAAAATCTCTTTCTTTCAAAATTCGCACATGAATTCTAAAAATGGGAGTGTAAACTCTTTATCTCCCTTCCCATAGAATACAGAGACACAAGCCCTGCCCTCTTTCCTGTGGCTGCATGCTGCTAAGAGAGACTTGCTTCAGGAACAGCATTTCCCCACCACCATGGGAACACCGCCTGAGTGACTGCATCGCATTGAGAAGTAGTGAAGGAGACAACGTTCTGCTCACGGTCACGGGACCCCTGAACCATTGCCACAAAAGAGCAGACTGTGCATGATCGCGATATTTTCCAAAACACCCACCAAAGGTTTTGCAAACTCCTCTGTCTTGATTTTGAAAGGTAATTTTAAGAGTAAACACCAAATAATAGTATTTCTAATTTCAGAAGATGAAGATGTTAACTTGGATAAGCGTCTTAAATTGCTGCTGTAGAAAAAAAAAGTCCAGTTTTTATTGGAGTGGTTGCAGGTTATGGTGTTGAATTCAAGCTGAAATAGGCAGTATGGTAAATTTCATAGGAAAACATATAAAGACCATATGTCATCATCCAAACTGATGAACTTACCTTCAACATTCATTTACTAAGGAATTGGATTAAAAATTTTTTTGAAAGGAAAATAGGGGGAAAATGTTAACTCCTTTCAAAATATTTTCAGAAATATGTCCTGAAAAAACCTTTTACAAAAATGGTACACTTTTTAAAGTTCAGATATGCCCAATACCTGCTCTTCTTCTCTCTCTTTTCCATTGACTTGAAATGGTAAATTTTAAATATATAAATTTCCAGAATTGTGTTCGCAGACTGGCAAACATCTCCTTCTTTCAAAAAATTAAATTTTCCTTTAATATTTTTAGTATGTATTATAGGATTTTGTACTAAAATAGCTGGAAGAATATAAAGTGCAGAAAAAGAGGAAGATCACAGAAGATAAGCTGAATGGGTTCTATGCAGGTTGTATTTTAGGAACTTATAGATCAATATATTAATTAGAAGGGTAACTACCAATTTTGCCACGCTGAGGTTCTTTCTTTTTGGTCAATTCTGTTACTGTGAGTATAATATAAAGATGGATGATTCACACATTTTGCTTAATCAGGTCTATGATATGAACACATGTGGTGCAGCTGATTTGAAGCAATTATATAAAGCACTTGCATGTTTGTTTCAAATACACAAATCTTTGCAAATAAAACCATGAAATTGTTTTACTTTTTTCTTCAAGCACTGGTTAACATTACTCTTTTGATGTCATCTTTTTAATCCCTTAATTATATCTGCCAGATTTTATAATATCTTTTTTTTTTTTTCATGAGCAGGCACCAGGAATTGAGTCTGGGTCACCAGCAAGCCAGGCAAGAATTCTGCTACTGAGCCACTGTTGTACCACTGTATAATATCTTTTAGTTATTAAAATTCAGGGAATTTGGAGTTACAAAGATAGGTCACTGGTAGAAAATCCGGCCTGCCATGTTGGAGACACAGGTTCAACTTCTGGCCCATGTACTTCCTGAAAACAAAACAAAACAAAGCAAAAAGAAAAGAAAAAACAAAAATTTAACCAGTGGTGCTGCCATTACTACATAGTCACATAGAAAAGGAATGAAATGTGGCCCCCACCATATAGCATGCTGAAAACATTCAGGGAATTTGAATTTTTAATCTTCCAGTAGAATTTAATTCAAAACTCCACAATTGTCTGACTGCTTTACACTTCATATCTTCCAATGACTTGTTAAATCACTTTTGAGGGAGAAAGATGGGGTGAATGTCTTCACTGTCTGAGGCCAAGGAAATGATGGGATCCAACTCGTGATACAATTATGATCTTGATATAATTGCATATGAATTATAACTAACCCACTATGTTTCCCAATGAAGATACATGCATAATTTCTTGCAACAGTGCTCTGTTTCATCTTAGCTCCCTCCAATGTTGAGAATCTCTGCAGAAAAGAGGCCAACTGTACTCCTTTTGTTCCTCTAGTGGTCTATACCCCAATTTCTCCTTTTCTCTTTTGTTGCTATTCTCCATGCGCTTCAGATACAGATGTACAAAAACCAGGTCCTGTTCTATTGGCTACACATGACATAGAAAGCTGGCAATATGTGGAGAGTTTTGAATATCTTTTCAAGCATGATGTATTCCTTTCCTTTCAAATGTTTTTTTCACAACTCCGGCAGTGAACATCACACTCAAGGCAACCATTGGAAGAGAAATGACCCCAGCCTTTATGTTCACATACAGCCCCAATTCTAGGGAATATCAAAGTTCTAGCATTCAACTCTTTGAGTACATAATTTGGACACAGGTATGGCATCTCAGTAATCATCCAGCTGTAGAACTATAATCCATGTATTGGTTTCCTGTGGCTGCCATAACAAATTGCCTCAAATTGTATAGCTTAAGTAGTTTAAGAATAAAAGAAATTTACTCTCTCCCAGTTCTGGAGGCCAGAAGTTCATAATCAAGTCATTAGCAGGGCCATGCTCTCTCCAAAGGCTCTAGGGAAGAAGATTTTCTTGTCCTCTGGCTTCTGGTGGTTTGTGGCATTCCTTAGCTGTGGCAGAATAGCTCCATTCTGTTTCCTGTCTTTATATAGCCTTCCATCTATGTGTGTCCTTTTGTGTTTTCTTCTAAAAAGAACACCTGTCATTGGATTTAGGACACATCCTAAATCCAGGTGTAACCAATGACATTTGCAAATTCTGTTTCCAAATAAGGAAATGCTCCTTCGATCCAGGTGGCCATGAGTTGGGGGTCACCCTATTTGTCATTCAGAAAAGACATCTGTTACCACCTCTGGGAGAGGAGCAAAACAATACCTGTCCTTGGGACAGCAGTCCTCAGGTCTCAACCTACCCCATGGTTGGCAGGTGTTGGGTCACCAGCCAAAACATCATTCACAGACACCTGTATTAGCCACATTTATTCCCATAGATAAGACCCAAATCAGAGTCAGCTTCCCTAGTCACCAGTGGTAACTGATGACCAGTAGGTTTGAATACATGACCCATGAAAGAAGATATTTATACACACCTCTCCTGTGCTATAGTGCTTCCTTCTGGCCAGGAACAGTTCTAGCAGCAGGGTTGACCAGGTCTTCATAATTGAGTCAAACTGTCATCAATGAATGTTGATATATGTTTATATATGCTTGGAACACGAAGGGAAGGATGTGTCCTGGTTTCAGTGTCTGCAATGGGATATATTTTGCCTCGAGTAACTTCTGAGAAGGAATCAGTCCACATTTATCACCCTGACCAAACACCAGGTTAACCTATCTACTCTGAGCATAGGGTTTATCTGTTCATCACAAGGAAATGCAGTCAGCTCCACTCAGACAGAAACTACCACCCTTTTCAAAATCAACAGTCTAGTTTTATATTTTCATAGGCATTCTGATTTCTCCAAATGATTCTTCTTGACGTACCCTCAATATAATTTTTTCTCTTTTTTTATTAATTAACGGAAAAAAGAAATTAACCCAACATTTAGAAATCATACCATTCTACATATGCAATCAGTAATTCTTAACATCATCACATAGATGCATGATCATCGTTTCTTAGTACATTTGCATCGGTTTAGAAGAACTAGCAACACAACCGAAAAAGATATAGAATGTTAATATAGAGAAAAAAATAAAAGTAATAATAGCAAAAAAACAAAACAAAACAAAACAAAAACCTATAGCTCAGATGCAGCTTCATTCAGTGTTTTAACATGATTACTTTACAATTAGGTATTATTGTGCTGTCCATTTTTGAGTTTTTGTATCTAGTTCTGTTGCACAGTCTGTATCCCTTCAGCTCCAATTACCCATTATCTTACCCTGTTTCTAACTCCTGCTGGACTCTGTTACCAATAACATATTCCAAGTTTATTCTTGAATGCCGATTCACATCATTGGGACCATACAGTATTTGTCTTTTAGTTTTTGGCTAGACTCACTCAGCATAATGTTCTCTAGGTCCATCCATGTTATTACATGCTTCATAAGTTTATCCTGTCTTAAAGCTGCATAATATTCCATCGTATGTATATACCACAGTTTGTTTAGACACTCATCTGTTGATGGACATTTTGGCTGTTTCCATCTCTTTGCAATTGTAAATAATGCTGCTGTAAACATTGGTGTGCAAATGTCCATTTGAGTTTTTGCCCTTAATTCCTTTGAGTAGATTCCCAGCAATGGTATTGCTGGGTCGTATGGCAATTCTATATTCAGCTTTTTGAGGAACTGCCAAACTGCCTTCCATAGTGGTTGCACCATTTGACATTCCCACCAACAGTGGATAAGTGTGCCTCTTTCACCGCATCCTCTCCAGCACTTGTCATTTTCTGTTTTGTTGATAATGGCCATTCTGGTGGGCCATATCTCATAGTGGCTTTGATTTGCATTTCTCTAATGGCCAGGGACATTGAGCATCTCTTCATGTGCCTTTTGGTCATTTGTATTTCCTCTTCTGAGAGGTGTCTGTTCAAGTCTTTTTCCCATTTTGTAATTGGGTTAGCTGTCTTTTTGTTGTTGAGTTGAACAATCTCTTTATAAATTCTGGATACTAGACCTTTATCTGATACGTCATTTCCAAATATTGTCTCCCATTGTGTAGGCTGTCTTTCTACTTTCTTGATGAAATTCTTTGATGCACAAAAGTGTTTAATTTTGAGGAGTTCCCATTTATTTATTTCCTTCTTCAGTGCTCTTGCTTTAGGTTTAAGGTCCATAAAACCGCCTCCAATTGCAAGATTCATAAGATATCTCCCTACATTTTCCTCTAACTGTTTTATGGTCTTAGACCTAATGTTTAGATCTTTGATCCATTTTGAGTTAACTTTTGTATAGGGTGTGAGATATGGGTCTTCTTTCATTCTTTTGCATATGGATATCCAGTTCTCTAGGCACCATTTATTGAAGAGACTGTTCTGTCCCAGGTGAGTTGGCTTGACTGCCTTATCAAAGATCAAATGTCCATAGATGAGAGGTTCTATATCTGAGCACTCTATTTGATTCCATTGGTCGATATATCTATCTTTATGCCAATACCATGCTGTTTTGACCACTGTGGCTTCATAATATGCCTTAAAGTCAGGCAGTGCAAGACCTCCAGCTTCGTTTTTTTTCCTCAAGATGTTTTTAGCAATTCGGGGCACTCTGCCCTTCCAGATAAATTTGCTCATTGGTTTTTCTATTTCTGAAAAATAAGTTGTTGGGATTTTGATTGGTATTGCATTGAATCTGTAAATCAATTTAGGTAGGATTGACATCTTAAGTATATTTAGTCTTCCAATCCATGAACACGGTATGCCCTTCCATCTATTTAGGTCTTCTGTGATTTCTTTTAACAGATTTTTGTAGTTTTCTTTATATAGGTTTTTTGTCTCTTTAGTTAAATTTATTCCTAGGTATTTCATTCTTTTAGTTGCAATTGTAAATGGGATTCGTTTCTTGATTTCCCCCTCAGCTTGTTCATTACTAGTGTATAGAAATGCTATAGATTTTTGAATGTTGATCTTGTAACCTGCTACGTTGCTGTACTCATTTATTAGCTCTAGTAGTTCTGTTGTGGATTTTTCTGGGTTTTCGATGAATAGTATCATATCGTCTGCAAACAGTGATAGTTTTACTTCTTCCTTTCCAATTTTGATGCCTTGTATTTCTTTTTCTTGTCTAATTGCTCTGGCTAGAACCTCCAACACAATGTTGAATAATAGTGGTGATAGTGGACATCCTTGTCTTGTTCCTGATCTTAGGGGGAAAGTTTTCAATTTTTCCCCCATTGAAGATGATATTAGCTGTGGGTTTTTCATATATTCCCTCTATCATTTTAAGAAAGTTCCCTTGTATTCCTATCTTTTGAAGTGTTTTCAACAGGAAAGGATGTTGTATCTTGTCAAATGCCTTCTCTGCATCAATTGAGATGATCATGTGATTTTCCTCCTTTGATTTGTTGATATGGTGTATTACATTAATTGATTTTCTTATGTTGAACCATCCTTGCATACCTGGGATGAATCCTACTTGGTCATGATGTATAATTCTTTTAATGTGTTGTTGGATATGATTTGCTAGAATTTTATTCAGGATTTTTGCATCTATATTCATTAGAGAGATTGGCCTGTAGTTTTCTTTTTTTGTAATATCTTTGCCTGGTTTTGGTATGAGGGTGATGTTGGCTTCATAGAATGAATTAGGTAGTTTTCCCTCCACTTTGATTTTTTTGAAGAGTTTGAGGAGAGTTGGTACTAATTCTTTCTGGAATGTTTGATAGAATTCACATGTGAAGCCGTCTGGTCCTGGACTTTTCATTTTAGGAAGCTTTTGAATGAGTAATTCAATTTCTTTATTTGTGATTGGTTTGTTGAGGTCATCTATGTCTTCTTGAGTCAAAGTTGGTTGTTCATGTCTTTCCAGGAACCCATCCATTTCATCTAAATTGTTGTATTTATTAGCGTAAAGTTGTTCATAGTATCCTGTTATTACCTCCTTTATTTCTGTGAGGTCAGTAGTTATGTCTCCTCTTCCATTTCTCATCTTATTTATTTGCATCCTCTCTCTTCTTCTTTTTGTCAGTCTTGCTAAGGGCCCATCAATCTTATTGATTTTCTCATAGAACCAACTTCTGGTGTTATTGATTTTCTCTATTGTTTTCATGTTTTCAATTTCATTTATTTCTGCTCTAATCTTTGTTATTTCTTTCCTTTTTCTTGCTTTGGGATTAGTTTACTGTTCTTTCTCCAGTTCTTCCAAGTGGACAGTTAATTCCTGCATTTTTGCCTTTTCTTCTTTTCTGATATAGGCATTTAGGGCAATAAATTTCCCTCTTAGCACTGCCTTTGCTGTGTCCCATAAGTTTTGATATGTTGTGTTTTTATTTTCATTCCCCTCGAGGTATTTGCTAATTTCTCCTGCAATTTCTTCTTTGACCCACTCGTTGTTTAAGA
This sequence comes from Tamandua tetradactyla, assembly GCF_023851605.1. Classification (NCBI taxonomy): domain Eukaryota; kingdom Metazoa; phylum Chordata; class Mammalia; order Pilosa; family Myrmecophagidae; genus Tamandua; species Tamandua tetradactyla. Next base: position 117,182,931 of record NC_135333.1, read on the forward strand.
GTGTGTTGTTGAGCCTCCATGTATTTGTGAATTTTCTGGCACTCGGCCTATTATTGATTTCCGACTTCATTCCTTTATGATCCGAGAAAGTGTTGTGTATGATTTCAATCATTTTAAATTTATTAAGACTTGCTTTGTGACCTAGCATATGGTCTATCTTTGAGAATGATCCATGAGCACTTGAGAAAAAGGTGTATCCTGCTGTTGTGGGATGTAATGTCCTATAAATGTCTGTTAAGTCTAGCTCATTTATAGTAATATTCAGATTCTCTATTTCTTTATTGATCCTCTGTCTAGATGTTCTGTCCATTGATGAGAGTGGTGAATTGAAGTCTCCAACTATTATGGTATATGAGTCTATTTCCCTTTTCAGTGTTTGCAGTGTATTCCTCATGTATTTTGGGGCATTCTGGTTCGGTGCATAAATATTATGATTGTTATGTCTTCTTGTTTAATTGTTCCTTTTATTAGTATATAGTGTCCTTCTTTGTCTCTTTTAACTATTTTACATTTGAAGTCTAATTTGTTGGATATTAGTATAGCCACTCCTGCTCTTTTCTGGTTGTTATTTGCATGAAATATCTTTCCCAACCTTTCACTTTCAACCTATGTTTATCTTTGGGTCTAAGATGTGTTTCCTGTAGACAGCATATAGAAGTATCCTGTTTTTTAATCCATTCTGCCAATCTATGTCTTTTGATTGGGGAATTCAGTCCATTAACATTTAGTGTTATTGCTGTTTGGATAATATTTTCCTCTAACATTTTGCCTTTTATATTATATATATCATATCTGATTTTCCTTCTTTCTACACTCTTCTCCATACCTCTCTCTTCTGTCTCTTCGTATCTGACTCTAGTGCTCCCTTTAGTATTTCTTGCAGAGCTGGTCTCTTGGTTACAAATTCTCTCAGTGACTTTTTGTCTGAGAATGTTTTAATGTCTCCCTCATTTTTGAAGGACAATTTTTCTGGATATAGGAGTCTTGATTGGCAGTTTTTCTCTTTTAGTAATTTAAATATATCATCCCACTGTCTTCTAGCTTCCATGGTTTCTGCTGAGAAATCTACACATAGTCTTATTGGGTTTCCCTTGTATGTGATGGATTGTTTTTCTCTTGCTGCTTTCAAGATCCTCTCTTTCTCTTTGACCTCTGACATTCTAACTAGTCAGTGTCTTGGAGAACGCCTATTTGGGTCTAATCTCTTTGGGGTGAGCTGCACTTCTTGGATCTGTAATTTTAGGTCTTTCATAAGAGTTGGGAAATTTTCAGTGATCATTTCTTCCATTAGTTTTTCTCCTCCTTTTCCCTTCTCTTCTCCTTCTGGGACACCCACAACACGTATATTTGTGCGGTTCATATTGTCCTTGACTTCCCTGATACCCTCTTCAAATTTTTCCATTCTTTTCCTGATAGTTTCTATTTCTTTTTGGAATTCAGATGTTCCATCCTCCAAATCATTAATTCTATCTTCTGTCTCTAAATCTATCATTGTAAGTATCCTTTGTTTTTTCCATCTTTTCTACTTTATCCTTCACTTCCATAAGTTCTGTGATTTGTTTTTTCAGTTTTTCTATTTCTTCTTTTTGTTCAGCCCATGTCTTCTTCATGTCCTCCCTCAATTTATCGATTTCGTTTTTGAAGAGGTTTTCCATTTCTGTTCGTATATTCAGCATTAGTTGTCTCAGCTCCTGTATCTCATTTGAACTGTTGGTTTGTTCCTTTGACTGGGCCATATTCTCAATCTTCTGTACATGGACCGTTATCTTCTGCTGGCGTCTGGGCATTTAGTCAGATTTCCCTGGGTGTCAGACCCAACAGGTTGTAAGATTTTTCTGTGAAATCTCTGGGTTCTATTTTTCTTATCCTGCCCAGTAGGTGGCGCTCGTGGCACACATTTGTCTCACGTGTTTGGAAGGGATCCCCCCGGTCATCGTTCTCTGCGGCCTGGGGATTTCCGATCCAATTCTCTCAGTTGTCCGGGGGGCCGCGCGTGGTGGGGGCATCAGCCACCGCGGCTTGAGGGGTCCCTGTGGCTCCTATTATTAATGCCCCTATTGGTGTTTAGTTGGACCCAGTCCCTGCCACTGTTGGAAATTCCCTCCTCTCCTTGGAGGGGCGCTAGTTGCCGTCCGCCACGGCTTGGGTAGCCCTCTGATCCGAGACTCGTAGCCAGTCCAGGAAGCCGCCTGCAAAAGAGGGGCGCCAGCCCCCGCGGCTTTGGAAACTTGCCTCTCCTAGACTCTCAGCCAGCCCAGGAAGGAGGGAGGGAGGTGCTCCGTCCACCAGCTGCCGCAGCTCGGGGGAGCACGCGCCGCTCAGGGATCTCACCGCAGCAGAGTCTCGCAGTCAGTCTAGCCAGTCCAGACTGGGGTACGCTGTGTGTCCATTCCCTGCCGTGGCCCCGGGAGCTGTTCTGCACTGTTTCTGTTCACCTAGTAGTTGCTCTGGAGGAGGAACTAAGATGCGTGTAACTTACTAAGCTGCCATCTTGGCCCCACCTCAATATAATTTGATGTACTTGGCGGCACTGCATTCCTTTCTGTTCTGAGATACATAGGGAAAATCTCCTTATGAACATGGCAATTCTTTAAGCACAACAACTCTAATTACCTCTTCGGATTCACAGTCTTCTCATATACAGGCTGATAAGAACTTGTGGGTTAGCTGGGGTAATTTTCCACCTGCTTAATAGGCAGAATTGTTACCGTCTAACTTTTAGGCTTCTTTAGAATTCAAAGTGCCTCTTTGCTTTTCTCTGTTCTCACTTGGAATTGCTAAACAAGTGAAAAAAATGCACTCTTCATAGCTGTCATACATTTACAATAATGGTTCCGGTGAATATAGTATTAAGTTTATTACATGAGTTTAAAATACGTTAATATCTTGAAAAATTGTCAACATCTGTTTTTATCATTTTGAAAGATTTAAAAAGCACTGACTATGGGAGATTCTGATACATAAAATCGTTTTTGGCTGTGCAAGTAGTTGAGTCTTAACATGGGGGAGCTTCATGCCGGCAGTAATAGGTGTATTGGAAAAGCGTCTTATTGGTAACTATGGCTTTTTACTAATTTATTCCATTTCTACACAAAAGCTTTTCTTCTCATAAATTCTGCAGTATGGCATTTCTGTGTGTTTTCTTATTGGAACCCATATGCAGTCTTCTAAATAAACATCTGGTATTCGTTTGTCTCTCATGATATGTATGGATGCTAATTATTTCATACTATTAGCTTAGGGAGGAAGTTTTGGACCCCAAGCAATAAAATAGGTTGGGGCCCAGTCAATAAAATAAGTTTCACTAAAAGAAGAGTTTTCTTTTGTTCTTTTCCTTGGGAATGCAGCATCATTTTGAATCCCAGGGGGTGGAGTATGAGAGAATCCAGAAAAATTAATTCTGGCCCCAGTGTGAATCTCCTTTTGTTTTTATTTCAGGAATGAGCAGATAGCCAGAGGCCTGCATGCTCGGGGCCTACTGGCTTTCATAGGCTTAACTCACTCTAATTAGGATAGCCAGGGCTTCTGCTTACCCTGAAAACCTCACTTCTTGCTTCAGGGGGAGACACTCCCATTGGAAAGTACCCGATTCCCATGGGCCGAAACCAGAGATCACTTCTCAGAATGTCAAAGACAATACCTTGCTTGGTACAAGAATCCTTAGTCTAGAATCCTGTACTACGAAAGATGGAATGTTTCAGACGATATTGAAAGTCAGACAGAGGAGAAAAGGAACATTTTCTTTCTTTTCTTTAAATGTAATTTTATTGATAAAACTGGACATACAAACATTCTTAACATAGAAACATTCCATAGATAGCATACATTCAGTGGCTTACCATATCATCACGTTGTGTATTCATCACCTTGATCATTTTTTGAACATTTGCATTGCTCCAGAAAAAGCAATAGAAAAGAGAAAAGAAAAAACGCCTCATACATACATAACCCTTACCCCTCCCTCTCATCGACCCTCTCATTGGTATTTCCATCTATCTGATTTATTTTAACCTTTGTTCCCCCATTCTTTATTTATTTTTCACCCATATTTTTTCCTCATCTCTCCATATTCATCAGACACATTTTCACTATCACACAGTCACATTGTAAAAGCTGTGTCATTATACAATTAACTTCAAAGAACAAGGCTCCTGGAACACAGCTCTACAGTTCATATACTACTCTTTAGCCACTCTAATACATCATAAGCTAAACAGGGGATAGCTGTAGAATATGCAAGAATTCTGCATATTCTACAGAATTTCTCAAATCTGTTTGAAATCTCTCAATCAGTGACTTTAATTTTCTGATTTCTCTCTTCCCCCTTTTGATTAATACATAGAAACAGCAAAGCTTTTCTAAGTTGTTTTGCACAGTGCAGGTGTTTAGAAGTAGGAGTAAAACCATAGAAGAGATCAGATAACCATGATGACCGGCAGCTGCCAGACAGGCATCTGTGTCCATTGTGAGGTATTTGCTATGTCTCAGAGCCAACCAAGACATCTTTGGAAGGTCTGAGGCTTTGCTGTTGTACAGATTGTGGCTGGGATATTCCACTTTTCTGGAGGTGACTTCATCTAAGATTATCACAGCACCCCATGTACAATGAAAATCACTCATTTTTTTCCCAGTAGGAACAGCAGAAAATCATGTTATCCAGCCACAGGTAATGGATATTTTGTTCAGGTTCTACTTGTAGTGATGTTCAGTCTCTGAACATAAAATCTCACATGTGCCCATTCTGTTTCTAATTCCACTAATATACTCCACATTTCTGACCCTTACCATGGTGGACCATATAAGCTAAAGTGATAACTTGACTAAAACCATTGTTGTCCAAAGTAAAGCACTGTGCATTCAGTATAAGGAAAGACAGGAAAACTGGAAAAAAAGTACTATCAACATTTGAAACTATATAATTGTTGTAAATAGGAGGAAACATTTTAAATATCAGCCTAGAAAAAAATATATCTATGTATAGATATGTATGTATCTATACATACATGTGCACAATGTTTTTCAAAATAGTGCTTGTAAGTTAACTGAGAGTACTATTTTAGTGAAGTGAGAACATGGTTAGCAAATATTGCTCTTAATTTTGTATGTACTTGAAATATTTACTTAATATTTTTGAGTCTTGTACACCTCTGAGAAAAATATTTGAAATGTCCCAACAAAGAATAGTATAGTTATATAATCTTTAAACAAGAGATTTATTTCTTATTATAAATTACTTCTTAGTGCTTGACAGGAAAAACTATGTATTGTATTTACCATTGGCTATAACTTACTGCCCCAAAATATTCTAATTTATTTTACTTTAGTATAAGTGTCAGGGCATGTAGAGCATGGAACTATGAGTGTAAATAGATTCACAAGTGCTAGAAGTGCAAGCTATACTTGCAAATAAATCCGTTTTTGAGTGCAGAGGAGTAACTTGAAATTATTGACAATATACTGATTTTTATCAAATCAAATCATTATTAATAAAGCTAATGATAAATAACTTTTGGGTAACTATTCAGTGTCAGTATATGCCTTAGATGATTTTTAATGATTCTTTTTACCTCACTGACTTACCATATTCTAGAAGGACTACCAAAATAATAATAATAATAATAATAATTATAATAAGCTCTTCTGTTATTTGATCATAGTAAACATTTTAAAAGATGATGTGTATTTCAATGAGAAAAAATGGAAATTACATACATGTTTATTAAAAAAGAAGTTATTTTGTATTGAAAAGCATGCAAAGTTATTATCCAAGACCTTCCTGTCAATGGACCTGCATAGCTCAAACAAGAGCAGCAGTAAAAAAAAACAAATAGAAAGGATCCTAAAAGTGTTACTGAGTGTCCTTTAAAGATTGCTATGTCACATTTAAAATCTTTAAGACAATTTAAATGTTTACCACTAAAAACAAATCAAGTAGTATCACACTACCTAACATAAACATCAAAATATTTACAATAGTGGACATTTTGGTTAATATAAGTATTTGTTATACTTATATGATTATATATTTTCTTCTTATCATAGCACTAAAATCTGTAAATGGAGAAAGAAATAGTGAAAATGATTACAGTATATTCAGTTTAAGTAATGAGTAATGAGAAATACTTTACTGGATATTTTGAAAAATATTTACAATGAAACACATCGTATATGAATGTTTTTAGAAGTTGCACCTATATTTCTTCCATATAATGTTAATGTAAAGATGTTAAATCTGTATACATGAAGCCTACTCTAAGGAAGGGAGGAATTTTAGACATCTAAAATTTTAAGCCAGTAGGACAAGGGAAAGTGGAACCATGACAAATAAAAGATGATAGAGCAAGATTTGCATTTTTCCCCTGTTAATTGTCTTTATTATATAGCAATAGCTCTGGACTTTGGGAATTACCCTGACACCCCAATAAAGTGGCGTGAAAGAGAGATGGGTAAGTATTGTGATAGAAATACTCAACCTATATTTACAACAAGCTTTTATTTTACATACCCACTTCACCCTTTTTACTATTCCACATACAAGAATCCTTCTAAAGAGTCAACTTCCAGCTGTTGTTGACTGATTCCCCACCCAGACACCTTGGGGTTTACATTTTCAATGTGCTGCCTGTGATTTCCAGCTGCCCAATATCTGCATCCCTGACCTGCAGGCATTTCCAGAAGTCTGCTCTAGCTGGCAGCAGAGCAGCAGTTTCAGAGTCTGCACCTCCCAGGCAGGGCCTTCCAGCAGTGATTGCTGACCATGGTGTATATATTTCAACTATCTGCACCTAGATGGTGAGTTTCTGGATTGTGTTTTATGCTCTTTCTCTCAGGATCATCTAGTGGCCCTCTGTGGTGCCTGACCTCTCCAACCCCATAAACTTTCTACGTTGAGCCCCTCTCAGATAAATTATTAGCTATTGTCTTAGGGCTTGATTCTAGGGAAACATCTCTGAGATGAAGTCAATGATTACCTCTCAGAGTTACAAAATAACAGTATACACTGAGTTCTTTTTGTCAATCTAATTATCAAAAATGTCAACAGAAAATACTGGTTAGAAATAAGTTTTTAGTTTAGTCACTTGTGGCATTCTTGGTCTTTATTATTAGATGAGGCAAAACTAATGTAAAAACCCAGAAAAATCCACAACAAAACTACTAGAGCTAATAAATGAGTACAGCAAAGTAGCAGGTTACAAGATCAACATTCAAAAATCTGTAGTGTTTCTATACACTAAAATGAACAAGCTGAGGGGGAAATCAAGAAACAAATTCCATTTACAATTGCAACTAAAAGAATAAAATACTTAGGAATAAATTTAACTAAAGAGACAAAAGACCTATACAAAGAAAACTACAAAAAACTGTTAAAAGAAATCACAGAAGACCTAAATAGATGGAAGGGCATACTGTGTTCATGGATTGGAAGACTAAATATAGTTAAGATGTCAATTCTACCTAAATTGATTTACAGATTCAATGCAATACCAATCAAAATCCCAACAACTTATTTTTCAGAAATAGAAAAACCAATAAGCAAATTTATTTGGAAGGGCACGTGCCCCGAATTGCTAAAAATTTCTTGAGGAAAAAAAACGAAGCTGGAGGTCTCATGCTGCAGGACTTTAAGGCATATTATGAAGCCACAGTGGTCAAAACAGCATGGTATTGACATAAAGATAGATATATCGACCAATGGAATCGAATAGAGTGCTCAGATATAGACCCTCTCATCTATGGACATTTGATCTTTGATAAGGCAGTCAAGCCAACTCACCTGGGACAGAACAGTCTCTTCAATAAATGGTGCCTAGAGAACTGGATATCCATATGCAAAAGAATGAAAGAGGACCCGTATCTCACACCTTATACAAAAGTTAACTCAAAATGGATCAAAGATCTAAACATTAGGTCTAAGACCATAAAACAGTTAGAGGAAAATGTAGGGAGATATCTTATGAATCTTACAATTGGAGGTAGTTTTATGGACCTTAAACCTAAAGCAAAAGCACTGAAGAAAGAAATAAATAAATGGGAGCTCCTCAAAATTAAACATTTTTGTACATCAGAGAACTTCATCAAGAAAGTAGAAAAACAGCCTACACAATGGGAGACAATATTTGGAAATGACATATCAGATAAAGGTCTAGTATCCAGAATTAATAAAGAGATTTTCCAACTCAACAACAAAAATACAGCCAACCCAATTACAAAATGGGAAAAAGACTTGAACAGACACCTCTCAGAAGAGGAAATACAAATGGCCAAAAGGCACATGAAGAGATGCTCAATGTCCCTGGCCATTAGAGAAATGCAAATCAAAACCACAATGAGATATCATCTCACACCCACCAGAATGGCCATTATCAACAAAACAGAAAACGACAAGTGCTGGAGAGGATGTGGAGAAAGAGGCACACTTATCCACTGTTGGTGGGAATGTCAAATGGTGCAACCACTGTGGAAGGCAGTTTGGCAGTTCCTCAAAAAGCTGAATATAGAATTGCCATACGACCCAGCAATACCATTGCTAGGTATCTACTCAAAGGAATTAAGGGCAAAAACTCAAATGGACATTTGCACACCAATGTTTATAGCAGCATTACTTACAATTGCAAAGAGATGGAAACAGCCAAAATGTCCATCAACAGACGAGTGGCTAAACAAACTGTGGTATATACATACCATGGAATATTATGCAGCTTTAATACAGAATAAACTTATGAAGCATGTAATAACATGGATGGACCTAGAGAACATTATGCTGAGTGAGACTAGCCAAAAACTAAAGGACAAATACTGTATGGTCCCACTGATGTGAACAGACATTCAAGAATAAACTTGGAATATGTCATTGGTAACAGAGACCATCAGGAGTTAGAAAGAGGGTAAGATAATGGGTAATTGGACCTGAAGGGATACAGACTGTGCAACAGGACTGGATACAAAAACTCAAAAATGGACAGCACAATACTACCTAATTGTAATGTAATTATGTTAAAACATTGAATGAAGCTGCATCCGAGCTATAGTTTTTTTTTGTTTGTTTGTTTTTTTAATATTTTTTGTATGTTTTATTTTTATTTTTTTCTCTATATTATCATTTTATTTCTTTTTCTGTTGTCTTGCTATTTCTTTTTCTAAATCAATGCAAATGTACTAAGCAATGATGATCATACATCTATGTGATGATATTAGAATTACTGATTGCATATGTAGAATGGAATGATTTCTAAATGTTGTGTTAATTTTTTTTTAATTAACAAAAAAAGAAGATAAAAAAACTAATGTAGTTAAATATCTAGGGTATATGGACAGTGCATGAAGGAAATTATATTGAAATCAATACAGGATTCATAATAGGAGTATCAAGTGTGAATATCACTATGGGTGAAGCTTCTCTAAAAACAGAACAAAAACAAATGGATAAAGCAATGAAGAATATAGTTTTGGGAAAGACTCATGGTCCCTTAAGAGCTTTTACAAGTTACATATTTAGGGTTGTATCACACCGTGCATCACTCATCAATAATTACCAACAGCAATTTTTTTTATGATGCATGGGAATAAAAGGAGAGCAATTAAGAGACTGCAGTCCATTTAAGAAAATATATTTAATGGTCTAAATCAGACAAAAATTAATTATTTTCTTCCTATTCACATTTTACTTTTCTTCAAGAGTAACATTTCATGCTTCTTACAATAGCGCAAAACAAACTACCTTCATCCTATTATCACTGGGGAAGGTAAAATTGAACAGTAGCTGGTACATGTGAGAGAGTTAATATTGTTGGAAAATGAATATTTAAACAACCTCATGATATTAATACATAATTTCTTTTGTATAATTATGAAAAGGCAACTAGATCCTTCAGTTCCCGGCATCGATGATAAGAACACTGTTAATCTTTCTAAAAGCCCTTTGTAATGCAGTTTATTACTTCCTATCAAAGATAACTATGTACTGTTATCTCAAACCCAGCCCAGTTGCCCTGACCTTTATGACAGAGGATCAATCAATGTGAATATTAAACAGATATCTAGGCTTTGATGAAAGGTTTCTTACCAAATGTTTACCCCATATATCTCAGTTACATTTTAGTGAACTCAAATACAATACTAGATTGCACTCCTAATCTTTTCATTGCATCCGTAACTTTTTTCATTTCCCAAAGAATCTCTGTGATTTCCCTCCCAATTCTCTTTGATCCAAAAAATGCATATAATCTCTTAGGGCAGTGCTTGGGAGAAGTAGGTCTTCGACCATGAGGTACCCTGTATTTCTGGAGATTAAATCTCTTACTTCTGTGACCAGATTGGATAGATGATTCATTTTTGCTACACTGGGCAAGGACCCCAAAGACCTATAGGGTCCCCTTCAATCACATTGAAAAATGTGGAGCAAATCCAACTGCTTTGTGCTCTAGGTTTTAAATGATTTAATTGTAATATATATTGGTAGCAGTATCATAGACCTGGTGTAATTTCTCTGTAGAGTAGTGAAAGTTTCAGCCCCAGTGATCTTGTCATTAAGATTTATACCATTTGTCTAAGAAGGCTCCTTTGAAAGGCTTCCTTCACTTCCTTGTTCCTCAAGGTATAGATCAGAGGGTTCAGAGCAGGCGTGACCACTGTGTACATGAGTGCAGTTGCCTTGTCTGTTTCTGGACTGTGGGTGGTCTTAGGTTGGAGATAAGTGGACAAGGCAGTGCCATAGAAGAGAGAAACAACTAGAATATGAGAAGAACAAGTAGAAAAAGCTTTGTGTTTGCCAGCTGTGGAGGGGATTCTCAAAATGGCCACAAGGATACGCATATAAGAGCACAGAATGAGCAAACAGGGACTCATAATGAAGAGCACAGAGACAGCAAACATCACAATCTCATTTTGTGAGGTATCCACACAAGCCAGCTTCACCACAGGCATGATGTCACAAAAGAAGTGCTGAATCTGTCCTGTTCCACAGAAGGGCATACTGAAGATCCAGGCGGTGTGGGCTGACTCCACCACCACCCCGGTGGTCCAAGATGCTGCGGCCAATTTCAAACACACACGAGGGCCCATAAGGAGAGTGTAATGCAGTGGGTAACAAATAGCTACAAAACGGTCATAAGCCATGGCTGCCAGCAGGCAGCATTCTGTCAGTCCGAAGAGGGTAAATGCGTACATCTGGGCTGCACAGCCTCCCATGCTAATGGTCTTGTTCTTTGCCAGCAGGTGCACCAGCATCTGAGGCACCACACTGGTGGTGTAACACATCTCCAGAAAGGAGAGGTTCATCAGGAAGAAATACATGGGAGTGTGCAGGGCAGGGGTGGCACAGATCAGGCAGATGATGATGAGGTTTCCTCCCACAGTAAACAGGTAGATGGCTAAGAACACAACGAAGAGCACAGGTTGCAACTCTGCTAGAGCAGAAAAAGCTACAAATGTGAATTTTGTATAGACGGACTGGTTTCCAATCATCGTGGGCTCAGAGTTAGACATCTGTGGAGACAAACAGGAGGATGACAACTTTAATGGAATTGTCACCTATCACAGTCTCTGTCTTCACCAAAAGAAGCTGTGGTAGGATAAGTGGTCATAGCTGAGAATTAAAACACCTGTTCTTTTGCTATGTAGTGACTTTGAGTTTTGACTGTCAAGATCTCATAAAGGAAATTTAGAGGAAGCAACTATTTAGGGTTACATATTTTGATCTTTCTATTTTACCGTAATAATATATATTCATAGCATCATACAGTTAATGTACGTAGGCATTCTATTTGTAAAGAAGTCGCATGATGCCCAAGATAAAAAGAAAAATTTAAATGGTGCTATATTCTGAATTTCTAAATTCAACAACTTTCCAGTCATTCTTAAAAGTTTAATAGCAGGTACATTTCAAAACATTTATCTGATTTTTATTTGCATATTTCTAATCATTTCACTTTGAATAGAATGAGCCAATGGATAGGTGGCTAAAATCTGAAGAAACAGAAATAATAGAATCTCATTTCGTAATGTATATGCAATTATTCAGAAAATTATGAAGAATGGAACATACCTAGAATCATTAATTATATCTAATTTTCTTATGCGATCGTCTAGCATTTCCAGGATTCCAAATGTTAACATAGGGTGGACTAGACATTATTTATATTCTTAGAAATACCATAGGGATTGCATTCTCTGAGTGATTTAATTATATATATCCCAAGAGGAATATGCACAGAAACAAAAATAAATATTCAATATGTAATTTGGCTTTTATTTCTTGAATACATTTTTCCAGGGATGATCTATTTCTCTCATTTACTTCACTTAAGATATTGATTTGTAAATCTAATCTAGTAGGTATTCATCTTGCATTTGAAACAGTTATTGACCTTCACCTTATGTTTGCTATAGAAATCTGTATACTTCTCAATTAGGTGAATGTGTTTGCCTTCAATTTCATGTCCTGTAGGCAGGGCACGGCACATAGTAGGCTCTAAAAGTCCCACAGGTAATATACACTTAATTTATTTTTCATAATTTAATTGTTAGCAGCAAAAATTAATAGGCCTTACTAGGGAAATTCTAAATTTCTAATTGTATTAATAAAAGTAAGTTTTCAAACTATAAAAAATAGCATGTCTGGCACTATTCTCAAGAAATGAAAAACTTATTCATTTTCTGTGACCTCCATGCATTCAAGTAGAATGCTGTTTTATTTTCTAATACCTAGGCAATATGGGAAAATCACTGGGATAGGGATTAAGGGTTATAAAAGTGGAGGTTGAAAGAGCATTTAGGTAGTTATTGGATTATTGGAGAGAGTCTCTTTTACTCTTCCAAAATTCCCACAAGAATTCTAAATCTGTGAGCTTTAAATACTGCATCTTCCATCTCATAAAATATCAAGCACACAAACCCTGCTGTCTTTCCTGTAGCTGCATGCTCCTTAGAGAGGCTTACTTCAGGGACAGCGTTTCCCCAGCCACCATGGGAACACCACCTGAGTGACTGCATCGCATTGAGAAGTAGTGAAGGAGACAACGTTCTGCTCACAGTCACGGTGAATTGGTTCAGGTACCCTGAGCCAATTCCTCAAAAGATGAGACTATGCATGATCGTGATACCTTCCAAAACACCCACCAAACTTTTGCGAACTCCTCCATCCTGATTTTAAAAGACAATTTTAAGAGTGAGTACCAAATAATAATATTTCTAATTTCAAAAGATGAAGACATTAAGTTGGAAAAAAATGTTTATCTTAAGTCACTTCTGAAGAAAAGAAATTTCCAATTGTTATATGGGTGGGTATGGGTTATGGTGTTGAAATGAAGCTGAAATAGGCAGTATGGTATGGCGAATTTCATTGGAGTACATACAGTTTAAAGGCCACAAATTATCAACCAAACTGATGGACAGGCCTTTATGTACATATGGATCATTTACTAAAGAATTGGATTAAATGTTTTGTTGTTGTTGTTGTTTTGTAAAGGAAAGTAGGGAAAAATATTAACTCTCTTCAGAATATTTACAGGAATCTTTCTTCCCTTCATGACCTTTTACAAAAGAATGATGCACTTCTATAATTTTGAATATGACCAGCATCTACTCCTCCTCACTCTCTTCTCCATTTAGTGGAAATGGTAAGTTTTAAAAATATAGCTTTCCTAAACTGAGTGCAATGTATGGCAAACATCTCCTTCTTCCAAAAAATTTAATTTCATTTAATGTTTTTCATATGTATCATAACGGTTTTTACAAAAATAGTTGGAAGAACATAAAGAGCATAAACTGGGCGATCTCTGAATATAAAGAAATAAGTTCTATGCACATTTTATTTTAGGAACTTATAGATCCATGTATTAATTGAAAGGGTAACTACCAATATTCCCACAATGAGGCGTCCTTCCTTTTTGGTAAATTCTGGTACTATGAGTATAATATAGGGATTGATGATTCAATTATTCTGATAAATATATAATTGAACACTATGTGTGTAACAGATTTTGAAACAATTAAAGAAAGCACTTGCAAGTTTGTTTCAAATACACAAATCTTTGAGAATAAAACTAAGAATTCTTTCCTTTTTTTTTTCAAGCACTGGTTAACCTTGCTCTTTGACTTTCCCTTTTTAATCCCTTAACTATATCTGTCAGATTCTATAATATCTTTTAGTTATTTAAATTCAGAGAATATGAATTTTAAATCTTCCAGTATCATTTAATTCAACTCAGCATTTGTCTGCTTCTATATTTTATGTCCTTCAGTGAATTGATAAGCCATGTTTGAGGGAGAAGGATGGGGTGGATGTCTTCTCTGTGTGAGGCCAAGGAAATGATGGGATATAGTTAGCAATGCAGTTATGCCCCTGAAGTAATTGCATATGATTTCACCAAACCCACCAGGTTTCCCAGTGATGATATATACATAAAATCTTGCAGCAGTGTTCAGTTTCACCCTAGCTCCCTCAAATGTTGAGAACATCTGCAGAAGAGGGACCAACTGTGTACTCCTTTGGTTCCTCTAGTAGTCTAGACTCCAACATCTCCTTGTTATTGTTTTTTTCTCTCTTTTGTTACTGTTCTCCATAATCCTCAGATAAAAATGTTGGAAGAACTAGGTCCTGTTCTATTGTCTACACACATCATAGAAACCTGGGAATGTTTGGAGAGTTTTGGACATATTTTCAAATATGATGCATTTCATTCCTTTCAAGCTGTGTTCTTAAGGATTCCTATAGTGAACATCACACTCATGATAATCATTGGAAGAGAAAAGACTCCAGCCCTCATGTTCACATACAGTCCCAATTCTAGGGGATACCAAAGCTCTGACATTCAACTCTTTGCCATCCTAAGCTTCGCTCAGAGGAGAGTACATAATTTGAACACAGGTTTGGCACCTCAGTAAGCATCCAGCTATAGAACTAGACCATGTATTGGTTTTCTGTGGCTTCCTAGCAAATTGGCTCAACCTGGGTGGCTTAAGTCATTTAACAAAAACAGAAATTTATTCTCTCACAGTTTTGGAGGCTAGAAGCTCATAATCAAGTCATTAGTGTGCCATACTCTCTTCAAAGTCTATAGGGGAGATTTTCTTGCCTTTTCAGGCTTCAGGTGGCTAGTGGCATTCCTTGGCTGTGGCAGAATAACTCCATTTCTGCCTCCATGTGTTTATATGGCCTTTCCTCTATGTGTGTCCTTTTGTCTTTTCTTCTAAAAGCGAGACCTGTCACTGGATTTAGGACCCATCCTAAATCCAGGTGTAACTAATGACATTTGCAAATTTCCTGTTCCAAATATGGAATGTCCCATGGTTTCAGGTGGCCATGAGTTGAGGGACACCTTATTTGTCATTCAGAAGAGACACCTGTTACCACCTCTGGGAGAAGAGCATAACAGTGCCTGTCACTGGGGATAGCCATCTTTGGGTCTCTACCTACCCCATGGTTTGTAGCCGTGGGCTCATCAGCCAAAACATCATTCACACACACCTGGATTGAGCCACATGTATTCACATAGAGAAGATACAAATCAAAGTCAGCCTTCCTAGCCACCAGTGGTCCCTGTGGGCCATTAGATCTGAATATATGACCCATGAAGGGAGATATCTATACACAACCCTCCTGTGCCCCAGTGGAAGGGTTAAGCTCCCTCCCTACCAGGAACAGTTATAGCAACATGGGTTGGCCAGGTGCTATAAAACTGGCATAATTTAGGTCCAGTATCTGCAGTGGATGTATTTTACCTCAAGGAATTTCCAAGAAGGATCAGCCCACATTTATCACCCTGACCTAACACCAGGTTAACCTGTTTAGTCTGGAGCAGAGGGTTTGTTTGTTCCTCACAAGAAAATGCAGCCAGCTACACTCAGACCCACCGCCACCACACTCTCCAACTTCTAAAGTCCAGTTTCACATTTTTATAGTCATTCCGATTTCTACAAATGATTTTCATTGATGCACCCTTAATATAATTTGGCATACTGGGCAGCATTGCATTCCTCTCTCTCCTGAGACATAGAGGGAAAATCTCCTCATGAACATGGCAATTCTATAAACACAACAGCCCTAATTGCCTCATATGCTCCATAGTCTTCTGATACACAGCTGATAAAGACATGTAAGGTAGCTGGGTTCATTTTCTACCTTCTTACTAAGCACAAATATTATTGGCTTACTTTTAGTCTTCTTTAGAATTTAAAGTGCCTGTTTACTTTACTCTGTAGATGTCATATATTTACAATAATTATTCCTGTGAATATAGTATCAAATTTATTACATGAGTTTTAAATACTTTGACATCTTGAAAAAAAATGCCAACATCAGTTTTTGTCATTTTGGAGGATTCAAAAAATATTGACTACTGGAGATTCTGATATTTAAAATCAGTTTTGGCTGTGCAAGTAGTTGAGTCTTAACCTGGGGGAGCATGTGCTGACAATTACTACTGAAATAGGTATGTATTGGGAAAGTGTCTTATTGGTGACAATGGCTTTTTATTTTTTTTGCCTTTAAATTTTTATTTTTCTGCCATTAGAGATGTATTATATTTACATTTTTAAGCCTGAATAATTCCATTTTTATTGTATAAACCCAAGAGGAACATTTACTTTGTTTTCACTGATTAGTAATACAATTATTCTTTTCAGATACTACATGAACCATGAGCCATAGTATTATAGTCCTTGTTAATACATTTTGGCAAAAATATTTACATGGAAACACAATACATAAATGAAATGAATTTCTCAAATGAGTGCATTGTTGCCAAGCAATCATTTTCATTTTAATACGAGTAAAATTCATTAAATTTTCTCAATTAGCAAAGTGACTTTTCCAAATGACCTAGTGAAGGATAAACATTACCTGTTTTATCCCAAAGGAAGTGTTTATTTTTTTTAACTTCTTTTATTGTATGGTATAACATATATACAAAGCAAAGAAATAAAAAAGTAATAATTTTCAAAGCACTCTTCAACAAGTAGTTACAGGACAAATCTCAGAGTTTACCATGGGCTACCCTACAATCCTCTCATGTTTTTCCTTCTAGCTACTCCAGGATATAGGAGGCTAGAGGGCTTAAATATTTTTTTACCATCACAATCAACTTTTTTCCTTCTTTTTTATGAAAAATAACACATATACAAAAAAGCTATAAATTTCAAAGCACAGCACCACACTTAGTTGTAGAACATATTTCAGAGTTTGACATGGGTTGCAGTTTTCACAGTTTAGTTTTTTACTTCTAACTGCTCTAAAATCTGGAGACTGAAAGAGATATCAATTTAATGATTCAGCATTCATACTCATTTGTTAAATCTTATCTTCTCTATTACACTATCACCTTTGATCTTTCTATCTTTCTCTTTAGCGGTGTTGGGCTATGACGATTCTAAATTTTTCATATTGAAAGGGTCTGTCACTAATATAGGGTAGGGAGATGGAACAATCTGATGGTCTGGAGAGGCTAAGCTATGTTTCAAGACTTATCTGGACCAGGGACATGTCTGGAGGCTGCAGGTTTCTGGAAAGTTGCTCTAGTGCATGGAACCCTTATGAAATCTTTTATATTACCTTAGGTGTTTTTTAGGATTGGCTGGAATGGTCCTGGTTTGGGGTTCACAGGTTATGATAGGTAGCAAGGTCTAACTTAAGCTTGCATTAAGCACAACCTCCAGAGTAGCCTTTCGACTCTATTTGAACTCTCTTCCACTGATACTTTTTTAAGTACACTTTTTTTCCTCCCTTTTATTCAGGATGGAATTGTTGGTCCCATGGCGCCAGGTCTGGATTCATCCCTGTGAGTCATCTCCCAAGTCACCGGGGAGACTTTCACCTCTGGATGTCATGTCCCATGTAGAGGGGAGGGCAATGATTTTGCTTGCAGAGTTGGTCTTAGAGAGACTGAGGACACATCAGAGCAACAAAAGAGGTCCTCCAGAAGTAACTCTTAGGCATGCCTATAGGTAGTTTAAGCTTTACCACTACCTATATAGGTCTCATACGAGTAAGCCTCATGATCAAGGGAATGGCCTATTTGATTTGGGTATCCCTAAGATTTGACATAGTATCAGGGAATTCCTTGATGTTAAGGTTTAATAGTTCCATAGTCTTTCTCCCCTTTCTCAGGGGACTTTGCCAATGCTTTTTGATTATCTGCTTAATATACTCTAGGATGTACCCAGGCTTTACAATAATCTATTCAGGATTAAAGGACCTCTTTCTTATTCTATTCTCCTTGTGTTTCAATTGTTCAAATGAGCTATACAGATAGGTTAAATTAGATTATACACTACAGAAAATTTCAGCTCCAGACCAAATAAACCTTTCTTCTCTTGGTCTCAGAGAGTACGTGTGGATCTAAAATATAGACACTGTCTTCCTTACCCCTATGTTCTGAATTACTTTAACCCCAACCTGTTCAGCTTTGTTCTTATCTCTAAATATCAGGTTATATTTATAAAACAGCCTCTCAGAATTCACAAATAATAATCACCACTCCAGACTTAATGTATCTGTTCTAAAAGCTTACAATCTAGGCCCCTGTTTTCTTATAAACATTTTCTAAAGGTGACCATACCATTTTTTGTCTTTTGTTTCTAGATTATTTTGCTTCACCAAATGTCCCACATGTTTATCACATCATTGCATGCCTTATAACTTTGTTCTTTTTTGTAGCAGCATAACACATGTTCAAAAGTATACACCATCATTCGCCAATCCACTTCTCAGTCAGTGTGTCCTTCAGCCACCTGCATTCATCAGGCACCATGTATAGGGCTCAGAGTTCACAGTCCATCAACATTCTCAATTTTAGATAATTTCATTGTCCCCAAGAGAAAGAAAATCAATTAACAAATGCTCGTGAAGTAGGAAATCTAAACCTCCTCTTAACTCTTGTCCCTCCCCCCATTATTTACCTCTGCTGTTGCTGTGGTAGTGCTGATGGTGTCCATGACTTTTTATTGTTTATATTCTATTGCTACACACACCTTTTTCTTCCCATACCTCCTATGCCAAACACGATATGGCATTTCTCTGTGTTTGCTTTTTGGAACCAATATGAAATCTTCTGAACAAACAGCTGGTGTTGGTTTGTCTCTCATGATATGCATGGAAGCTATTTTTTTATACCATTAGCTTGGGGAGGAACTGTAAAAAAAAATAAGTTTGGGGCCCAAGCAATAAAATAGGTTTGACCAAAAGAAGAGGGGTTTTTTCCTTGCAAATGCAGCTCCATTCTTGTATCCTGGGAGATTGGAGGATAAGAGAATCCAGAAACATTATTCTGGCCCCAATATGGATCTCTTAATAGAGTTTGATTAATACTTAGTAACAACAAAACTTCTCTAAGTGGTTTTGTGCAGTAGTGGGTGTTTAAAAGTAGGAGTAAAACCATAGAGGAGATCAGATACTCCGTGATTACCAGCAGCTTCCAGACTGGCGTCTGTGTCCATTGAGAGGCATTTGCTGTGTCTCAGAGCCAACCAAGACATCTTTGGAGGGTCTCAGGCTTTGCTGTTGTACAGATTGCAGCTGGGAAGCCTGAGACATTCGCTTTGCTGAAGGTTCCTTTATCTAAAATTGTCATGGTACCCCATGTACAATGAAAATCACTCACTTTTTCGCAATAGGAAAAGCAGAAAATCATGTTGCCTAGCCACAGATAATGGATATTTTCTTCAGATTCTACTTGTAGTGATGTTCAGTCTCTGAATGTAAAATCCCAGGTGTGCCTATTCCATTTCTAATTCTACTAATATGCACTCCAGTTTCTGACCCTCAGCATACTAAAATACACAAGGTAAAGAGGTAATTTGACTAAAATCATTATTGTCTAAAGAGAAGCACTGTACATTCAGCTCAGGGGAAGACAGGAAAACTGGAAAAAAAATACCATCAACATTTAAAAGTATGTAACAGTTGTAAACAAAAGGAAACATATTTTAAACATCAGCCTAGAAAAAAAATATATACATGTATATATATATCTACATACATGCATTTATTTAAGTACATATACATATATATGCATAATGTTTTTCAAAATAGTTCATGCAAGTTAACTGAGAGGACCAAGATTGTAGAGTGAGAACATGGTTAGCAAATTTTGCAATTTAATTTTCTGTGTTCTTGAAATATTTACTTAATATTTGCCAGTCTTACACATCTCTGAGAAAAATATTTGAAACTTCCCAAAAGAATAGTTTACTTATATAATCTTTAAAACAAGAGATTTATTTCTTATTATAAATTATTTCTTAGTACTTGGCAGGAAAATCTATGTATTGTATATACCATTGGATGTAACTTACTACTCAAAATTATTCTCATTTATTTTATTTCGGTATGAGAGTCAGGACATGTAGAACAGAAAACTATGTAAGTAGATTCACAAGTGCTAGAAGTGCAAGAAACTCTTGCAAATAAATCCATTTTTGAATGCAGAGGAATAACTCAAAGTTATTGACAATACACTGATTTTTGTCAAAGCATATCAGTATCAATACAGTGAATTAAAAAAAAACTTTTGAGTAACTGTTCAGTGTCAGTATATAACTTTGGTGATTTTTAATAATTCTTTTTACCTCACTGACTCACCATATTCTAGAGGGATTACCAAACTAATAATAATAATAAGAGTAATAATAATTGACTCTTCTGTTATTTGATTGTACTAAACATTATAAAAGATGATGTGTATTTCAAAAAGAATTTCATCAAGAAAAAATGGAAATCACATTTATGTTTATTATAAAAGAAGTTATTTTGTATTGAAAATTACTCAAATTTATTACCCAAGACCTTGGTAATGGGTATAGTTCATAGTTCAAACAATAGCATCAGTAAAAACAAACAAACAAAAAGGGTCCTAAAAGTGTTGTTGAGTGTCCTAAAAAGATTGTTATGTCTCTTTTATACTTATATAACTGATTACATATTTACTTCTAATAATAGCAGTGTCAGCTATTAATGGAGAAAGAAATACTGAAATTGATTAATTACAGTGTATTCAGTTTAAGTAATGGGTCATGAGAAATATTTACTGGGTATCTTAAAAAATATTTGCAATTAAGCTCACTTTATATGAATATGTTTTTAGAACTCACACCTATATTTCTTCCATCTAATGATTAATGTAAAGTTGTTAAATCTGTATTTGTGAAGTACTCCGAGGAAGGGAGGAGTTTTAGACATCAAAAAAAATTAAACAAGTGGGACAAGGGAAAGTGGAGCCATGATGAAAAAAAGATGATAGGGCAACATTTGCATTTTTCCTCTGTTAATTGTCTCTCATATATAGCAATAGCTCAGGCTTTGGCAAAGTAGCCTACCACTCCAATAATAAGACAGAAAGTGAAAGAGAGAAAAGTAATTATTGTGATATAAATCCTCAACCTATATTTACACGAAACCTTTATTCTACATACCCACTTCACACTTTTTACTATTCCGCATACAAAAATCCTTCTATAGAGTCAACTTGCAGCTTTTGTTGACAGTCCCTTCCCATATTCCTCAGACTTTATGGTTTTGAAGTGCTGCCTATGATTTCCAGCTGCCCAGTGATGAGGAGTCATCCCTGTCCTGCAGTCATTTCCAGAATTCTGCTCCAGCTGCACTTCCCAGGCATGGTCATCCAGCAATGATTGTTGGCCATATACAATGGGTGTGTAAATTCCTCAACTACATGAGGAAGGTGAGTTTTTGGACTATGTTTTATTCTCTTTCTTTTAGGATTAAACTATTGGTCCTTTATGGTCCCTGGCCTCTCCTTTCCCTGTAAATTTCCCACTTCTGAGTCCCTCTCAAATAAATTATCAGCTCATGTCTTAATGGTTTGATTATAGTATAAAAACACTATTATGGAACCAATGATTACCTCTTACATTCACAAAATGATACTGTACATGTAATACTTTTTCTCAATTTATCAAGTATTGTCAAAAGAAAAAAAATTGTTGCAAGTGAGTTTTTATTTTAGTAACTTGTGGCAGTCTTGGTCTTTATTAGTCAATAAATCAAAACTAATATAGGTAATATCTACAATACTAGGGATAGTGCCTAAAGGAAATTATATTGAAATCAATGCACAGTTCATAATTAAGAGTAACAAGGAGTGAATGTCACTATGGGTGACGCACCTCTAAAAACAAAACAAAAATAGATGGATAAAGCAATGAAGGATATAGTTTTGGAAAAAAACTCATGGTCCGTTAATGGATTTACAAGATATGTATTTGGGGATGTATCACAGAATGTATCACTCATCAGTAATTACTAAGAATTGTTTTTTATGAGGTATGAGAATTAAAGAAAAGCAATTAAGAGAGTGTAGTCCAACCAAGAAAACATATTTTAGTATTCTATAGCAGACAAAAAATTGTTAATTATTTCTTCCTCTTCACACTTCATTTTTCCTCAAGAAGAATATTTCATGTTCCTTATTAAAATGGTGCAAAACATACTGATCTTCATCCTATTACCACTGAGGAAGGAACAATTGAATGGTAGCTGGCACGTGTGAGATGCTCAGTCGATATTGTTGAAAAATGAATGTTTAAACAACTTCATGACCTTTCTGCATAGTTTCCATCACATAATTATGAAAGAGTAACTAGGTCCCTCAGTTCCCAGCATTGATGATACGAACATTGTGTTAATCTCTCTAAAAGTCCCTTGTAATGAAGTTTCTTATTTCCTAGCAGAGGTAATAACACTTGTGTTAGATTCAGTTGTCAACTTGGCCAGGTGAGCATACCTAGTTCTGTTGCTGCGGACACAAGCCAATGGTACGTGAATCTCATCTGTTGCTAATTACATCTGCAGTCGGCTAGGAGGCGTGCCTGCTGCGATGAGTGACGCTTGACTTAATTGGCTGGTGCTTAAATGAGAGAACGCAATGTAGCACAGCCAAGCAGCTTGGCATTCCTCATCTCAGCCCTAGCAGCTCAGCCCAGGCCTTTGGAGATGCAGAAGGAAGTCACCCCGGGGAAAGTTGTTGGAACCCAGAGACCTGGAGAGAAGACCAGAAGAGACCATCTTGTGCCTTCCACGTAAGAAAGAACCTCAATGGAAAGTTAGCTGCCTTTCCTCTGAAGAACCAACAAAATAAATCCCCTTTTATTAAAAGCCAATCCGTCTCTGGTGTGTTGCATTCCAGCAGCTAGCAAACTAGAACAACACTATACTGTTATCTCTAACCCCTCCCAGTAGTCCTGAATATTCTGACAGAAGATCTGTCAATAGAATAGTAAACAGACATTTAGGCCTTGATCTAAGGTTTCTGATCAAATGTTTACACCGCATACATCTCGGTTACATTTTAGCAGACCCGAATAGGAAACTAGATTGCACCCCTAAACTTTTAACTGCATCTCCTAACTTTTCTCATTTTGCAAAGACTCCATAAATGTCATCTCTGTGATTTTCTATATTTCTTCCAATTCTCTTTGTTTCAATTAATATATATAAACCTCTTCATGCAGTGCTTTGGAGAAGCAGGTCATAGACTATGAGGTACCCTGCATCTTACTACTATAAATCTCTTTCCTCTGAGATCAAACTGGTGTGACAAGTCACTTTTGCTGTGCTGGACAATGACCCCAAAGACCTACAGAATCCCCCTCGATCACACTGAAAAATGTAGAGCAAATTCAATGCATTTGTGTTCTACATTATAAATTTTCTATGCTAATATATATTGATAGCAGGATGACAAACCTGGTGTAATTTCTCTGTGTATTAGTGAAAGATTCAACCACAATGATCTAGTCCTGAAAATTTAGGGCATTTGTCTAAGAAAACTCCTCTGAAAGGCTTCCTTCACTTCCTTGTTCCTCAAGGTATAGATCAGAGGGTTCAGAGCAGGTGTGACTACTGTGTACATGAGTGCAGTTGCCTTGTCTGTTTCTAGACTGTGGGTGGTCTTAGGTTGGAGATAAGTGGACAAGACAGTGCCACAGAAGAGAGAAACAACCAGGATATGAGAAGAACAAGTAGAAAAAGCTTTGCCTTTGCCAGCTGTGGAGGGGATTCTCAAAATGGCCACAAGGATACGCATATAAGAGCACAGAATGAGCAAACAGGGACTCATAATGAAGAGCACAGAGACAGCAAAAAACACAATCTCGTTTTGTGAGGTATCCACACAAGCCAGCTTCACCACAGGCATGATGTCACAAAAGAAGTGCTGAATCTCTCCTGCTCCACAGAAGGGCATACTGAAGATCCAGGTGGTCTGGGCTGACTCCACCACCACCCCGGTGGTCCAGGATGCTGCGGCCAATTTCAAACGCACACGAGGGCCCATAAGGAGAGTGTAATGCAGTGGGTAACAAATAGCTACAAAGCGGTCATAAGCCATGGCTGCCAGCAGGCAGCATTCTGTCAGTCCGAAGAGGGTAAATGCGTACATCTGGGCTGCATAGCCTCCTATGCTAATGGTCTTGTTCTCCGCCAGCAGGTGCACCAGCACCTGAGGCACCACACTGGTGGTGTAGCACATCTCCAGAAAGGAGAGGTTCATCAGGAAGAAATACATGGGAGTGTGCAGGGCAGGGGTGGCACAGATCAGGCAGATGATGAGGAGGTTTCCTCCCACAGTAAACAGGTAGATGGCTAAGAACACAATGAAGCGCACAGGTTGCAACTCTGCTAGAGTGGAAAAAGCCACATACGTGAATTTTGTACAGAGGGACTGGTTTCCAATCATTGTGGGCTCAGAGTTAGACATCTGTGGAGACAAACAGGAGGACGACTTTAAACAAATCCAGTCACCTATCACAGTCTTCCCAAAAAGAAGCTCTGATAGAATCAGTGGTCAGAGCTGAGGATGAAGACATCTGAATTACTTTTGTTAAATCTTTCTAAATAATTGCCCAATTAAAATGGCTGCCATATTCCTTCCTGTTTTTAAATTGTGATATGCTGTTCTCACAAAAATTTGGAGGAAAGAATTATTTTCAGTTACATATTCTAATCTTTTAGTGTTTATTCTAATTATGTACACATATTGTTACATAAGTAATATAGGAAGGCATTCTAATAGTTTGGAGTCATATAATACTTAGATATAAACCATAAAATTAAAAGTTATGTTCTGATCTTCTAAATTCCCAACTTTCCTGACCATTCTTAACAGGTTAGAAGGAGCTGTGTTTTAGCCATCTATCTATTTATTTAAATACAAATTTTTGCTAGTTTTTACTTGAACAAATAAGCCCATTAATAGGCAGCTAAAATCTAAGGAACACAAAATCAAAATGTCTACTTTCCACCATGTCAAAGTATGAATAGGGGAACATGCCTTTATTGACAATTTTTCTTTCTGACTTTCCAAGACTGAAGATGTTAATATGGCAATGGAACAGCCAGTATTTATGTTCTTACAAGAGAGCATAGGAATTTAAACTTAATTATACTTGCCTCAAGAGAAATTCATAAGAAACAATAACAATGAATGTTCAATATTCAGTTTGGATTTCATTTCTTCAGCATACATTTCCAGAAAAATCAAGCCTTAATGCTAATAATTTCTAGTTGATACCCATGATACAATTGAAATTATTTTTGACCTTTAATGTTTGCTTGCCATTATAATCTATAAATTCCTGAAATGGGCATATGTCTGCTTTTAGGCCTTTGTGTTATTGGTAGGCACAGTGCTGTATACAGAATGGTCTCCCCAAATCTCACATGAAACAACCATTTTACTCATTATCTATGATTCAGATGCTTCAGCATAAATAAATAGGCTGGATGGGTAAGGGAAATTTCCAATTTCCAATGAAATTTATAAAAAATATGAAAAGAAAATTGATTTTTGACACTGTCCTCAAAAAAAAAAACTGAAAATACTGCTTAATCTCCAGGGCTCCCATTCATTCAAACGGAACACATATTCTTTCTACTACTTGGTCAACATGGTAAATTCATTGGAGTAGGGTTTATGGAAGTGGAGTGGACATTGCAAGAATATTTAAGAAACTATTGAGTTATTTGTAGAGTTGCCTTTTTCCTTTTTTATAATCCCATATCAATTCAAAGGATGTGAGTTTTAAACTCTATCTCTTCCCATAGGATATCAGGCAAAAATTTCTGCTCTTTTTTTCGCTCTGTTTATGCTCTTTAGAGAGGAAATAAAGCCTTAACTTTTCAGGATATTGCTTTTCCATTCACTGTGGAAGAAGTAATGCATTACCTTGAATAGGTGGTGGAGAAGACAGTTCTACTTGACAGCATTTTAGTTTGCCTGGACAATTGCATGAAAGATGAGAACATTCACAATCATGATATTTACAAAAACTCCCCCAAAATGTCCCAAGGTAGAATAAGCAGCTACATTTCTTTAATTTATTTCTATAACAAAATATTAACAAAACCAAACAAATCAATTAAGAAAACTTGTAATATTTACCTACTTTAATCTGTACCCAGACAGTGTGTTGTGTCTATTTTTCAAACTGGTTTTGAATCCAGAGGAAGATATTTAAAAAAAATCATTATTGATGAATGGTTGAATGTGGGGTGCTGATTAACAGGGTCCTGTGACACTAAAATATGGGCTCCAGATCCTGTAATGACTTCTCACAACCAACCAATCCCATACAACGTGAGTTTTGTAAATGATCCTGAAAAATAGATTTGGCATATAAAGTTAGATCGTGGCAATGTGGGAATCCACATGTTTGGGAACAGAATCGTTAAGGAAGGAGTGATTTTCATGTACCAAACATTTCTGAGAAGTCGAATAAGCAAATAGTTTTGAATTATATGTTGATTTTTAGGCACACATTGGTCATTTATGACCTCAGAAAAGAACAATTTTGAGAGAGTTAAAAGTTTGAACTGGTTAGAAATGAGAAGTGAAAAATAGTTTAAAAATAAAAGAAACAAAGGAAGCAACAAGTGGAGAAATTTGGCCATGAAGGAGTAAAGAAAGACAGGGCAAAAATAAAGGACAGGACAAGTTTATTTATTATTGCTATTCACTATTAAAATTTAAAGATAGAAGAGTCATAAGCTGTTTAATAGCTGGTGTAAAGAAATCATCTAATACAAAGCCTTCCTTTCCAACATTTTGGAAATATAATTGTATTGCTGCAATTTTAATTTTTGAATTAAAGTATTAATTCAAATGCTATGAGCATTTCATAGTAGAGCATTTATAAAGAAATATATTTGTCATATTAAAGACCTTGGGCTTCCACTATTTGCAATATTAGATTTAAGATAAGGGGTCATCTTAATTGTATTCCAAATCATGTTTTAAAGAGCTTAATTTCATCCATTGCTTGTTGCAATATTGAGATAATCTTTAAATAATGATGATAACAACAATAATAACAGATGTAGTATCATTACTCATAATAGTTGCTAATATTTTTACTATTTACCCTTTGCTAGGTACGGTGCCTTACAATTTATACACATTTTTCCTTTAATATTTATATCAACTTTATGGGAAAAATATTGTTATCCTATTATAGAGGACAAGAAATTTAAATATGGAGCTATTAAATAATTTTCCAAGGTATTATGAGTACAAAGGAGTGGAGCTGCAATGTGAAGCCGAGTTATCTCAATACCAACATGTATTTTATTTTTACTTTTTTTACTGTATAGTGTAACAAATATATGAAGCAAAGAAATAAAAAAGCAATAGTTTTCAAGGCACTCTTCAACAAGTGGTTTCAGGACAGATCCCAGAGTTTATCATGGGCTACCATAAGATCCTCTCATATTTTTCCTTCTAGCTGCTCCAGAATATAGGAGGCTATCAGGCTTAGATACTTTTCTATCATCACAATCAACTTTTTTTCCTTCTTTTTCTGTGAAAAATAACACATATACAAAAAAAACCATACATTTCAAAGCACAACGCAGCGATTAATTGTAGAACATATTTCAGACTTTGACATGAGTTACAATTTCACAATTTTAAGTTTTTACATCTAGCTGTTCTAAAATACTGAAGACTAAAAGAGACGTCAATTTAATGATTCAGCATTCATTTTCATTTGTTAAGTCTTACCTTCTCTGTATAACTCCACCATCACCTTTGATCTTTCCATCCCTCTCTTTAGGGTTGTTTGGGCTATGGCAATTCTAAATTTTTGATATTGAAAGGGCCTGTCACTAATATGGGATAGGAAGATGAAACTATCTGATGTTCTGGAGAGGCTGGGCTAGGTTTCAGGGCTTATCTGAACCAGAGACCTATCTGGAGGTTGTAGGTCCAACATGTATTTTTTTTTCTTTCATTTTATTATTCTCTACTCTCTTTTCTAGGTTAATTTTGGTAAGATAAATGGTTCATGTGGCATACTTTTATTCTTGGCCTGGTAGCTTAGTCTTTTTCTCTCCCTCCCTCGCCATTTTGGCACGTCCGGTTCTTCTAGGCCTCTGAATTACAAGCCTCACCGGCGACTAGTGATGATACAGTCTTATCTCTTTAACCCTATTGGTCTTCTCCTTAGTCCTCCACCTGCCCAACATCCACTGCTACAAGTAACAGCATCTCTATGGTCAC
Source organism: Tamandua tetradactyla (assembly GCF_023851605.1). NCBI lineage: Eukaryota > Metazoa > Chordata > Mammalia > Pilosa > Myrmecophagidae > Tamandua > Tamandua tetradactyla. The sequence goes on from NC_135333.1 coordinate 117,211,439, forward strand.
AGTCACTCATCCATCCTCCCTGTGTGATTGGCTACCCTCCCCTGGAGGCCACGCCCTAACTCCGCCTCTCCTCAAACTGTATATAATCCAGGGCTCACCGAGCCTCGTGGTCTTTAGCTACTGGCGGCCCTGGCATAAGCATCTACCAACAATAAAGCTACCTCGCTTCATGCCTTAATTGACTTGGCCTTCAGTCCTTTAGACCCGCAGCGAGGTCTCCTGCGCGCGCCCCTTGGACCCAGACCCCCAGCTCGAGCCCCTTTTCTGTGTGTGGCAGTGTCGTCTAGCAAGCAGTGAGAAGCTGAGGAGTAGAGGTTCCCCGATAGCTTAGCGGTTGGGCCAAACCGCAGGTTCATATTGTGTGTAGAGGCACTGTGTATCTGGGAAAAAAGCAAATGAAAGACTGTAGGAGAAAATTAAGGATGTCCAATCATTCTGTTTTGTTTTGTTTTTTTTCTCATCTTAAAAGAATAAACTTATTTACAGAACTTGAAGCATAATATTTTTCCCTTTCCATGTTATGGTGCTGAGAATGCAGATCAATTCTTAGGGAAAGTAAATAGCATAATAATAAGAGTAATACAAAAGATCTTCCTAAAGTTTCAGTGGTTTATAAGACCTCTTTAAAAATCATACTCTTTCACACTGATATAATACTGATTAGCATAATAAATATCAGCAAACAAAATAGAGAAACGAACTTTTAAATGCAACCAAAACCAAAGCAAGGTTCTAATTATCTGTTAATAAATGTTTATTTCACTACTTTGATTTGCTCTCTCAATTCTTTTTAGACATTTAGTATATTGGACATAAATCCCCTCTGTTATTTCCATTACAAAGATATCTTATGATATAAAAGATATTCTGTCATATGCCCATGGAAGATACAGAACATATGACTCTAACCCCAAGGACCATACAGTTAAAGTGAGAAGAGCAAAAACATACACTGAATTATCAGTTTTAACTATTTAACTGTTTATTGTATAAAACAGGTAGTACACACAAAATGGTGTTTTCAATGTTCCTTGCCCTTACATATCATCTAAGTTCTTAAGGAATATAGCACAAATAGCATGCAGACACAATGTATTAACTTTTTTTTCTGGGTATTGTCTTTGCCCCAATATTCTACCCACTTTCCAAAGTTATTCAAAAGAGAAGAATGACCTAGTAGAAAACCTAAAATTAAAATCATAATTAATAACCACTGTGTGCAAATAAAGCCGTTTCTTTTATATTAATTAAGCCTATCTTCTTAACCAATGAAATCCCCAAATTTAAGGTATTTACTTGATTGCCATCTCTTTAGAATGCTGTGTGTGTGCTTTTTACTTAAATTTATGACTACAAACCTCAAATGGTTTGCAACTGTTGCTCTCTCATAATCTGCTAGTTCTCCTCAGTAAATTTAATTTGGACGTCAATTGTTCTCAACTTCTCACACATATTATTGCTTCCATTTTTAACAGTAACCCATCCATCTTCAGAGTCTACCTGGATATGGGATCAAACAGATCACTAAACTAGTGAGTTTTGGATTATCTATACCATTTGATCCAATATATCATATCAACTCCCATCCATTTAAGCAGTTCCACTCCTAAGACAAAATGTTCCATACGCCTGTCCTTTTCTATCTTTCTTATTTGGTATATTGTGAAATATATCAATGAATATAGAAAATTCAGAGAAATAAATAAACATACAGAATAAAATATTAAAATTATTTCAAAATAGGTTTAGATATAGCTATTTTCAGTGACATAAAACATTACAACAAAGTTGAAATTCCTATCCCTTTTCCCATGTCTGTGTCTATCTTTCTTCTCTCCCTAAGTCCCTAGTTGTAACCACTGTCATGAAATTGAGATATAACTTGTACAAAATTGGGATCAGGAAGATTCATTCCAACATTTTAAGAGGGGTCAACCTTTAGGAGAGAGGAAGGAAAATGCAGCTTTCTGGAGAGAGCACATAAAGCACTCACCATGGGCAAAAAGATATGCATTTGCTTGAAAATTAATATTTCTGCTCATTAATATGGAAATTAATGGAAAAGCCATATACTGTGAAAAAACATTTGAAACAGATATCAGAAAAAGGTTTTTAGCCAGAATATATTGAACTGTTATGAATCAACAATATAAGGGCAATGAACTTTACTTTAAAAATGAGTGAAAGATTTAACAAATCCTTCACAAAGAAAGATATATTAAAAATCCTCAACACTTTTAGTCACCAGGGAAGCACATCTTCAGAAATAATAAGATACAATTTTTAACACATTTGAATGTAACAAATGAAAGTAAAAAATACCAAAATCAAATGTTTGTAAGAATGTAGGAAAACTGTAATTCTCACAAATATGCAATCATTTTGCAGAATAGTTTGGAAGTTTCTTTTAAGTTTAAACATACATAGACCATATGACCCAGCATGTTCTTTTCTTTTCTTTGTTAAAGGTTTAGCCAAAAATAATGAAAATATATGTAAAATACATAACACATACAAAGAGATGTGTACCAGAATGTTTATGGCAGCTATAGCGATTAACAATCCAAACTGGAAATAACCTCAATGACCATCAACAAGAGAATGGATAAACAAATTTTAGTGTATTTATCCAATAGTAATAAAACTAGAATGACTAGCTAACACCACCAACCTCAAAATGGTTGAATATTTTAAGTGAAAGAATATAGGCACAAAATAGCGTGTATTATTCTGTCTGTTAGAAAACTTATAATACCAAAAGCTAATCTATATGGATAGAAATCAGAAAATGGTTAACTTGGGGGGTGGAATTGGGAGGAGAGGAGATGAAGAAACTTTAAGAAGATTTAATTTTTTTACTCTTTGTTTTGGTGGTTATATGGCTGTATAAAATTATGAATAAACATTGAACTGAGAACCTAAATTTAGTGCATTGCATTATTTGTTGATTACATATCTAGATAAAAATGAAAGCAAATACCTAGAATTATAAGTATAGTATCATCCGCAAATAACATCCATTTTATTTCCTCTATTATATTCCTTTCTCATCTCTCAATGTTTTTTAACTTGCCTTACTATAACAGAAAAGGAAATTTTCAGTATTAACTGATAAGATTATAGTGTCCTTGGTTATTATTTTAGGTAGGTACATTTTATTAGATTAATAAAGTTGCCTATTTTAGTAATCAGCCCCCAAAAAACCCTCAATGATCCCATTTCCAGGTATTCATGTTCTTGCATAGTCTCCTCCAAAAGTGAATGAGATTTATCTATGTGACCAACAGTATATTGTAGAAATAATAGCGTGTCTGCCAAAGTTATGTCGTAAAAGATAACGTGGTGGATTTCCTGGAAGATGATGGAGTAGGATAGGTTGAGTTCACTCCTGCTCAAAGGAGCAACTACAGAAGGGATGGCAGGGCCACTAAGACATCGATTGATTGCAGGGTGTAAGTGACCTGGGAGGGTCTTCTGCACCACATGGGGAGGCCCTGGTTGCAAAAGCTGAAGAACTGAGAAGCAGAGAACTGGAGACCCTCTAGCTGGTGCAAACAGCCTAATATAGAAGTCCTAGGAAGCAAGCCAGTCTGCTTTCCTTGAATGCTCTACCCTCACTGGTGCAGGCCCATGACCCGTGACTCACCCCATACACCACACACCTGAACCCCCTCACCCGCTCCACTTCCCTTGCTCCAAGTACCCCTGCCCCGCCAATACCCCCACATGCATACCTGCCTCACACCCCTACCTCAAACACAAGTTTGCCTGCCCCACCCCAACCCACTGACTCTGCACAATGGCAGACTCACTCTGCCCCTCCAACACCCTACCTTCCCCTCCTTGCCCTGTGCAGGTGGTCACCAGTACATAAAGGCTGCGAGAATTTATCTCCATACCCAGGCTACAACTGCCCACAGACATAGAGTCATGCAACTTTGCTCACCGCCCCCAACTCTGTGCATATGTACATCAGTTTATAGCACTCCCAGATTTGTAGATGTGCATGGCCCCCAGTTATGCCCCCCAGCTTTGGGCAAGCACTGACCTGCACAACTAGGCCTCGTCTACCCTCAGCCCATGCAGGTGCAATGCCAACCTACTGCCCTTAGCTCTCCACATGTGCACAAATGATCCCATGCCATAAACCAGGGAACACCAAGGCCTTGATCCCAAACCATGCACATGTACGTTCTCCCTGCTATTGGGTACCCACTATCTCAGGCACCAACGTAGCATCCCCAATCAGTGCCTATACCTGTGCTGCAATGCATCGCCGCACTGTTCTGCCCCACCCTGTGCCCCACATCTTGCTCCACATCCATCCTACAAATGCAAAGCTTTAGACTAATGAAGGAAATCAACTTCCAAAGTAAAACAATCAAACTTTTTACATCCTGCAAAAGACAGAAGATCACTAAGCATACCATGATGCAGAAAGTCCAGCCTAATGACCAAATTAAAACACCAGAGGAAACACAGACAATGGAACAACTAATCAAAGATATTCATATAACTCTACTAAATAAAATAAGTGGGATGGCTAATGAAATAAAGGAGATCAAGAAAACTCTAGAATAGCATAAAGAAGAACTTGAAAAAATAAATAGAAAAAACAGCAGATTTCACCAGAGATTAAAGACTCTGTAGACCAAATAAAAAATATACTGGAGACACACAATGGCAGATTTGAAGAGGCAGAAGAAAGAATGGACTAGAGGACAGGACAACTGATTTTGAACATTCAAAAAAGCAAGTGGCAAAAAAAAAAAAGGAAAAATTTGAATTGGGTCTCAGGGAAATGATGGACAAAACAAAGTGCACATATATAAGAACCATTGGTATCCCAGAAGGAGAAGATATATATATATCTTCTCCTTCGGGAGATATATATATATATATTTGTGCAAAAGACAAGAGAGGGAGGCTTGAAAGAGGGCACAGAATTGAAAAGCACCAGTAAGGGTAACTGTGCCAGATTGAAAAGATTTGTGTTACCCAAAAAAGCGATGTTTTAGTCTTAATCAATCTTGTGGGAGCAATGGTTTCTTCTAACCCTGATTTATTACCATAGGCTGGAACCTTGATTAGATTATCTCCATGGCTATGTGACTCACCCAATTGTGGGTATTAAATTTGAGTAGATGGAGACATGTCTCCAACCATTGTAACTGAATCTTAATTAGTTTACTGGAATCCTAAAGTCAGGAGATGTTTTGGAGAGAATGAGAAGAAAGCAGCAGAACCATGACAGAATGTTGAGAAAACTAGAGTCCACCAGCCAGTGACCTTTGGAGATGAAGAAGGAAAACACCTCCCAGGGAGCTTCATAAAGAAAGAAGCCTGGAGAGAAAGCTTGCAGATGCTGCCATGTTTGCCATGTGCCCTTCCAGTTGAGAGAGAAATGCTGGAGGTCATCAGCCTTCTTGAACCAAGGTATCTATTCCTGGATGTCTTAGATTGGATATTTCTATAGACATGTTTAATTTGGACAATTTCACAGCCTTAGAACTGAAAACCAGTAATTTATTAAATTCACCTTCTTAAAATCCATTCCATTTCTAGTTTATTGCATTCCAGCAACTAGCAAACTAGAACAGTAACTTAAAGGATAAAAAAAGAAAGAGGAAAAAGAAAACATAGATCTGACAAATAAAATCCAAAAGATAAAATGGACTCAAGAAATGCTTTTCCAGTAATAACATTGAATGTTAATGGACTAAACTTACCAATTAAAAGATACAGATCGGCAGAATGGATTAAGAAATATAATCTGGACATATTCTGCTTACAAGAGTCTCATCGTAGACACAAGGAAGTGGATAGATTGAAAGTGAAAGAGTGGAAAAAGATGTTCCACACATGTCATAACCAAAAGAAATCAGGAGTAGCTATACTAATACCAGACAAAATAGACTTTAAATGAAAATACATCATAAGAAACAAAGAAAGACACTATGTATTAATAAAAGGGATAATTCACCAAGAAGAAATAACAATCATAAATGTTTATGCTCCCAATCAAGGGGTTCCAAAATACATAAGACAGACATTGGCAAAACTGAAGGAAGCAATAGATATTTTAACAATAATAGTAGGGGATTCCAATACACCACTCTCTTCTATAGATAGAACAACCAGACAGAAAATCTACAAGGAAATGGAGAAGTTGAACAACTTGATAAATGAATTAGATTTAACAGACATATATAGGTCATTACAATCCAAAACACCAGGATATACATTCTTCTCTAATGCCCCTGGAACATTCTCCAGGATAGATAATATGCTGGGGCACAAAACAGGTCTTTATAAATTTAAAAACTTTGACATTATTCAAAGTACTTTCTCTGATCACAACGAATTTCAAAAAGCACCAAAGAACATTCAGAAACATATGAAGATTAAATAACACACACTTAAACAACTAGTGGGTCAAGGAAGAAATTGCTAGAGAAATCAGTAGCTGTCTGGAGACAAATAAAAATGAGAATACAAAATATCAGAACTTATGGGATGTGGCAAAGGCTGTTCTGAGAGGGAAATTTATTGCCAAAATGCCAATATTAAAAATACAAGTAAGAAAAATTCAAGGGCATAACTTCTCACCTGGAGGAACTTGAGAATGAACAACAAACACCAAAGCAAATAGAAGAAGAGAAATAGCAAGATTAAAGCACAGTTAAATGACTTGGAGAACAGAAGAACAGTAGAAAGAATCAATGAAACCAAAAGTTGGTTCTTTGAGAAAATCAATGAAAAAGATAGGCCACTAGTAAGACAACAAAAAAAAAAAAAAAAAAAAAGGAGAGAGGATGTAAATAAATGAAATTAGAAATGAGAAGGGGTACATTGCTACAGACCCTGAAGAAATAAAGGAAATCATAAGATGATACTATAAACAACTCTATGCCAACAAACTAAACAACTTAGATGAAATGGACAAATTCCTGGAAACACACAAACAAGCTACAGTTCCTCAGGAAGAAATAGAAGATCTCAACAAGCCAATCACAAGTAAAGTGATTCAATCAGTCATCAAAAATCTTCCTATAAAGAAAAGCCCAGGGCCAGATGGCTTCACAGGAGAATTTTATCAAACATTCCCAAAAGAACTAACACCATGTTCGCTCAAATTTTTCCAAAAAAGATTGAGGAAAAAGGAATGCTAGCTCCCTCATTTTATGAAGCCAGTATCATTCTAATACCAAAACAGGATAAAAATGCTAGAAGAAAGGAAAACTACAGACCATTCTCCCTGATGAACAGAGATGCAAAAATTCTCAACAAAATACAAGCAGATTGAATCCAACAGCACATTAAAAGAATTATACACTGTGACCAAGTGAGGATTATACCAGGAATTCAAGGATGTTTCAACACAAGAAAGTCAAGTAATGTAACACAACACATTAACAGATCAAAAGGGAAAATCACATGATCATCTCAATTGATGCTGAAAAAGTATTCAACAAAATTCAACATCCTTTCCTGATGAAAGCACTTCAAAAGATCGAAATCAAAAATAACTTCCTCAATAAGATAAAGGGCATATATGAAAAACTGATAGCCAGTATTGTACTCAATGGAGAGAAGCTTGAAGCTTTCCTCCTAAGATCGGGAATGAGACAAGGATGCCCACTGCCATCACTATTATTCAATATTGTACTAGAAGTTCTAGCTAGAGCAATAAGCCAGGAAAAAGAAATTAAAGTCATCCAAATTAGGAAGAATGAAAACTTTCATTATTTACAGATGATATGATACTGTTCTTGGGAAATACAGGGACATCTACACAAAAGTTACTTGCGCTAATAAACAAATTCACCAAGGGGGCAGGATATAAAATTAATGTGCAAAAATCAGTAATGTTTCTATACACAAACAATGACCTCACTGAGGACTCAGTTAAGGAGAGAATTCCATTCAAAATATTAATTAAAAGAATAAGGGCAGTACAATGGTGGCTCAGTGGCAAAATTCTTATTTGCCATGCTGGAGACCCAGGTTTGATTCCCAGAGTCCGCCTTGCTTAAAAAAAAAAAGAATCAAGTACCTAGGAATGAACTTAACTAGGGACATAAAGGACGTGTACATGGAAAACTACATAGCACTGCTAAAAGAAATCAAAGAAGATCTAAATAAGTGGAAAGACATTCCCTGTTAATGGATAGGAAGGCTAAATATAGCAAGATGTCAATTCTACCCAAATTGATCTACAGATTCAACTCAGTGCCAATCAAAATTCCAACCACCTACTTTGAGGACTTAGAAAAGCTAGTTACCAAATTCATCTGGAAGGGAAAGTGGCCCTGAACAACTCAAAGCATTCTAAAATAGAAGAATTAAGTGTGAGGATGAATATTTCCTGATTTTAAAATTTATTACAAAGTCACAGTGGTCAAAGCAGCATGGTGCTGGCAGAAATTTAGAAGTATTGACCAATGGAATTGAATTGACAGTACAGAGATAGACCACCAAATCTATGGTCAACTGACAAGGCCCCCAAATCCATTGTACTGGAAAAAAGTAGTCTTTACAACAAATGGGCATTGCAGAAGTGGATATCAATAACCAAAAGAATGAAAGAGGACCCCTACCTCACACCCTATACAAAAATTAAATCAAAGTGGATCAAACACCAAAATAAAAGAACTAGCCTCATAAGGCATCTAGGAGAAAATGCAGAGAAACATCTTCAAGACCTAGTAATAGGTGGCAGCTTCCTAAACTTTACACCAAAGCACAAGCAACAAAAGGAAAAATAGATAAGTGGAAACTCCTCAAAATCGAATGTTTCTTCATCTCAAAAGATTTTGTCAAAAAGGTGAAGAGGCAGGGGTGCACAGGTGGTTCAGTGGTAGAATGCTCACCCTCCATGCGGAAGACCCAGGTTTGATTCCTGGACCATGCAACCCCCACCCAGAAAAAAAAGGTGAAGAGGCAGCCAACTCAGTGAAAGAAAATATTTGGAAATCACACATCAAACAAAGGTTTGATATCCTGTATACTTAAAGAAATCATACAACTCAAAAACAAAAGAACAAGCAACTCAGTTATACAATGGGCTAAAGATATGAATAGGCATTTTTCTGAAGAGCACATACAGATGGCTCAAAAATCCATGAAGAGATGCTCACTTTCATTGGGTATAAGAGAAATGCAGATCAAGACTATAATGAGATACCACCTCACACCTATAAGAATGGCTACTATTAAACAAACTGGAAACTACAAATGTTGAAGAGGAGATAGAGAAATTGACACACTTATGTGATACTGGTGGAAATGTACAATAGTGCAGCCATTAAGGAAAACAGTTTGGTGGTTCCTCAGAAAGCTAAATATTGAGTTGCCCTATGACCTGGTGTTCTAGTTTGCTAGTTGCTGGAGTTCAATATACCAGAACTAGAATGGCTTTTAAAAATGGGAATTTATGATCATGGTGATGAATATGTTACTATGTGATGATATCACAAGCCATTTATTATACACCCTGTATGGAATGTTTATATGTTAAAATGCTTGTGTTGTATGTTGTTTACTAATAAAAATATTTTAAAAAGTCAATTGAAGAAAACAAGAATTTAATAAGTTCCAATTTTACATGTTCTAAGGCCATGAAAATATCCAAATTAAAGCCAGTCCTTAGAAACGTCCAATCTAAGGCATACAGGGAGTGACACTTTGGTTCAAGAAGGCCAATAATTTTCAGGGTTTCTCTCACAACTGGAAAGGCACATGGTGAACATGGCAACATCTGCTAACTTTCTCTCCAAACTTCTTATTTCATGACGCTCCACCAGGGATGTTATCCTTCTTCATCTCCAAAAATCTCTGACTGTGTGGGATCTCTTCATGGTTCTCATCATTCTAGAGGATCTCCTCTCTCCAAAACATTTCCTCTTTTAAAGGATTCTGGTAAACTAATCAAGATCCACCTGGAATAGGTGGGGGTCATATCTCCCTTTATTTAAAAGTTAATACCCACAATTGTGTGAGTAACATCTCTATGGAGACAATCTAATAAAGTTTCCAACATACAGTGCTGAATAGGGTTTAAAAGAAATGGTTGACTCCACATGATGGATCAGGATTAAAACATGACTTTTCTAGAGTACACAGATCCTTTCAAACCAGCACATTCCACTCTCTGAGCCCTAAACAAAACATCTTTTTCCCATATTCAAAATGTATTCATTCCATGACAATATTAGAAAACCTTAAACCATTTAAGTAACAATACAAGTACAATATAAGGTTAAGCCAATATAAAGTCTCATAAAAGTCAGTTACAGGCATGTTCTGTTCTAAGGCAAAACTCCTTTGGCTCTGGACTTATAAAATTCAGAGCAAGTTATTTGCTGCCAACATACAAAGAAGGGACAGTCATAGGATACATATACCCATTCCCTGAGGGTGAAATTGGAAGGAACACAGGGGTCATTGGACCCAAGCAGTTTCAAAAACCTGCAGGGCAAAGTCCATTGGATTTCAAAATCTGAAGTCAATTAACCTGAGGTCTTTAGAAAGCATCAATCCACCTACACAGTGGCCTCCTGTTTCTGAATGCTACCTTGGAGGGCACTGGGAAGACCACCTTTTTCTCAACTCCTTGTCATCAAGCATTGGGGCTACACCAAGGCTCACTGCCATCTCTGAAGCACACACTCAACCCCTCAATGTGGTGGCAGTCAGGCTCTCCTCAATCCCCAAGGAATGTGCTGCAAACTCTCCAAGGCCGAACCAGTGCAACTCTTCCACTGCAATGAGGTGGAAGATCCATCTCTGCCTTTGGGGCAAACTCACCCGCTCCACATGCTTGGGTGGGTCTGCTTTCCTGGCCCAAGGCTTCTTGACTTCAGAACCCAACCTCCATGGTTCTACCTCTGAAGTAATTATACCTTCACATTGTCCTTTTTTGAGTCCCCCAGTCCAGACTGACAGAAGCTACATTTATACAGGTCCCAAAGCACTCTTGTTGACTTTCTTTGTAAGAAACAAGAATCATGTCCACCTGACAGCAGGAGTTCCTACAAATCCTTCCTGGATAATTTCATTTCCAATCCTGGCTGTTTCTGAAATGACTGACTGGTTCCACATTTGGTTAAATCCTCACATTGGTCACTATTCTTTGGGATCTTCCTTCCTGGAAGCCCAGAATTTTCAGAACATCAATTTCTGGTTTCTTTGTACCCAAGAGTTCAGTTCTCAGCTTATCTCTTTCATGTCACATTTCACTCTAAGCTATGAGGTGAAAGCAGGTTTCACTTTCCACACTTAATTTGGAAATCTGTTCTATTAAATATCCAAGTTCATGGCTTTTAAAATCTGCCTTCCAACCAAAGCCACTAGTCAATTTTGCCAGATTATCTGCCATTTTAAAACAAGGATCACCTTCCTTGCAGCTTGCAATAACATGTGACTCTTTTCTGTATAGAGCCTCATCAGAGGTAGCTTTAGAGTCCACATTTCTACCAAAAGTCTCTTCAAAGCATTTTAGGCCTTCTCTATCAAACTCCCCACAACACCTCCAAAATCTCCTTTTATCTATTTAAAAAGCCATTCCAACATGTTTGGTTTTTGTAAACCAGAGCAGCACCCCACTCCTCTGGTACCAAAATCTATTCTAGTTTGCTGGCTGCTGAAATGCAATATACCAGAACTAGAATGGCTTTTAAAAGGGGGAATTTAATAAGTTGCAAGTTTACATGTTCTAAGGCCATGAAAATGTCCAAATTAAAACAAGACTATAAATATGTCCAATCTAAGGTATTTAGAGAAAGAAACCTTGGTTCAAGAAGGCCAATGACCTTCAGGGTTTCTCTCTCAACTGGAAACACACGGTGAACATGGCAGTGTCTGATAGCTTTCTCTCCTGGCTTCTTGCTGTATGAAGTTCCCCCAGAGACATTTTCCTTCTTCATCTCTAAAGGTCTCTGGCTGTATGGGATCTCCTCATTTCTTTCATAATTCTAAAGGACCTTCTCTCACCAAAACATTTCCTCTTTTAAAAGATTCCAGTAAATTAATCAAGACCCACCTGGAATGGGTGAGGACATATTTCCCATTATTCAAAAATTAATACCCACAATTGGGTGAGTCACCCCTCCAGGGATAAAATCTAACTAAGTTTGCAACCTATGGTACTCAATAGGGTTTAAAAGAAATGGCTGACTCCATATGATGGATGAGGATTAAAAGATGGCTTTTCTAGGGTACACAAAACCTTTCAAACAAGCACACCTGGCAATAGCACTACTTGGTATATAACCAGAAGAGCTGAAAGCAGTAATGCAAACAGACATTTGCACTCTAATGTTCATAGCAGCATTATTCACAGTCAACAAAAGTTGGAAATAATCCAAATGCTCATCAAGTGATGAATGGACAAACAAAATGTGGTTCATACATATGATGGAATATTATGCAGCACTAAGACAAAATAATGTTCCAAAGCACACAGCAAGATGAATGAGCCTTGAAGATATAATGCTAAGTGAAATAAGCCAGACACAAAAGGATAGTTACTGTATGACTCCACTTTTATGACCATGATAAAGGTAAAATTGGAGGCATATAATACAGAATATATGGGTCTTGGAGACATATAGAAGCTAGAGATGGGTGAATGATTAACTAATGAGGTTGAACTCAAATGTAAGGGAACAGATAGAAGTGAAGGTGGTTCTCTGGTGTGTCTACAAGTAATATTACTATATTGAAAGTGAATAAGATTGAAAGGGGTTTTATAGACCTATGTGTCACACTGAATAACACTAGAAATATAAATAAGTTCTTGTAAGAGCCACTTCAATGGTATGATTCATGTACAAAGAATGTTTAATTCCTGGGTACAGGGGGACAATTACTATTGCATACTATGGGCTATGTTTAACAGGAAAACATCAGGAGCACCACAATAACAGCAGGGGTAAATAATGGGGGGAGGGACAAGAGTTAAGGGGAGGTTAAAGCTCTTATTTGGTGAGGGTGCATTTATTGGTTATCTTTCTTTTGGGAACAATGAAATAATCTGAAACTGAGAGTTTTGATGGACTGTGGACTTTGGGCATTATACTTGATGCCTAATGAATTCAGGCACTGAAAAGCAGATTGGTGAACAATGGTGCATACTTATGACTGAATATTGTGTGGTTACAAAAAGGAAAGAAGTAATGAAGCATGGACTGATGTGAATGAATTTGTGGGATATTTGGTGAGGCAAAATAAGCCAAAAACAAAAGAAAAATTATTGTATGGTCTCCTTTAGAAAATACTTATAAGAAAACAGTGGCCTAGATTGTAAGATCTTTTAGCAGGCACATTTAGTCCAGAGAGGTAATTATTATTTCTGGATTTTGAGAGACTGTTTTATATATGTATAACCTGGTATTTAGAGATAAGGATGAAACTGATCAGGTTGGGATTAAGGTAATTCAGAACACAGAGATAAGGAAGACATTGTCTATATTTTAAAACCATACCTATTCTTTGAGACCAAAGGAAGAAAGATTTATTTTGTCCAGAACCTAAATTTTTTGTAGCACATAATCTAACTGAACCTGTCTGTATAGCTCATTTGAACAATTGAGGCCCAAATAGGAATGAGGGTCTTTAATTCTGCATAGCTTAATGTAATGCTTGAATACATTCTAAAATATATTTAAGCAGGCAAGCAAAAGTTATTGGCAAAATCCCTTGATGGATGGGAGAAACAAAAGGAACTATTAAACTTTACCACTGAGGAATCCCCTGATACTGTGTCAGATATTAGAATGCCCCAATCAATAGGCTAAGCCCTTGATATTGAAGCTTGCTCTTGTGAAACTTATGTAGGAAGTAGAGAAACTTTGCCTATCCATAGGCATGCCTAAGATTTACCTCTGGAGGACCTCTTCTATTGCTGAGATGTGGCCTCACTCTCTCTAAACCCAACTCTGTGAGTGAAACAATTGCCCTCTCTCCTATGTGGGACATGATATCCAGGGGTGAAAGTCACCCTGGCAGCATGGGAGATGACTCCCAGGGATGAGTCTGGCCCTAGTACCATGGGGCCAAAGATGTCATCCTGACCAAAAGGTGGAAAAGAAGTGTAATTTCTTTTGAGGTATCAGTGGCTGAGACAGTTCAAACATATTCAAGAGGCTACTCTGGAAGTCAATCTTACGCATGCTTCAGTTAGGCATTGCCACCTATCATAACTTGCCAAACCCTAATTAAAACCATTCCAGCCAATCCTAAAGAGCACCTAGGGCATAAATAAGATTCTAAAAAGGTTCCATGTACTAGAGCAACTTTCCAGAAACCTACAACCTCCAGATGGGTCATTGGAGTGGATAAATCTTGAAACCTAGAGGTCTCAGCCTCTCCAGAGCATGAGCTAGTTCTATCTCCCTACCCCATATTATTGACAGCCCCTTCCATCATGAAAAAATTAGAATAGCCATAGTCCAAATACCCCTAAAAAGTGGGGTAGAAAGATAAAAAGTGATGGTGGAGCTATACAGAAAATGTAGGGTTTAGCAAACTAATATGATTGTTGAATCATTATATTGATATATCTTTTAGTTTCTAGTAGCTTAGAGCAGCTAGAAGTATAAACCTAAAATTGTGGAATTGTAACCCATACCAAACTCTGAAATCTGTTCTACAACTAATTGTTGGGCTGTGCTTTGAAATTTATTCCTTTTTTGTACATATGCTATTTTTCACAAAAAAGAAAAAGTGATAAAAAATATTTATTCCTTCTGGCCTCCTATGTTTTGGAGCAGCTAGAAGAAAAATGATGGTATGGTAGCCTATGACAAACTCTGGTATCTGTCCTGTAACTACTTGTTGAAGAGTTCATTGAAATCAATTCCTTTTTTCTTTCTTTGCTTTGTATATATGTTATTTTATATAATAGAAGAAGTTTACAAAAGACAACATGGCTGTCACCTTGTTCTTTTGATCATTTGCTTTGGGAAGAGCCAGCTGCCATGTCATGAGGATTTTAAACAGTCTTGTTGAAGCTCAAAAGTGAGCACTTGCTCATGCACAATAGAGTCAATTAAGTGACACTGGGAGTTTGGGAACAGAAAAAGTTTATTTAGCAAAGGCTAGATTCATGAAGACAGGAAGATTTCCTCAAATCTTCCTGAATTGGAGAAAATTTCAGTGTTTTATAGCATTCAAACAAAGGCAGACAGGTTTAGATGAGGAGGTTACAGTTACTCTAATCTTTAAGTATGTGCAGATTAATTGCGTGCTTAGCTCATTTGTGATTATGTTTTTTTTATTACTGATTATGATTTTTTTTTGTATGCTGTATAGTGGGGTCACATTTCGTTATTTTTCCATGTGAGTATCCTGTTATTGGAGCACCATTTGTTGAGTTTTTGTTTGTTGTTTGTTTTGCTTGTTTGTTTGTTTCTTTGGAAGTACATGGACCAGGAACAGAACCTGTGTCTCCCAAATGGCAGGTGAGAACATAACCACTGAACTACCCTTGCACCACTGATTAGCTCATTTGAAGCTTAAGGTTTAGGTTAGTACGTTTCAGGCAAGGGCAAACTCTGATTAGAACTGGCTTGGGAAATTCTGCACTGACTCATGTTACTTCATTAATAAATGCTGAGGAGCTATGCACAGGAGTATCAGGCTTCAGGGTTGAAAAAGAAGATAAAAGGACAAATGCTTGGCCAGTTATGAATTATCTCATTACTGTCCAGTTATAGGTAAAGATGATGCAGTTATAAAATAAAGCACCATTCACAAAGACACAAATCATCTGGCTTACATACAGTTCAGTGAGCTACAACAGTTATAGACAATTGCTTTGGGCTACATCCCAATATATCAGAAAGTTAGAAAACATTTAGATAATGATTCAGTAACTACCATTATATTTGTTAGTGCTTGATTACAGTCCAAAGGAATGGTCTATATGGCAAGGGACCGAGACTTCTTTCTGATAGGCAGAACCAACTCAGTAGCCATTGAGAGAATTATATGGAAGCAGATCCACCAGTCCCAGTCAAGTATTCAATTGCTGCTGCCCTGGCCAACACTTTGTCTGCAAACTCATTAGCGATCATTAGCCAGAATCACCCAGACAAACTGTTCCTGAATGCCAAGACCCAGAAACTATAAGGTTAAAAATGTTTGTAACTTTTTCTGTCAGTAAGTATTGAAGTAATTTGCTCTATCTTCTACTTTTTTATTGACAGTTTTTATGATTAATGACTCTGGAATAATCAAACCTTTTGTTTGCACCTAATGAAAAAGTAATGTGATTTACTATATTTAATTTCTTAAAATGATAAATTATGCTGACTGGTTTTCTAATGTAAAATTTGATGATTATATATGTTATCACTTTATACTTTTTGGGTTCATTTTGTTAAATATTTGTGAAATTTATGTGTTATTTTCCTTTCTAGTACAGAAAAATTTGGACTGTAATCAAGCACTAACAAATATAATGGTAGTTACTGAGGTTTAGACCTCAATAGCAATCAGCTTGATAAAATGAAGTTGAATACTTTCATCTTTTCTACTTTCTCAAAGAGTTTGTATAAACTCAAACTACTTTGTCCATGAATATTTCGTAGAATTTTCTGGTGAAGTCATCTGGGCCTTGATATTCTTTTGTGGGACTACTTTTTACTACTGACTCAATTACTTCAGTTGTTATATAACTAATCTACTTTTCTGTTTCTTCTTGAGTCATCTTTAGCAAATTGTATTTTCCACTAAAGTGTTGTTCTATTTATGTACATTGTTATATTTATTTGGCTCTATTACTTTAATATCTGAACATTTGAAGGGATGTATAGTTTATTCATTATTTTGGCTCTTTGTTCCTTACTTCAATTTCATTAGTATGTCTTTCCAGAGAATTCTCAGATCTTAATTATTTTCAAAGAATTTATTTGGGCTCCAGAGATTCTCTCTTCTGCACATGTATTTTGTTTCATTAACTTCTCATGTTTTCTTTATAGTTTCCTTTCTTCCCTTTCATTGGATTTACTTTTAGAGAAACAAAACCAACAGGAGATGTCTATAAATGTGAGGTTTATAAGAGTGTCTCATGCAACCATGGGGATATACGATTACAAAATCTGTAGAGTGGGCCATGGGCTGGCAGTTGCAATGAATGTCTTTAATGAACTCCCAGGAAGGCTGGCTGACTGAAGCAGAGAGATTCTCTCTTCTGAATTCTCTTTAAAAGCATTTGGATTATTAGATTAAACATCACTCACTGTAGAAGACACTTCCCTTAGTCAACTGCAGTTGTAATCAGCCATGGATGAAAACCAGTGTGCTTGGCCTAGATTGTAAGCTTTTAGAGCAGACACATTAAGTCTGTAGTGGTGATTATTACTTCTGGATTTTGAGAGGCTGTTTTATATATACTACCTGATATTTAGAGGTAAGAATGAAGCTGAACAGGTTTGGGTTAAAGTAATTTAGAGCAGAGAGATAAGGAAGACAGTTTCTATATTTTAGAACCACACATACTTTTTGAGACCAATGGAAGAAAGGTTTACTTGATCTGGAACTGAAATTTTCTGTAGTGCATAATCTAATTCAACCTATCTGTTTAGCTCATTTGAACAGTTGAAACACAGGAAGCACAGAATAAGAAAGAGGTCTTTTAATCCTATATAGATTATTGTAATACCTGGACACATCCTAGAGTATATTAAGTAGATAATCAAAAAGTATTGACAAAGTCCCCTGAGAAAAGGGAGAAAGACTATGGGACTATTAAACCTTAACATCAAGGAATTCCCTGATACTATGTCAAATCTTAGGGATACCCAAATCAATAGGCCATGCTCATGATCAAGAGGCTTACTCTTGTGAAGCTTGTGTAGGTAGTGAAGAAGCTTAGACTATGTATAGCATGTCTAAGGGTTACTTCTGGAGGATCTCTGTTGTTGCTCAGATGTGGCCTCAGTCTCTCTAAGCCCAACTTTGCAAGTTAAATCATTGCCCTCCCCCCTACTTGGGACATGACATCCAGGGGTGAAATTCTCCCTGGTGACATGGTAGAGGACTCCCAGGAATGAATCCAGACCTGGCACTGTGGGATCAACAATTACATCCTGACCAAAAGGGCAAAAAGAAGTGTAATTAATAAAGTATCAGTGGCAGAGAGAGTTCAAATAGAGTTGAGAGGCTACTCTGGAGGTTGCTTTTATGCACGCTTCAGTTAGACCTTGCTACCTGTCATAACCTGCCAATTCCCAACCAGGACCATTCCAGCCAATCCTTAAGAACACCTAGGCAATATATAGGATTTCACAAGGGTTCTAGACGCTAGAGTAACTTTCCAGAAACCTACAACCTCTAGATGAGTCCCTGGTCCAGATAAGTCCTGAAACCTAGCCCAGCCTCTCCAGAACATCAGATAGTTCCCTCTCCCAATCCCATATTAGTGACAGACTCTTCCAATATGAAAAATTTAGAATTGCCACAGCCCAAACAACCCCAATGAGATGTATGGAAGGGTCAAAGGTGATGGTGGAATTATACAGTGAAGATAGGACTCAACAAATGAATATGAATGCTGGATCATTAAATTGATAATTCTTTTAGTCTTCAGTATTTTAGTTTGAAATACATTCTACAACTAATTGTGGTGCTGTGCTTTGAAATGTATAGCTTTTTTGTATATATGTTATTGTTCACAATAAAAGAAGGAAAAAAGTCAATTGTGATGATAAAAAGTATTTAAGTCCTCTAGCCTCCTATATTCTGGGGCAGTTAGAAGGAAAAATATGAGAAGATTATATGGTAGCCAATGGCAAGCTCTGGAATCTATTCTGTAACCACTTTTTGAAGAGCACTTTGAAAACTATTGCTTTTTTATTTCTTTGCTTTATATATATGTTACACAAAACAAAGAAAGAGAAAAAACAAAGCCAATGTGCTCACAATTTAAGTCCATGGAATGTCCTTATACAACAAAATAGATAAGTTCTTGCTTGACCAGACACTGGACACCATCACCTGGTCAAGTTGAATGAACCTGACCATCAAAACTTTGCTGTTGATTTTTAAATTCTTGGGATGGATATCTTTTTATCCTTATTAAAATAAGTATATTAGGGTGGTGCAATGGTGGCTCAGTGGCAGAATTATTGCCAGGTTTGATTCCTAGTGCCTGCCCATGCAAAAACACAAAAATAAAGTATATAAACTTCACCTCAAGTACTGGTTTTATGCACTCCAGATCACTTTATTGATAAATCAATGTGGCAGGAAAAATAATGGTCCCCAAATATGTCCATGCTCTAATCCTCAAAATCTGTGCAATCGCTAATTTATATGGCAAAAAATAAATTTTGCAGATTTAATTAATATTAGAGAACTTAAAAGAGTGGAGATTATCCTTTCATTATCTGCATGAGCTCAAACTAATCACAAGTCTTTAAAAGTGGAGAAACTTTCTCAACTGTAGTCTGAGATGTGACAACGAAAGAAGAGTTGAAGAGATGCGACATTGTTGGCTTGAAGATGGAGGAATAGATATATAAACCAAAGAATATGGGTGACTGTGAGGGATAGGTTCTTGTGTCAGCCTGGCCATGTGATGTGCCCAGTTGTCTGGTCAGGCAAGCACTGGGCTGACCATTGCTGCAAGGCTATTTCATGGCTTGTTGATAAACTAGAAGGGTGGTTTATTAAATCATTAGTCAGTTGATTGCAACTGTGGTAGATTACATCTGCAATCGACTAAGGGCATGTCTCCCACAAATGAGATAATACAATCAGTTGAAAGCTATTAAGGTAGAAGAGAGACCTTTTCATAGCTTTTTCAGCCAGTGAGCCTCTTCTGTGGAGTTTGTCAAGACACTTCATTGTAGCTGACATCTTCATAGCATGCCATGAAGATTTTGGACTCTTCCATTCCATGGTGGCATGAAACTCCTTTCTAAATCTCATATTTACAGATACCTCCTGTTTATTCTGTTTCTCTAGAGAACCCTGACTAATACAACTTGGTACCAGGAGTGATTCTTCAGAAACAGAATCTTAAAAATGGGTTTTTACAATTGGTCTTCCATTCTGATTATGCTCAATGGTACTAATGACTCTATTTCCAATAATCAAGATGGCACTGACAGTCCTTGACATGATTTTGCAAAAGAGATCCATGAAATATTGCCACTAGGTTCTGCTAATTGCATGCTTATATATGGCAAAGCTCTGAGTGAGTGTATTTTTGACACCTTTGTGGAGTTTTTTGGAATCAAGAGGTATAATTGTGTTGGCTGATTGTTGTTAGATATGCTGAATACAGTAATGAGAGAAAGAAATGAGTTGAAGACTTCAAGTTTGCCACTTAAGCACTGTATGAAAGATGTAATAGTTTCCCTGTGAGCCCTGAAAGAAAATCTTATTTCCTTTGATCTCACACTTGAGATCTCTGAAAACAAGGCACAGAGCCTCATTGTGTAAGTAACAGATTTACAGTCTAAGCTAAAATTACAGCCTTACGGGGGTTTGCTGTTAAAGTAGGGGCTTTGATTGGAAATGAATGCGATCCTGAAACTCGGGATGGGGATATATGGCTTGATAATGATGGTTATGGGGAGATGGAATCTCTGAATCTGGTAAGCCTTTGCTAGATAGACCTATACTGAACTGCCCCGAGGAAAGTTCTTCCTGACCTCCATCCAGTCTGCCTTGTGGAAACAGCTTCCTAGCCACCAGTATACCCAGAGGAATCTGTTATCCAACCTCCACCTAAAGAAATTAACCCTTTAGTGCCTGAGAAATTGTATCCACCTCCCTGGGAAAACAACCCTGCCCTCATCCCTTTGTCAGGAATCAGTAATCCCGTCTCACCAAATGAAACTGCAATGGATTGTCCTGAGGTAATTGGCTTGAAAGACACTTCTATTTATTTTCATGTCCCACTCACAGTATGCCTCTTTTCTTCAAGACATAACTAGACTAAAGACCTAACAGGCTCTGAAAAGAGAGGTACAAAGTAGGTGACCTATGAGGAGGAATGCTATACTGCATGAGTTTTCCAATCTACATAGAAAAAAATCAGGGGAATATGTGTGGGAATGGATATTACAGTTGTGGGATAGTGGAATAAGGAATATAAAGTTGGATCAAGCTGAATTATTTATATGGGCCCACCAAGCAGAGATTCTGCATTCATTGCTGTAGCTCAAGAGGTTAGAAAGGGCACTAACAATTTTTTTGGATGGTTGGCTGAAACATGGATAAAAAGGTGGCAAACATTATCTGAGGTAGAAATGCCAGAACTGCCCTGGTATAATGTAGATGAGGGGATCCAGATGCTTAGAAAGCTTGGAACGTGAGAGTGGATTTATCATGCAAAACCTGCTCACACACCCCAGGAATGTCCAGAGGACACATATTTCACCAGAACCTTAAGAAATAAATTCTTCAGACTAGCTCCATTATCCCTCAAGAGCTCTGTAGCTGTCTTTCTCTGTAGGTCAGATATTACAGTGTGAAATTCTGTCACTGAGCTGGAGTTCTTAAACACAACAGGGAGGATTGGGTCCTGAGTTGGCAGAAGCCATGTTATGACAGTTAATCACCATAGACAAGGTGGATGTGGCCACCATAATGGATAGCAGACTCAAAGCAGCAGTCAAAATAATCTGACATGCTGAGACTGTGGCATTGGTTAGTAGATCATGGAGTACCTAGAAGTAAAATAGAAGGGCAGTCTACTAAATTCTTATTTGAGCTATATAAACCAAAGAGTTCTTGGTCAAGTGAACATAAGTCTAACTTGAATTGCAAAAACAGAGAGTAAAGCCCCTTAATCAATTCCAAGACTTGAGACTGTTTAGAGACCCAGAGCCCCTTGAATGGGGGGAGGGCTGGGTACCTTTGGGGAAGGACCCTGTTACACTTCCCAAAAGTTACACTCTTAACCTTCATCTGAATCTTCCCTAAGGAGATCTACAGCTTTTTACATGAGTGACTGTTCATTGGGGAAAAAGAAATTAAAAGGAAATTATCAGATATTTTAGGGATTATTAGACACTGGCTCAGAAGTGGCACTAATTCCAGGAAACCCAAAACATCACTCAGGTCCACAAATCAGAGTACAGGCTTATGGAGGTCAGGTGATTGATGAAGTTTTAGCTTAAGTCTATCTCACATTGGGTCTCATGGGTCCTTGGACCCATTCTTTGGTCATTTCCCCAGTTCCAGAATGCGAAATTGGAATTAACATACTCAGCAACTGACAGAATCCCCACATTGGTTCTCCGGCTTATGAAATGAGGGTTATAATGGTAGGAAAGGCCAAGTGGAGGCCACTAGAACTGCCCCTACGTAGCAAAATTGTGAAGCAAAAGCAATACATATTCCTGGAGGAATTGCAGAGATTAGAGCCACTCTTAAGGGGCTGAAGGAAGTAGGGATGATGATTCCCACCACATCCCCATTCACTTTTCCTATTTGACCTGTATAGAAACCAGATAGGTCTTGGAGGATGACAGTGTATTATCATAAACTTAACCAGGTGATGACTCTAATTATAGCTGCTGTTCCAGTTGTGATATCATTGCTTGAGTAAATCAACACATTGCTTGGTACCTTGTATGCAGTTATTGATCTGGCAAATGTGCTTTTCTCATTAGCTGTCAATAAGGAGCACCAGAAAAAAAAATTGCATTCAGCTGGCAAGGTCAGCAGTATACCTTCACTGTCCTACCTCATGGCTATATCAGTTCTCTTGCCCTATGTCACAATTTTGTCTCCAGGGATCTTGATCATTTCTTCCTCCCACAAGACATCACACTGGCTCATTATATTGATGATATCATGTTGATTGGGCATGGTGAGCATGAAGAAGCAACTACTCTAGACTTATTGGTAAGGCACTTGTGGGTCAGGGGATGGGAGACAAATCCAACAAAAATACAGGGGTTCTCCACCTCATTATTGAGGTGGTGTCCAGTGGTATCGGCCACGTTGAGATATCCTTTCTAAGATGATGGATAAGCTGTTGGATCTGGACCCTTTTATTACCAAAAAAGAGGCACAATGCCTAGTTGGACTGTTTGGATTTTGGAGACAACATATTCCTTATTTGGGACTCCTGCTCTGGCCCATTTATCAAATGACCAGAAAAGCTGCTAGTTTTGAGTGGGGACCAGAACAATAAAAGGCTCTATGATAAGTCCAGGCTGCTGTGCAAGCTGCTCTGCCACTTGGGCCATATGATGAAGAAGATCCAATGGTGCTAGAAGTGTCAATGGCAAATAGGGATGCTGCCTGAAGCCTTTGGTAGGCCCTTATAGGAGACTCACAATGCAGAGCCCTAGGATTTTGGAGCAAAGCCTTACCATATGCTGCAGATAATTACTCTTCTTTTTAGCCTGATGCCAGGTCTTGTAAAGATTGAATGCTTAAACCTGGGTCACCAAGTTACCTTGAGACTTGAGTTGCCTATTATCAACAACTGGGTGTTGTCTGACCAACCAAGCCATAAAGTTGGGTGTAAACAGCACCACTCCATCAAAAAATGGAGGTAGTATATAAGAGATAGGGCTTGAGCATGCACTGAAAGCACAAGTAAGTTACTTGAAGAGGTGTTCCATATGCCCATGGCCCCCCCTCCTGCCACATTACTTTCTCTTTCGCAGACCAGAGTGTGGCAAGCTTATAGTCAGTTGACTGTGTAAAAGAAAACTTGGGCCTGGCTAGAGATGGTTCTGCATGATATGCAGGTATGACCCACAAGTGGACAGCTACAGCACTACAACCCCTTTCTAGGATGTCCCTAAAGGATGGTGGTGAGGGGAAATCTTCCCAATGGGCAGAGCTTCAAGCAGTGCACCTGGTTGCTCATTTTGCTTGGAAGGTGAACTAACAAGAGGTGCATTTGTATACTGAATCAAAGTCTGTTGCTAATGGTTTGACTGGATGGTCAGGAAATTAGAAGCATGATCAGAAAGTTGGTGACAAAGTGGTTTGGGGAAGAGGTATGTGGTTAGAACTTTCTGAATGGACAAAGAACATGAATATATTCATGTCCCATGTGAATGCTCAGCAGAGGAAGGTTTTAATAATAAAGTGGATAAGATGTCTCATCTTACAGATGCAAATCATCATTTTTCCTTACCCACTCCTGTCACTGCTCACTGGATTCATGAACAAAGTGGTCATGGTGGTAGGGATGGAGGTTATTCATGGGCTCAGCAAGGTGGTCTTCCAGTCACCAAGGCTGATCTGGCTACAGCCACTGATAAATGCTCAGTCTGCCAGCTGGAGAAACAATCAGTCCCTGATATGGCACCATTCCCTGAGGTGACCAATCTGTTACCTGGTGGCAGGTTGATTACATTAGACTACATCCATCATGGAAAGGGAAGTAATTTGTTCTAACTGAAATAGACACACATTCCAGATATGGGTTTTTCTTCCCTGTATGCAGTACGTCTGCAAAGCTATATTCTGTAGACTTACAGAATGCCTAAACTACCATCACAGTATTTCACACAACATTGCTTCTGATCATGGAATCCTTTTCACAGAAAATGAAGTACAGGAATGGGCATATACTCATGGAATTCTCTGGTCTTACTATATTACTCATCATCCCAAGGCAGCTGGGGTGAAAGAATGGTAGAATGGCCTTTTGAAGACCAAATTAAAGTGCCAGCTAGGTGGCAATACCTTGCAGGGCTGGGGCAATATTATCAGGGAGGCTGTGTATTCTCTGAATCAGCCCACACTGCATAGTGCTATTTCCCCCATAGGCAGGATTCACAGGTCCAGGAATCAAGGGGGTGGAAATGGGAGTGGAAATGGGACACTCACTGTCATCACTAGTGATCTACTAGGGGCATTTTGGTTTATTGACCCTGGTAACTTAAGCTCTGCTGGTCAACAGATCTTACTTCCAAAAGAAGGAGTGCTCCTACCAGGAGACACAGTAATGATTCCACTGAACTTCAAATTAAGACTGCTACTTTGGGATTCTCATGCCATTGAACCAACAAGTGTTAATTGATCCTGACTATCAAGGGGAAATATGATTGCAATTAGACAATGGAGGTAAGGAAGTGTTTTCCTGGAATGCAGGAGATTCCCTAGGGTGTCTGTTAGTAGTACAATGCCCTATGATTAAATTCAATGGAAAACTGCAACAATCCAATCCAGGCAGGGCCACCAAGTCCAGAAACTTCAGGAATGAAAATTTGTGTCATCCCATCTGGCATAGAACTATAGCCAGCCAAAGTTCTTACTGAGGGTAAAGGGATCATTGAATGGTTAGTAGAAGAAGGTAGTAATAAATATGAATTATGACCATATTACCAGTTACAGAAATTAGGACTGTGATGGTATGAATATTTCTTATCTGTTTTGTAATGAGTTATGTTAATATTTGTGCATAAGCAAATATTTTGTTTCTTTTATCATATGAGATATGTTGTATTATTCATGCTATAGTATTTAAGTTACAGGATCTGAAGTTTAAGAGTGAGTGTTCCCTAAAGATTTGCACCCTATTCTGGAGAGATGTAGTGCATTTCTGGTGTACACAGGAAAGTTGAGTATTGTTAGGTGAGACATATGTTTGCTATTGTGTTCTATTTGGAAATTAAGCATGTTTCAATGTGATGTGAATAGCTGCCAAGTTGACAAGGTGTGAACTGTGATGGATAAGTTCTGGTGTTAACTTGGCCAGGTGATATGCCCAGTTGTCTGGTCAGGCAAGCACTGGCCTGACCATTGCTGCACGGATATTTTTGGATTTATTAAGTCATCAGTCAGTTGATTGCAGCTGTGGCTGATTACATCTGCAATCAGCTAAGGGCATGTCTCCCTCAAACATGATAATCCAATCAGTTGGAGACTTAAGGAAGAAAAGAGACTTTTTCACTGCTTCTTCAGCCGGTGAATCTCTCCTGTGGAGTTCATTGAAACCATTGGATCTGCCAGCTTCACACCTGCCCTACAGATTTTGGATTCTTCCATTCCCACAGTTGCATAAGACACCTTTATAAATCTTATATTTACAGATAATTCCTGTTGGTTCTATTTCTTTAGAGAACCCTGACTAATACAGTGGCCTTTGAAACTGAAAAGGCAAGAAAATCAATTTTTCCCTAAAGCTTCCAAAAGACATGCAGCCCTTAATACTTTGACTTTAACCCATTCAGACCTCACTCAGACTTCTGATCTACAGAACTGTAAGAAAATAAATTTGTGTCATTTTAAGTCACTAAGTTTGCAGTAATTTGTTTTGGGAGAAATAAAAAACTAATACAGATGTTGGTACCTGGAAATGAGGTGCTGCTTTAACAAATGCCTAACCATATGGAAGTGGCTTCTAAATCAGTCAAATTGTAAAGAGTAGTAGTATTTGAAGAGCATGATAGAAAGAACCTAGTTTGCCTTTCAGAGGCTTCTAGTAGAAACTTGGATGTTGAAGACTTAAACAATGAGGGCTCAGAAGAAAGTGAGGAGCATGATAGAGAAAACCTAAGTCTCCTTACAGATATCTAAATATCCATGAATAGATTGCTAGTACAAATGTGGACATTAAACACAAGTCTTGAGAGGGCTCAGAAGGAAATGGGGAGCATATTATTGGAACCTGAAGGAAATAGGATCCTTGTTGAATAGTAGTAGAAAACTTAGCAGAATTATATCCTGCCTTTATACGGATAGCAAAACCTATAAACAGTGAACTTAGATATATAGCCGAGACTTCTAAGTACAGTGAAATCTCTTGCTACGTTATTAAAATGTGGAAAGAGAGAGATAAATTGAGGTGAATACTGTTAAACAAAAAGGGCTAGGACTTGATGATTTGGAGAATTCTATATAATGTTATCAAATTAGAGTCAGCATACTTTTGCAGTTAAAGGATGTGCTTTGGAATCAGAGTGCTTAAATTTGTACCCTGATTCCTAACAATATTTTCACCTATAAAGTGGTGATTAAGCATTTCTTGCTTTATTAAATGTTAGCAGAACTTAAAGGAACTAATAAATGTAAGGCACTTAGAATGCTATCTGATATGTGTCTAAAACTCCATCAATTTTAGTCTTAGCATCAAAAGTTCACTCAAATACTAATCTAGCTGAACTGGTGATTGTCTTCTATACTCATCAGCTTTTCTTCCATGACATTAGAACTGTAATATCAAGGGAAAAATTAGTGTTGATAGTATCCAATATGTTGTAGCACTGTAGTAAATGCTTTACAATGATTTTTTCTTTTATTTTATTTTAACCCTCAACATTTTCTAGTAAGTCAGAAATGTTCAACATTTTTCTAAAAAGAAATGAAATCCTTAGTATCTTTCTCAGAATAATATATTGAGAGAATGAATAATACAGTACTAATGCACATCTAAAACATTAATATTTGAAATGTTTCTTATATATTCATCTAACTATTTTCTCTCATAATTTTTGAGGTCATAATTTAATATATTATTTACAATAAATGCACTTGAAAGATTATATTGTGTACAATGATTATATTTTGAAATGTCTGCTTAAGGTTGTCTGAGAAACATAGATATTATGATATGAAGACAAAAATATTCTGACTTTTTAAAAGGCATATATACTATATTCAGAAAAAAGCCTGTTCAACAACAATTTCTGAAGCCTCTATGGGAAGAATCTCCAAAGTTCATTCACTTTCATTTGCTCTCACTTTTAAAGTAATATTGTAAATACTATTTTAATTTGCCAAGTGATTTGAATTCTACAAAGTAACCTCCAGGTCAGTAGGCATGATTTGTCAGGCTATTAAAAATATATATTTCTATGCTTTAAGCACACACATATTATTTTGATTTACACAAGTTTGCATTAATTTAATTTGTCTGTCTTTTTCTAACATTGTTAATCACCTGGATTAATTCACATAGTTAAATTATGAACCTGAAATCTATGGACCAAACCTTAGACCAACATACATTTTCACTTTTTTCATGAGCTACTAAACAGCCTGTCTTGCTGACATTTCTTCTTTCTTTATTTCCACAAAATGAATAAGTCCAATGAGTAATATGAAAAATGCAATATTTTTGAGACTGTGTCTGTTTTACCCTTCCAACTTGTTGCTTAGCATAGTGCCTTCCACCTAGTAGGTTAACCAAAATATTTAGAGGAAAATAATTACTGATATTCCTCCCAGGCAAAATCAACATATAACAGTATAAGCTATTTTCCCCTGAAATAACTCAGGTAAGCTATCCACAAGATGGCATTAATATATAGTTGGTGTGGTAGACTAAATTATGCATCCCAAATTTGTACATATTCTTAATCTTAATTCATATTCTGGTTGGTGTGAGCCTATTGTAAATAGGATCTTTTGAAGAGGTTATTGTTGGTTGAGGTGTGGTCCAACTGAATGAGGTTAGTTCTCAATCAAGATTACTAGAGTCCTTTATAAGCAGAAGGAATTCAGATATAGTGAAAGAAGGCCACAGGGAGAATCCAGAAGTCAGCAGGAATGTGGAAGAGAAAGGAGAGAACATCTTCATGTGATGAGAAACCCAAGGGACTCCATCTGTCACTGGCAGCCAGTAGCAGAATGTTACAGACTTTTAGGGAGAAAGCAGAGCCTCACTAACACCTCAATTTTGTACTTCTCCTAGCCTCAAAATTATAAGGCAGTAATTTCTCACTGTTGAAGACAGCACATTGTGTGGGATTTGTCAAAACAGCATGGAAAAATAAAAGTGTCAGTAAGTAAACTTTATAGTCTGATTTAGGAATTGTTTGATCAACATTTGGACTGCTCTGGAATGGCAGTTGGGCTCTTGTATCATGAACTGTACTTTAACGAGTACCTTAGGGTATTGATGCTCATTTAGGAACAGAGAATATAGAAATGACTTTGTTGAAGTTTTATTTTCATTTCATATAATGAGATTTTTAAAGACTTACCTGTTGAGGTCTTTCAAAACTTTCATTTTAGTTTACTTTTTTGAAAAGGCAAAACAAAATTTAAAAACAACAACAACTGATACTTGTTTCAATAATTCACAATTTTTTCTTTTGATTTTTCTTGCATACTATTGGAATTGTTTCCTTCAATATGGCTATTTATTTGGTACAGGAATTAATTATGAAAGATATTTTAATAACTTTTGCAACACTATTTTCTTGGGGACGATTAGAAATTTATTTATACTTGTTTATCAACATTTCATTGTGAAATGTAACATATATAAGAAGTGATAAACTTCTAAGTACATTTTAGCATGTAGTTTTAAAACAAATTTCAAAGTATGGTATGGGTACACTTTATCCATTTCAGGTGATTCCTTCCAGCTGCTCTAAAATACTGGAGACTACAAAGAAATATCAATATAATGATTCAGTAGTCATACTCATTTGTTAAATCCTATCTTCTTTGATACAGCACCTCCTTCTCCTTTCACCCTTATCCCACTCTTTAGAATGGGCAATGGTCATTCTAACTTCTTCATGTTGAAAAGGGGTATCAACATCATAGGATAGAGGAACACAACTGGTTAATGCTCTTGAAGAGACTGGTAACTTTGGATTTCAGGGTTATCTGGCCCTGAAGACCATGAAAAATAAACTAAGTGAGTGAAACTTTTATGTGTTTTAGATAGTGTCCTGGGTATTCTTTAGAGTTTACAGGAATAATTTTGGTTGGGGCTTGGTGTACCATAGCAATCAGCAATATCTACTGAAGCTTGCATAAGAGTAAGTCCAGAATAGTCTCTCAACTCTATTTGAAATCTTTAAGCCACCAATTCCTTATTTTGTTACCTTTATTTTCCCCCTATTGGTCAGGTAGGCATTGTCAATTCCATAGTGCCAGGGCCAGACTCATTCTTGGGGATCATGTCTCACTTAGGGGGAGGGTAACGATTTTACCTGCACAGGTGCTTAGAAAGAAAGAGGAACATCTGAGCAACAAAAGAAGTTCTCTGAAAGCAACTATTTAGTGTAATTATAGTCAAGCTTAGTTTCTCTGTTACAGATGCAAGTTTCATAAGAGCAAGTCTCAAGATCAAGGGATTGGCCTATTAACTTGGGAGCTCCTAATGTTTGAGACAGTATCAGGGATTTCCCAGATGGAGAAGTTTAATAGTTCCATATTTTTTCCAGTTCCTCAAGAGATTTTGGCAACACTTCTTAATTATCTGCTCAACATACTCTGGGATGTATCAGGGTATTACTTAAGCTATACAGAATTGCAAGACCTCATTGCCAATTCTTTAAAAGTTCCATGGATTTAGGCTCTTTAACTGAACTGTCCAAAAAGGTTCAGTTAGATTGTGAGTTACAGAAAATTTAAGTTTTGGACAAAATAAACATCTCTTCCTTTGGTCTCATGGAGTAGGTGAATTTCTCAAATAGAGACAATGTCCTCTTCACCCCTGTATTCTGATTTGCTTTAGTCCTGACCCAATTGGCTTCATTCTTATCTAATTGAAGCCTGATCTATTTTTTTCATTTCTTCAACAGATGAATGTGGCAATGACGTCTTTCAGAACTACAGAACTCCTACTCTGAGTCTTAGGTCACCTAGGTACACAAAGCTCCAGGGAAACACCAGGTTATATATATATACAGCAGAACCTCTCAAAATCTAGTAATAACAATTAGAGCTCTGGACTAAATGTGACTGCTATACACAATCTAGACCCCAATTTTCGTATAAATATTTTCTAAATGATACCATACAATATTTGCTCTTTTGTTTCTGGCTTATTTTGCATCACATAATGTCCTTCAGCTTCATTCACCTCATTGCATGCCACAAAACTTTGTTCTGTTCTATAGGAGAACAATATTCAATCATATGTTTACACCACAGTTAACCATTCTACTTCTCAGTCAGTGTGTCCTTCAGCCACCTTCATCCATCCGACATCATGTATAATGTCCAAAGTCAACAGCCCATGTATCACATTATCCTCACTTAATTGTAAAGTTATAAACATTGTCAATTTTAGACAATTTTCATTGCATTCAAGAGAAAAACAACTGATAAACACACAGTTATCCAATAGAAAATTTAAATCTCCTCTTAACTCTTGCCTGCCCCCCAGGTATTGCTGTCATACTGTTGATGTCTTCTTCTAAATCACATCCCAAAGCACACAGTAGCAGCTTTCCCCTTATATCCTGATATTATTTGTTCTTTGTACTAAAATCATACTTTTGAAGTAATTCATGCATGAACTTATTTATATTTATAGTGTTAGTTGTTGGATGCATGGCTCTATACAACCACCTTCAAGAACATTCCCCTTCATTATGGTAGTACTACTTATAAACCTATAATAAACTAACTTCATTTCTATCCAATCCCTAACATTTAAGTGCAACCTCATTAGCTAACCTTTCACACATTGCTAGCTTCTGTGTCTCTCCAGGTGCCCTATATTCTGTATTATAAGCCTCTGAATTTACTTTACCAAGGTCATAAAAGCAAAATCATACAGTACCTATTCCTTAGTGTCTGGCTTATTGCACTCAGCATTATATCCTCAAGGTTCTTCCATGTTGTCATGTGTGTTAGGACCTCATTTCATATTACTGCTTCTATTTTTAGGATATTTTTCACTATTTGAGCTCTCTTTCCCTTTTAAATGATTTTGAAACTAGCTTTTCCAAGTCTTCAAAGTAGGTTTTTGGAATTATAATTGATATGGTGTTAAATTTGTAGATCAATTTGAGTAGAATTGCAATGTGATCTGCAAATAATGGAAGTTTTACTTGTTTCTTTCCAATTTGGATGTCTTTTATTATTATTTTTTCCTACCTGATTGCTTTAGCTAGCTCTTCTACTATTGCTGAATAATAGTATGACAGTGGGCATCCTTGTCTCATCCTCAACCTCAGGGAAAAGACTTTCAGTATCTCACCATTGAATATGATGCTGGTTCTGGGTTTTTTGATATATACCCTTTATCATATTGAGGAAGTTTCCTTTGATTCCTACCTTTTGTAGTGTTTTTATCAGAAAAGGATGTGAATTTTGTCAAATGATTTTTAAGCATTAATTGAGATGATCATGTGACTTTTCCCTTTCAGTTTTTTCATGTGTTTATTACATTGATTGATTTTCTTGCACTGAACCACCCTTGCACTCCTCGTATAAACCCCATTGGTCACATTGTACAATTCTTTTAATGTGTCGTTGGATTTGATTTGCTAGTATTTGGCTGAGAATTATTACATCTATATTCATTAGGGAGATTGGCCTGTAATTTTCCTTTCTTATAGCATTTTACCTGGTTTTGGTATTAGAGTGATGATAACCTTACGAAATGAGTTGGTAGCATTCTTTTTTCTCAAATTTCTTGAAGAGTTTGTGTAGGATTGCAGTTCTTTTTGGAACATTTGATAAAATTCCCCTGTGAAGACCTCTGACCCTGGGCTTTTTGTAGAAAGATTTTTGATGATTGATACAATATCATTACTTGTGATTGGTTTGTTGAGATCTTCTATTTCTTCTCAAGTCAGTGTGGATTGCTCATGTGTTTTTAGGAATTTGTCCATTTCATCTAAGTTGTCTAGTTTGTTAGCATAGAACTGTTCACAGCATTTTTTTGTGATTATTTTTCATTTCTCCAGGGTCCATGGTAACGACTCCCCTTTCAGTTCTGATTTTGTTTATTTGAATCTTCTCTCTTTTTTTTTCATTTTCAGCCTAGCTAGGGGTTCATCAATTTTATTGATTTTCTCAAAGAACCGATTTTTGGTCTTATTGTTTCTTTCTATGACTCTTTTGTCCTCCAATTCATCTAATTCTGCTTTAATCTTTCTTATTTCTCTTCTATTTGCTTTGGGGTTAGTTTGCTATTCTTTCTCTAGTTCTTCCAAGTGAGCAGTTAAGACCTTGATTTTTGTTCTAATCTTTTTTTTAATTAACTTTTTTTTGTATTTTTTTATTAATTAAAAAAGAAAAGAAATTAAAACAACATTTAGAAATCATTCCATTCTACATATGCACTCAGTAATTCTTAGTATCATCACATAGATGCATGATCATCATTTCCTAGTACATTTGCATCGATTTAGGAAAAGAACTAGCAAAACAGCAGAAAAAGATATAGAATGTCAATATAAAGAAGAAAATTAAAATAATAATAATAATAAAAATATATATATAAAAAAAGAAAAAGAAAAAACAAAAACAAAAGATACAAACAAACAAACAAAAAAAAACTATAGTTCAGGTGCAGCTTCATTCAGCGTTTTAACATAGTTACATTACAATTAGGTATTATTGTGCTGTCCATTTTTGAGTTTTTTAATCTAGTCCTGTTGCACAGTCTGTATCCCTTCAACTTCAATTATCCATTATCTTACCCTGTTTCTAACTCCTGCTGGTCTCTGTTACCAATGATATATTCCAAGTTGATTCTCGAATGTCAGTTCACATCAGTGGGACCATACAGTATTTGTCCTTTAGTTTTTGGCTAGACTCACTCAGCATAATGTTCTCTAGGTCCATCCATGTTATTACATGCTTCATAAGTCTAGTCTGTCTTAAAGCTGCATAATATTCCATCGTAGGTACACACCACAGTTCGCTTAGCCACTCGTCCGTCGACGGACACTTTGGCCGTCTCCATCTCTTTGCAACTGTAAACAATGCTGCTATAAACACTGGTGTGCAAATGTCCATCTGTGTCTTTGCCCTTAAGTCCTTTGAGTAGATACCTAGCAGTGGTATTGCTGGGTCGCAATCCATTCTGCCAGTCTATCTCTTTTGATTGGGGAATTCAGTCCATTAACTTTTAGTGTTATTACTGTTCGGATAATATTTTCCTCTACCATTTTGGCTTTTGTATTATATATATCATATCTGATTTTCCTTCTTTCTACACTTTACTCCATACCTCTCTCTTCTGTCTTTTCGTATCTGACTCTAGTGCTCCCTTTAGTATTTCTTGCAGAGCTGGTCTCTTGGTCACAAATTCTCTCAGTGACTTTTTGTCTATAAATGTTTTAATTTCTTCTTCATTTTTGAAGGACAATTTTGCTGGATATAGGAGTCTTGGTTGGCAGTTTTTCTCTTTTAGTATTTTAAATATATCATCCCACTGTCTTCTAGCTTCCATGGTTTCTGCTGAGAAATCTACACATGATTATTGGGTTTCCCTTGTATGTGACAGATTGTTTTTCTCTTGCTGCTTTCAAGATCCTCTCTTTCTCTTTGACCTCTGACATTCTAACTAGTAAGTGTCTTGGAGAACGCCTATTTGGATCTAATCTCTTTGGGGTGTGCTGCACTTCTTGGATCTGTAATTTTAGGTCTTTCATAAGAGTTGGGAAATTTTCAGTGATAATTTCTTCCATTAGTTTTTCTCCTCCTTTTCCCTTCTCTTCTCCTTCTGGGACACCCACAACACGTATATTTGTGTGCTTCATATTGTCATTCAGTTCCCTGATCCCCTGCTCAAGTTTTTTCCATTCTTTTCCCTACAGTTTCTGTTTCTTTTTGGGATTCAGATGTTCCATCCTCCAGTTCACTAATTGTAGCTTCTGTCTCTTTAAATCTACCATTGTAGGTATCCATTGTTTTTTCCATTTTTTCTTCTTTGTCCTTCACTCCCATAAGTTCTGTGATTTGTTTTTTCAGATTTTCTATTTCTTCTTTTTGTTCAGCCCATGTCTTCTTCATGTCCTCCCTCAATTTATTGATTTGGTTTTTGAAGAAGTTTTCCATTTCTGTTCGTATATTCAGCATTAGTTGTCTCAGCTCCTGTATCTCATTTGAACTATTGGTTTGTTCCTTTGACTGGGCCATATCTTCAATTTTCTGAGCGTGATCCATTATTTTCTGCTGGTGTCTGGGCATTTGATCAGATTTCCCTGGGTGTGGGACCCAGCTGGTTGAAAGCTTTTTCTGTGAAATCTCTGGGCTCTGTTTTTCTTTTCCTGCCCAGTAGGTGGTGCTCGTGGCGCTCGTCTGTCTGCAGGTCCCACCAGTAAAAGATGCTGTGGCTCCTTTAACTTGCCAATCTTAATCTTGCAGTCGGCCCGGGAAACCGCGCGTGGAGGGGGGGTCGCCGGCCACCACGGCTTGGGGGAGTACCGATTCAAATTGCCCAGCTGGCCTGAGATGCCAAGTGTGGCGGGAGGGCCCCGCTATCCAACGTTCCCAGTCAGACCGGGAAGCCACATGTGTGGAAGGAACCCGGGTCGCCAGCCGCCCCGGCCCAGGAAAGAGTGCGCCCCTTGGGTATCTCACCACAGCGGATTCTCCCTGCCCGTTCCCTGTTCCAGAATGGGGTATGCTGTCTTTTTGGTCTCTGTTGTGGCTCTGGGAGCTGTTTCATATTGTTTCTGTTTCTTTAGTTGCTGTTCTGGAGGAGGAACTAAGACCCGCGCATCTTACTAAGCCACCATCTTCTCCAGAAGTCTAATCTTCTTTTTTAATATAGACATTTAAGGCAATAAGTTTCTCTTTCCACACAACCTTTGCCACATCCCATAAGTTCTGATATTCCATATTCTCATTTTATTTTGTGTCCAGATACTTACCGATTTCTCTAATAATTTCTTCTTTGACCCACTTATTATCTAAGAGTGCATTACTTAATCTCCATACATTTGGAAAAGTTTTTTCTTTGGTAGTTATTGATTTCCAGCTTTATTCTATTGTGATCAGAGAAAATGCTTTGAATATTTCCATCTTTTTAAATTTATAAGCACATAGGTTGTGCCCTAGCAAATGATCTATCCTGGAGAATGTTCCATAAGCATTAGAGAATCATGCATATCCTGATGTTTTGAGGTGTAACAATCTAAATATGAATTTGGTCCAATTCATTTGTCACAATAAGTTTGCTATTTTCTTGTTGATCTTCTTTCTGGTTGTTTATCTATAGAGGAGTGTGGTGTATTGAAGTCCCCCACAATTATTGTTGAAATATCTACTACTCCGTTTGGTTTTGCCAAAGGTTGCCGCATGTCTATTGGAGTTCCTTGACTGGAAAATTAAACATTTATGATCTCTATATCTTCTTGGTAAATTGTCCCTTTTATTATCTCTATGACTTCTTTACATTAAAAGTCTATTTTTACTGATATTAGTATAGCTACTTGTGCTTTCTTTTCATTACAACATGCATGGTATATATTTTTCCATCCTTTCACTTTCAATCTATTTGTATCCTTGTGTCTAAGATGAAGAAAACATAGTTGCATGTGTGTGCTGGGAGTGGCAGTTGTGGGAATTAGAGCATGGGGGTTGAGGTGCAGGGAGTGGGGTGCAGGTATGTGTTGCACAGATCATGGGGGGCAGGGTGCTGGTGTACAATGTGTGGTTTATGGGGGGTTCAGGGCATGGGTTGGGGGAGGGATGCAGGTACGTGTGTGTGACAGTTGCTGAGGGACAGTGTGCAAATGCAGTTGGATGGGGTGTGGGTGCATGTGACCACAGGGTCTGGGATTCCAGGGTCAGGGCATGGGGTGGGTGTGCTTTGGGTACCAGGTGTTGGGCTGGATTGCATGGGATGCAAGGGCACAGGTCACAGGATATGGGGGTGTGTGTTGGTACATGGGTGTAGCATGTTTTAGGAGTGTGACCTGGTTTACTTCCTCATCCCCATTTCCCTGTCCATGCACTGCTGAGGGCTCTAGGCTTCTGTTTGGGAAGGGGCACATTAGGTTCTTTGGACTAGTTGGATGGCCTCCCATTCTCTGTATCTCAGTTCCTCAGCTTTTTCATCCAGGACCTTCCTGTGTGATGTAGAAGAGTTTCTCAGATCACCTGCACACTGGAACTGCTGCTCTGGTTGTTTATCTGTCACTTCTCTAGCTGTTCCTTGGAGTAGAGTGGTGAACCTAGTCTATCCTATTCTGCCGACTTCCTGGAAATCCGTTGTCATCATGGTCTTGATTTGCATTTCCCTTATCACTAATGAACATGAACATCTTTTCATGTACATTTTAGTCATTTGTATTTGCTCTTCAGAAAAATTTCAATTCATATTTTGTGTCCATTTTATAATTGAGTTGTTTGTTCTTTTGTTTTTGAGCTGTATGATTTCTTTATATATACTGGATATCAAACCCTTATAACTTATATGTTTTCCAAACATTTCTATCATTGAGTTGGCCACCTCTTCACCTTTTTGACAAAGTCTTTTTAGGCACAGAAACATTTGATTTTGAGGAGTTCCCATTTATCTATTTTTTCTTTCATTGCTTGTGCTTTAAGTGGAAGGTCTAAGAAGCTACCTCCTATTACTAGGTCTTGAAGATGTTCCCCTATATTTTCTTCTTGGAGTTTTATGGTAGTGATTCTTATATTTAGGTGTCTAATCCACTTTGAATTTTTATATAAGGTGTGAGGAAAAGGTCCTCTTTCATTCCTTTGCTTATGGATACCCAGTTATCCCATCCATTACTCATTGAAAATACTGTTCTGTCCCAGTTCAGTAGATTTGGAGGCCTTGTTGAAAATCTGTTGACTATAGATGTGGGGGTCAATTTTCAAACTCTCAATTCAGTTCCATTGACCAATATGTCTATATTTGTGCCAGTATCATGCTGTTTTGACCTCTGTGGTTTTTTAATAAGCTTTAAAACCAGGAAGTATTAATCCCCCAATCCTCCCACTTCATTTTTTAGTATGTTTTTGGCTGTTCAGAGCCCTTCCTTTCCAAATGAATTTAATAACTAATCTTCAAAGTATGTTGTTGGAAATTTGAGTGGTATTGTGTTGAATTTTTAGATCAATTTTAGTAAAATTGACATCTTAATGATATTTAACTTTTCTATTTGTGAACAGAGAATGTCTTTCCATCTTATAGATCTTCTTTGATTTTTGTAGTTTCATATCTACAGGTCCTTTACAGGTTCACTAGCTCATGTAACTTTGTCTTAAATTTTCAGATTTTTCCAATTATAGGACCATGTCATCTGCAAATAGAGAAAGATTTACTACTTCCTTGTTGATTTGGATGATTTTTCTTTCTTTCTTTTCTTTTTTTTTTTTTTTTTTGCCTGATTGCTCTAGCTAGAACTTCCAGCACAATATTGAGTAGCAGTGATGACAGTGGGCATCCTTGTCTCATCCCAATCTCAGGGGAAAGGCTTTCAGTATATCACCATTGAGTATGATGTTGGCTCTGGGTTTTTCATATATGCCACTATGATATCGGGGAGGTGCCCATCAATTTTATCTTTTGTAGTGTTTTTATCAGAAAGGGATGTTAAATTTTTCAGCATCAATCAAGATGATCATGTGATTTTTCCCTTTCAATTTGTTTTTGTGTCTATTACATTGACTGATTTTCTTGCAATGAACCACCCTTGCATTCCTCATATAAACCCCATTTGGTTGTGGTGTACAATTCTTTTAATGTGTCATTGGATTTGATTTGTTAGTATTTTGCTGAGTTTTATTGCATCTATATTCATTAGGGAGATTGGCCTATAATTTTTCTTTCTTATAGCTTCCTTACCTAGCTTTGGTATTAAAGTGATGTTAGCTTCATAAAATGAGTTAAGTAGCATTCCTTTTTTTTTCCTTAATTTTTTTGTAGCATTTGAACATGATTTGCATTATTTTTTTTTTGGAATGTTTGATAAAATTCCCCTGTGAAGCCATCTGGCCCTGGGCTTTTATTCATAAGAAGTTTTCTGCTAAATGGTTGAATCATTTTACTTGTGTTTGGTTTGTTGAAGTCTTTTGGTTTTATTGATTCTATCTATTTTTTGTTCATCAGTTCAGTTATTTCTTCTTCAACCTTTTTTATTTCTCTTGTTCTATTTATTTTGGGGTGAGTTTGCTGTTCTTCCTCTGGCTCCTCCAGGGGAGCAGTTAAGTCCTCAATTTTGTTCTTTCTTCTTGTTTAATATATGCATTTAGGGCAATAAAATTTCCCTCTCAGCATGGTCTTTGCTACATTTGATAAGTTTTGATATGCTGTTTTCTTATTTTCACTCATTTAATATATTTAAAAATTTCTCTTGAAATTTCTTCTTTGATTCACTGGTTATTTAATATTGTGCTATTTTGAAGCTATGAAAGTCAGTATTACCTCCTATGGCAACTGTTAAAAAAGTTAAAAAAATAGATCAGACATTGAATAGAGACAGGAATGAAGCTGATCTGAGTTGGACTAAGGCAAATCAGAATATAGGGTAAACGATGATATGGTACATATTTTAAAACTTCAAATTTTGTGTGAGACCAAAACGAGAGAT
Organism: Tamandua tetradactyla; assembly: GCF_023851605.1. Taxonomy (NCBI): domain Eukaryota; kingdom Metazoa; phylum Chordata; class Mammalia; order Pilosa; family Myrmecophagidae; genus Tamandua; species Tamandua tetradactyla. The sequence continues at coordinate 117,250,627 of NC_135333.1, forward strand.
GTTTACTTGGTGCGATGTATGTTTTTGTTTGCACATTATCTAATTTAACTTAGATAAATTAGACTTATGGTCAATTTATTTGAATACCATAGTTACATGAACTCTTGAATAAGGTGTGAGATCTTGTAGATTTATGGAGGTTAGTTTGATACCCTGATATATCCCAGAATAATCTGGGCAAACAGTAAAAAAGTATTTGCAAAATACCTTTGGGAAACTGGAGAGAAGGAGGAAATATTCAACTTCCCCATCTGGGGAATTCCTGATATTCTCACAAGTAATAGGGACAACCAATTCAATGGGTTGAGTCCTCAGTCTATGAAATTTATTCCTGCAAAGGAGAAGCTAAACCTACTTATAATTATGCCTAAGTGTCACCCCCAGAGAACCTCTTTTGTTGCTCAGATGTGGCATCTCTCTCTATGCCAACTTGGCAGGTGAACTCACTGCCCTCCCCTTATGTCGGACAGGACTCCCAGGGGTGTAAATTTCCTGGCAATGTGGAACAGGATTCCTGGGTGAGCTGGAATCCAGCATCACAGGATGGAAAAAAAACCTTCTTGAACAAAAGGGTGAAGAGAGAAATGAGACAGAATAAAGTTTTAGTGACTAAGAGATTTAAATAGAGAGAAGTTATCCTGGAGGTTATTCTTCTGCTTTATATAGATATCCCTTTTTAGTTTATGGTGCTTTGGAGTGGCTAGAGGTAAGCCCCTGAAACTGTCTAACTGTGTTCCAATAGCCTTGATTCTTGAAGATGATTGTATAACTATATAGCTTGTACAATGTGAGTGCATGATTTTGAAAATGTTGTGTCTGATACTTCTTTTAACCAAGGTATGGACAGGTGAATAAAAAAATAAGGGAAAATAAGTAAACAAATAATTGGGGGTAAGGGATAAAAAATATTGGGTAGATTGAAATAGTAGTGGTCAATGAGAGGGAGGGGGATGGGGTATTTGATTATGAGCTTACTCTTTTTTATTTTCTTTATTTTTCTGGAGTGATGCAAATGTTCTAAAAATGATCATGGTGATGAATACACAAACTTGTGATGATATAGTGAGCCAATGATTGCATAGGGTGTCTGGACTGTATGTGTTTAAAAATTTATCAATAAAAATATTTAAAAAGAGTGTGTTATATAATCTCCATATATTTGTGAAAGTTCTAGTTCTTTGGCAGTTATTGACTTCCAGCTTTATTTCATTGTGCTCAGAGAAAGTACTTTGAATAATTTCAATTTTTTAAATTTGTTATGGCCTGTTTTGTGCCCAGAATATGAACTACCCTGAAGAACATTCCATGAGTACTAGAGAAGAATTTATATCCTGGTGTTTTGGTGTACAGCAATCTATATATGTCTATTAAGTCTAATTCATTTATTACAGTGTTTATGTTCTCTGTTTCCTTATCGCTTCTCTAGTTGTTCTGTCTATAGAAGAGAGTGGCGTATTGAAGTTTCCCACTATTATTATTGAAACATCATTTGCTCCCTTCAGTTTTGCCAACGTTTGCCTCATGTACTTTGGAACTCCTTGATTGGGTGCATAAACATTTATGATTGTTATTTCTTCTTGGTGAATTATCCCTTTTATTAATATGGAGTATCCTTCCTTGTATGACCTTTTTGCATTTAAAGCCTACTTTGTCTGATATCTGTATAGCTACTCTTGTTTTTTTTTTTTTTTCACTACAGCTAGTGAAGTATTTCTTTGTTCATGCTTTCCCTATCAATCTATTTGTACCTATAGGTCTAAGATAAATCTCTTGCAAACAGCATATAGATGGGTTATTTTAAAAATCCATTCAGCCAATCTGTATCATTTAATTGGTGAGTTTAGTCCATTAACATTCAAAGTTCTTACTGTAAAGTTTAGTCCAATAACATTCAAAGTTCTTGAATCTACCATCTTATCCTCTGGCTTTTTATTTATCAATTATCAATATTTTTCCCTCTCTTCCTTTTTATTTTTTAAGTAACCCTTACTAACACTCTTCAATTCTATGCCCTTCTCCAGGTCTCACTCATTTGTCTTTTTTTCAGCTCATAGAACCTCTTTTAGTATATCTTGCAAGGCCAGTCTCTTATTAACAAATTCTCTCAGCATTTGTTTGTGAAAATTTTGATCTCTCTCTCACTTTTGAAGGATAAATAATTCTTGACTAGAAATTTTTCTCTTTCAGAATCTTAAATACATCATACCAGTACCTTCTTGTTTCCATGATGCCTGTCGAGTAGCCCAAAATTAATCTTATGTGGCTTCCCTTTTATGTGATGAATCACTTTTCTCTTGCTACTTTCAGTACTTTCTGCTTCTCTTTAACATTTGGCAGTTATATTAGTATGTGTCTTATAGTGGATTTATTAGATTTATTGTATTTGGAGTTCATTTAGTTTCTTTGATTTGCATATTAATGTTTTAATAAGGGTTGAAAGCTTTCCCTAATTATATCCTCAAACTAATCATCCTAGCCCTTACTCTTCTCTTCCCCTTTGGGGACAGCAATGATTTTTATATTTATGTGTTTCATGTTGTACATCATTTCCCTGAAATCCAGTTCAAATTTTTCCATTTTTTTCACTATTCATTTATTTTGCCATTTGATTTCATTTGTCCTGTCCTCTAATTCTCTTATTCTTTCTTCTGCCTCCTCAAAATCTGCTATTATGTGTCTCTATTATATTTTTAATATTACTAAAATATTAACAATGTGGAATCATTCTACAGTAACTTTCATTTCCATAAGGTCTACTATTTTTCCATTACTCTTTGAAATTCTGATTTATGCTCTTCTAGTGTCATCTTGATATCCTTTATGTCTTTAGCAAATCTCTTGAATTTATTTAGGAGATTTGAATGGACACTTTTGATTAGTTGTTCCAAATTCTGTGTTTCCTCCAGTATTTCAGTTTGGTCATTTGGCTGGCTCACATTTTCTTGCATCTTCACGTGCTCTGCGATTTTCTGCTGCCCTCGAGACATTTGATTACCTAAACAATGCTATTTTGAGAGTTGATTTCCCTCATCTGTCTATGATTTTGTAGTTGCTTTGCTTTGCATTGGAGGTCTCCTTTTGCTCTTGGTGTGTCAGTAAGTCCCTGCCAAACCAAGCCTGGGACCTCATGTAGAAAGTGCAGCTCTAATAAGAGATCTATTAAACCGTAGAGAGAAAGCCAGTTTGTCAGACTGCACTTTCTGCATCTTCCCAGCAGATGGTGCTATTGGGCCACCTCTTCTCCTCAGGCCTGACTTTCTTTGATAATGTCAGCCAGCTGGGCCAGGACCCACCAAGCTGCAAAGGAAGTCAAGGCCCTAGGTCTCTATGTGTGCTGAAACCTGCCACCCCTGGGGCTTGGGGTTGGGCAGTGTACAACTCTACGGAGAATCTGTTTATGGGCCCAATGGATCTGATGGTCCCCAGGATCCCACATGCAATGGCCTTGGGCTTGGGACAGAGTATTTCCACTACTTCTGTCCACAGCCAGCCTGGGAGTGGCTGGTGGTTATTTTGAGTCACTCCCTCATCCCCACTTCTCCATCTGTGCCCATCTCTGTGAGCACTCTGGGTCTCTGTGATAAAAGGATAAAAGCAGCAGGAACTAAGCAGTCTCTTTCACTGGCCAATTGTCTGATCAATTCAGCTCCCTGTTGAGTCTCCCTCCTTCCAGACTCCACCAATACCAGGCGGCCACAGCACCCGCAGCAGCCTGCCTCAGGGGTGGGCAGTGGTCTCTGTGTCCAGCAAGGTTTCTGTGCATAGGCATACCAATGCTGGCCCCTGGGTTCCCCTTGGGAGCCCCAGGCTGTGGAGCTGGAAGAGAAGAGCTCTCAAGCTGATCTGGCAGTGGGAGTGCAGGAGTGATGCGCTCCTTTGGCTCCTGCTCTGGCCTGCACATTGCAGCCCACCCCAGGTGTGGCTAGACTCACCCCTCACACTCACTCATAAGTGCTCCACTTTTTCATCCAGCCCCTCCCTATGTGATATAGAAGTCCCCCTCTGGTCACTCATACCCTGGAACTGCGGTTTCAGTCCTTTTTCTGTCACTTCTCTAGCTATTCCACAGAGCAGGGGTGAACTCTGCTTTCCCTATTCTGCCATCTGCCCAGAAGCCCCTATTTATACTTGTTTTAAAGATAACTACACCTAGTTTAGGATTAAAATAAATAAGATTTCAACCTATTAATGTTTTATTTGATTTACCAGGAAAATAGGGGTTGAGGAAATTGTATTGAAATTTCCCCAAATGTAGGAAACTTTTTTTTTTCCCCTAAAAAGAAGTAGAATTTAGGCAGTGTTGAACCTCCCTCCATGCTTCTACTGAAGCAAAATTTAACCTTAAACTCCTCAGAGATTTTCAGGGCTTCTTGAGTCATAAGAGTTTATTACAATTCTTTGAAATCACTGCCTCTGTGCTTCTTTATAACTGCTTTAAATTTATTTTTATTTATATGAGTTGTTACTGCATAACAACTGCAATAAAAGAGTGATTTCTGCAGTTTTATTAGTTCATAATTTTATTTGTATAATCTTAAAAATTGTAAGGGTTAAAAAAATTACCTACTTCTTTATGACATTAACTACATTATACACTAATAGATATCATTGAATGAAACAATATATTTTACTGGAATTGTTTACAATGTTCTCATAGTAAATTGAACCAATAGCCAGACTACTTTTAGGATAATGTATATTATTATACATTATTATAATGTAATAATTCATGTATAATGAATATGATACATGACAATTATCAATTTGAACATTCAAAAATGGTTATTATTAGGAAAATTCTGGTTTTCTCCTAGTATTGATTTTTTGGGGGGGGGGTGGGGAGTGCATGGTTCAGGAATTGAACCCAGGTCTCCCACGTGGAAAGTGGGCATTCTAACCACTGAACTACCCGTGTATCCTCCTAGTACTGATTTTTAAAAATGAAATTTAAAAGCTATGCAAGGTTCAAAGTACATGGTTTATATTTCTCTTGCAATAATTGGGCCAAAATCTACTCCACAGTAAATACAAAAATCTTACAGGGCAAATTAAAATCCATGTTTCTAACACATTCTTGATATATTAATTAATATTCATAATCCCAGGGGACTTAAGCAATGAATCTAAGAATCTTGCCTCCCATATATCTATCATTGAGAAATAGATATTGAATTGCAGTCATTATGACTTACAGAAAATATAGACAATTCCATGAAAGTTCTTTGTTATCCCAGTGAGATATAAATAGTTATTTAATTACCACCCTACCTTCTAATGTCCTAGGGATCATTTCCCCAAGGTCAGTCACATTTTAAATACTATTACTAAAATGTAACAACCAGTTAGAGCCAATGCAAAAAAGGGAAATCTGCCAATGATATTTACTTTGTTATGAACATTTGCAATAACTGATAGATTTTAAGACCAGTTAAGAATTATGCATGTCTCTCTTTTTAACCCTTACACTTCTAATTAAAGAAGATATATGGTATGGGGTTTAATTTGGTAAAGTATTTATTTATAATGTGTTTTTTCCTCAATTTTTAAACACCTCATTTTATCCATTTCTGCTTAAATTGCGATGCTATCTGCATACAACAGAAACATTTAGAAAAATAGAAATAAATAATGGAACGTTTAATTATGAAAACTGAATATCATTATGATTTATTAAAATAAAAGAAAGAAACAAAAAGGCCTCTCTGTCTGAAATCCAAAAATGCTAAAGAAAAGTATATTAAGAAAATGATATTTGTAAATTTAAGAAATATTGTGTATTACAGCAAGACAAAGAAAACATTTTCAATTCTGATACCGGAGTTATTTGCTCTCCAATTTTTAAATCACTTATATTTGAGGTTGTTAGAAGTACTTCTCCATTTTGACAATTTTAATGATGATCTCAGCTCTAAGATTGTTTTCTAAATGCTGGTGATGTATTTACATTGGAGCCATAAGTATTCTTAGAGATAACATTTCTTTGTGAGAGAACTGGCTAAAATGAGAGGTAAAGTCTGTTGCCTGAGAAAAGATGGAAGTTGGCCTGCTTAATGGGAAATAATGAAACTCTTTGGCCTCATTAGGAAATAGCTAACTAAATTAGTGACTTAATGTCATTAAATTATCAAAATTTTATTCAACAAGTAAAATAGCACATTCTCTAGATTTATGCAGTAATCATGGCACTCAGTCACAGTTTGCAACTTTTTTTTTAAGACATCAGTGTACCTCTATTGTGGTGACAGTGACAACACAGCTGATAAATCTCCTTATTTAGAGATTATCTATAACATAGCCAGTAGTTTTCTTTAGGATATAGAAAGAATGAGGGAGATATTTGGAGGTACATTCTAAACATCTGGTTCTCCAAACCTGCAATACTAATCATTAAAACAAGGCAATATTCTTGGATAGACTTATTCCTATTTCACATTGCATTGGTGACCAGGTGTGGTACACCATTCTCTGATCACCCAAGAACTAGCCAGTCAGGCTGGCATTACTTTCTGCCACTGTCAGCAACAGAATTTTGATGCGCAGTTGTGGATGAAGCATTTTAGGGATACTGAATAATTGTTAGTCTACAATAAAATAACCTCCAACACTTTTTTTCTCTTTTAGAAAAGACAGATGATGGGATATTTTAGAGTCACAAGCTTAGAATTGTTGCAGAATGCCGGCAAGCATGATAATGCATATGAAGCTTTTTTTTATAAGTCCTGCTAAATATACCTGGAATAATAATGCTGTTGCTACCACTATGGATAATGAGGGGGGGGTATTATGTAGGTTTGTGATAGTGGTTGTCATATTCCCTCTTATATCTGTTTACCTAAGATTCTAGGACTTCTAGGTGCATTACAGCCTGGTATCATCAAGTTTCCTTTCCTTATGCTGTTGAAAGTATTTGTTTGAGAACTTATAGTTAGCAAAATAGATAGGTGAGATGTTACCAGAATATATATCTTTACAGTAGAGTACAAAACATAGAATCCTACAAATGGGCCACTTATTTTGGCATGGATCTAGAGGCTGTGGATTTTTGGCTCCTGACTTTCAGAGGAGAATATACATTTTATATATTATCTTGACTGTAAAAAAATTGTATACTCTTTTGGTAAACTAATTTGAAAAACTCATTGTAAAATAATTGATCCAATATTTACCTATCTACAATGTTTGAAAAAAATAAAATGCTGTTTATATATGCCCGGCTCCAATGTAGCAGTATGAATAGTTGTTTCTGCAACATGCAGTTGTGTGACTGAGAATGCTTGGCATGGTAATTATGACCTGGAGCAAAACAAAATTTAGTGTATTCTACTGTTGGTCAAAACATTTTACGCTAAATAAGATGGTGTTTGGATTCATATATAATAATGAAATTATCACTTTTATGATTAGACTTCAGAAGAAATAGAAATGAATGTTACCACCGCTCACTGCTGACTGTGTAGTTTTGAAGATGGACAGTAGGAAACAGAATCACATCTGATATACAGGAGTGAGATGAGTGCGGGGATGACAACTTTTTATTGCAAGCCATATTTGTTCAGAAGATATTTTTTAAACCTTAATTCAGATGATATGACTATGCCCATGTGCATAAAAAGAAACAGGGCCCAATGAAATCTAGTCATGTGTCAAGAGACAATCACACAAATCAGCAGTTCCATGGAGACTACAGAAAAGCACCCAAATCATAACCATATATTATGTTTTGCTACACCTTTTCATATATATCTATTATATATATGTGTATACTGTGTATATGTATGTATGTATGTAGTGGATAGACCAGTATAAATGTACTTCATTGGTAAAACCTGATTTAAATAATCAAAGATTAGAAAAGTCCATTATTCATTTTTATTGTATCCTGAACTCACTAAGAAAATACTAAATTTTGCTTTAATTATTTTGTTTTCAGTCTGAACCCTTTCTATTAATTCTTCAAGAAAGCATGCTGTTGATGAAAAATAGGAACTGCACACTCTGACCACTGATAAGAGAAAAATCTGCCCTTAGGTGATAGCAATTAGTGGTATTCATGCAAACTATTCCTTTTCTTGACTTTCCTTATTCTAAATACTCTGTTGCTTCACAGAACAGAATGATGAAAAGATAACTGAAAACAGATCTGTGTTTTGTGGATTTTATGGTTATTTTTGAAATGACATCTATATGTAAAGAATACTCTTTGACACACATATTAACTTCGATTCTTAGAGAGAACCCGGTCTAAGACATGACTTGCGAAAATCAGACCAGAGTCACTGAATTCGTTTCTCTGGTTTCTCAAACAACCCTGAAACGCAAGTCACCCTCTTTGTTTTGATCCTGGCCATCTATGCAGTCACTTTGCTGGGCAATATTCTTATTATCGTAGTTACCAGTGTGGATCCTGCTCTTCAAACACCCATGTACTTCTTTCTCCGCAATCTATCACTTCTTGAAGTCTGTTTCACCTTGGTCATGGTGCCAAAGATGCTCGTAGATCTCATGTCCCCAAGGAAAACCATCTCTTTTGTGGGTTGTGGCACCCAGATGTACTTCTTCTTCTTTTTTGGCAGTTCTGAATGTTTCCTCCTCTCTCTGATGGCTTATGATCGCTTCGTGGCCATCTGTAACCCTCTCCGTTATTCAATCATAATGAACAGGACCCTGTGCTTATGGATGGCCATAGGCTCCTGGATGTCTGGTGTCCCTGTCTCTATGCTGCAGACAGCATGGATGATGGCCCTTCCTTTCTGTGGACCGAACGCCTTAGATCACTTCTTTTGTGATGGTCCCCCAGTGTTGAAACTAGTCACTCAAGACACAACCATGTATGAAATGCAAGCACTTGCCTCCACACTACTGTTTATCGTGTTTCCCTTTTCCCTTATTTTAGTCTCCTACACTCGCATTATCACCACCATCCTGAGGATGCCTTCGGCCACTGGGCGACAGAAAGCATTTTCTACTTGTTCATCTCACCTCATCGTGGTGTCCCTTTTCTATGGAACTGCCAGCCTGACCTACCTACGGCCCAAATCCAACCAGTCATCTGAGAGCAAGAAGCTAGTTTCATTGTCCTACACTGTCATCACCCCTATGCTGAATCCCTTTATCTACAGCCTGAGGAACAATGAAGTGAAAGGGGCAGTGAAGAGGGCAATCAGTAGAAAAGTCTTACAGAAGAGAGTGGTGTTTTGAGCCTTGTGTGGAGTGTTTGTGAACATAGGAGAGTCAGTTAAACACACTAAGAAAAACTTGGAATGAAGGAGAAGTTGTTCTAGTTTTGTCAGTGTCACCTACTGTGCTGGGTGGATCTCAGTGTTTCAGTCAGGGTCTTAACAAGAATACAGACGGTAGTCTCAAACTGTGATAATTAGGAGAAATTTTATGAGGGACTATTGTACAAACTGTGGGCAGGTTTAGAGAGTTGCCACACAGCTCTCAAACAGAAATTCCATCCTCTTTGCCTTAAAGGGTAAGGAGAATGAGTATTGGGGAACTCCATAGTTGTAAACAAAGGCCAGCCAATATGAGCCCTGTCCTTTCATAGAGGAAGGTAGCTACCGCAGCCTTCTGCTCTGATCCTTTCAAACTATCATGCATGGCCAAGCCAAGTTTGAGACAGAAGGCAAAAATGCCTGATGATATAGTACAAAAAGACCAGCCTTCTGGGGCACCGAGCAGGCTGAAGAAGCTTAACCTTATTAAGGCTAAATAAAAATATTCACCACAAACCACTATATATTGTATTCTACAGCTAATAAACATTACAAAGATGAATCATGTAGTGTGTTTTAAGTGATTAAAAAAAATGCATCTAAAGGTGGAGACATGGAATTGCCAAGAATTCATGTGGTAAATTCTTTATATGGACTGCAAACTCAAATGAAGTTACTAAATAAATTATCTTAGTATTAATTTTTGTTGAAATGATGCTGGTGCTCATGGATCAACTGATTGTATTTTTTTCTGTTCTCAGAAATTAAATAACAAAAGTGTGCTTAACACGACAGCAAAGGCAAAGAGTAATTATAATAATAGCCAACATGATTTATTGAGGTACTGTTGTTACCACAATCCAAGAGCTAGATTCTATTATATCACTATTTTACGAAAGAGAAAATACAGGATTATATCATTTAAATAATTTGACAGGTCGTCGGGTTTTGAAGAGGTGGCCATGATTTGAAGTCAGACCCTTCTGAAACTGAAATACAATATGTTTATGTCTAAAAATTTCTATTCATATTTTCATCATAGTGAATTTATACCTTACATGGGAATTTGGCCAATAGAAAAATTCCCATTAGGCAACATCTTTTAATTCTATAGTTTGTTCTGTAAGCAATGCCTGCTTTCCATCATTCTTTGTTTGTTTTTAGGAAAATGTAAAAGCTTTCCAAATTTGCAACTTGCAGTGGCCATTTCAATTTAGGTGTATCTCCTAAGTGGTGTATCCATTGAGTGTAACAGGAATTCTGGTTGGGGAATATTTGGTTTTCTTTATCTCTCTCTCTCCTTCAATGGTGTTTTTTTTTAAGCCTTATTCTTGTATTTTTAAATGAATGCTAGTAAGTTTAGTGGCCATGTGGTAAGGTTTTATTACAGTGATTTTTCTACTAGCTATTTGTACCTTGTGACTTGACTGAGAGGTTGTAAAACGAATTTAGTAATGTGTATCTGTTTAATGAACGAGCAGAGTAAAATATGAGTACAATGGAATGGAAAAGAATGGAATAGAGTGGAATAGAATAATATGGAAGTTAATATATGGAAAGACTATCAGAGTTCCTGACTCATGGTAAATGTTTTCTGAGTGTTCTATATTACTCTCAGAATAACATAGAAAATATAGACTGTATCACAAATTAAAGGGTATATTTTATTTATACATATGTTTTGTGCTCATTGGAATATAAAATTAATATCTTTCTGTAAGGTGCAAGTAAAGACATTAAAAAGTCACGCACCTAGTGGATATTCTGCATGATTTCTACTTCAGGCTTCCTATAGGAAGCTGATAAAATTATTACTATAGTGAAAATCATTTTATTATGATTTATTTAAGTTACAGGCTATGAAGTCTTTATGAAGACTCCCTTTTTAAACAACTTGTTGGCCTTGTTTTACATGCTAGAATTTTATTTTAAAGTTCCAAGAACTAATTGATTATGGCATTATTATATCCAAAGAGATTATGGAAAGGGTTGATTTGGTGATTTACTCCCCCAAACTAAGGCTATACAACATTTTCATCAGCAACTATAATTCCAGGGTTTCCTTGGGGAAAATATTTTCATCATTTCTTATGATAATCTGACTCAAGTTTTGGTTGTAGGCAAAAGCATTTTGCAAGGTGTCTTTCCTTTTGGATAAAATTCTATCAGCCATTTCCAAACCTATGCCCCCAGACTGTTATTTACAAGCAATTCTAGAAGACTTTTCTTTAAACATCCTTTAGAATGAGTTTCAGAGAATGAGCTCATTGATCAAACCTACCACCACTAAGTTAAGAATTGGTCTGAAGTTTAGTTAGCTTGTATATTACACAGTTTTCTTACATATATGAGAAGTGAGGTAAGATGATAAAGGGATTAGCTATATTGATATTTAAATGTAGTTTTGGAATTCTGTCTTTCAGTTAATTTCAATAGCACTCAAATCAAATTAGTGAATATCTTCTTATGTATAATATTATTTTGTATTTATATATATTTTAATGCTATTTTATTGTGAAATGTAACATGTATACAAAAAAGCAATAAATTTCCTAGTGCATTTTTTAACAAGTAGTTATAGAACAGATTTTAAAGTTTGGTATGAGTTACAGTTTTACGATTTTTTGTTTTTTCTTCTAGCTACTCCAAGACACTGGAGATCAACAAAAATATTAATAGAGGAGAATGATGCACTGAAGTCTCCTATTGTTGTTGTCGAAATGTCTGTCACTCCCTTCAGTTTTGTTGACATCTGTCTCATGTACTTTGGAGCTCCTTGATTGGGAGCATAAACATTTATGATTGTTATTTCTTCTTGGTAAATTGTCCTTTTTACTAGTATATAGTATCCTTCTTTGTCTCTTATGATGTCTTTACATTTAAAGTCTATTTTGTCTGATATTAGAATAGCTATTCCTGCTTTCTTTGGTTACAGCTTCCATGGAAATCTTTTCCATCATTTCACTTTCAATCTACTTGTATTCTTGTGTCTAAAATGAATTTCTTGTATATAACTGGTTTATATTTCTTAATGTATTCTGCCAATCTGTATCTTTTAATTGGTAGTTTAGTCTGTTAACTTTCAAAGTTATTACTGTAAGGCTTTTCTTGAATCTACCATATATCCTTTGGATTTTATTTGTCAGATCTATATGTTCTTTTCCATCTTTCTCTTTTTATCCTTTAGGTTATCCTACTGTTACTCTTCAGATCTATGCCTTCCTCCAGACCTCCCTCTCCTGTCTTTTGTTTTGTTTTTTTTCCCAGCTTTCAGAACTCCCTTTAGTATTTCTTGTAGAGTGGGTCTCTTGCTGACATATTCCCCCAGCCTTTGTTTGTCTGTGAAAATTTATTCTCTCCCTCAATTTCAAAGGACAATTTGGCTGGGTACAGAATTCTTGGCTGGAAGTCTTTCTCTTTCAATCTTAAATGCATCATATCACTGCCTTCTCACATCCTTAGTGCCAGTGGAGTAGTTTAAACTCAGTCTTCTGTGGTTTCCCTTGTATGTAGTAGATTATTTCCTCTTGCTGCTCTCAAGATTTTATGTTTCTCTTCAACATTTCACAGACTGATTAGAATGTGTTTTGGAATAAGCCTATTTGGATTTTTTTTATTTGGAGTTCATTATTCTTTGATTTGCATATTTCTGTCTTTTATAACGGTTAGGAAGTTTCCCCCATTATATCCTCTACTAATCTTCTTACTCTTCATTCTTTTCTTCTCCTTCTGGGACACTGATTATTCTTATATTTGTGTGCTTTGCTTCTTTTTTTTTTTTTTAACATGGGCAGGCACCGGGAATCAAACCCGGGTCCTCGGGCATGGCAGGTGTGCTGGTTTGAAAAGAAGTATGCCCCCTAAGAAAAGCCATGTTTTAATACAAGTCCCATTTCATAAAGGTAGAATCATCCCTATTCAATACTGTATATTTGAAACTGTAATGAGATCATCTCCCTGGTTGATGTGGTTTAGTCAAGAGTGGTTGTTAAACTGGATTAAGGGACAACATGTCTCCACCCATTTGGGTGGGTATTGATCGGTTTACTGGAGTCCTATAAAAGAGGAAACATTTTGGAGAAATAGATTCAGAGAGATTCAGAGAGAGTGACACTATGAAGCAGAGAGTCCATCAGCCAGCGATCTTTGGAGATGAAGAAGAAAGATGCCTCCCGGGGAGCTTCATGAAATAGGAAGCCAGGAGAGAAAGCTAGCAGATGATGCCATTGTCGCCATTTGCCCTTCCAGCTGAGAGAGAAGCCCTGACTCTGTTCACCATGTGCCTTCTCACTTGAGAGAGAAACCCTGAACTTCATTGGCCTTCTTGAACCAAGGTATCTTTTCCCTGGATGCCTGTGACTGGACATTTCTATAGACTTGTTGTAATTGGGACATTTTCTCGGCCTTAGAACTGTAAACTAGCAACTCATTAAATTCCCCTTTTTAAAAGCCATTTCGTTTCTGGTATATTGCATTCCAGCAGCTAGCAAACTAGAACAGCAGGCAAGCACTCTTACCTGCTGAACCACCGTGGCCCCTGTGTGCTTTCTTTTGTCCATCATTTCCCTGAGATTCAATTCAAAATTTTCTATCTTTTCTGCCATTTGCTCTTCTGTGTGTTCAAAATCACTTATCCTGTCCTCTAGTTCACTTATTCTTTTTTCTGTCTCTTCAAATGTGTTGTGTGTCTCTAGTATATTTTTTATTTGGTCTACAGCATCTTTAATCTCTGTGATATCTACTATTTTTCTATTCATTCTTTCAAATTCCTCTTTATGCTCTTATAGTGCCTTCTTGATCTCTTTTATGTCATTAGTCATCCCAATGATTTTATTTAGTAAAGGTATATGGACATCCTTGATTAGTTGTTCCAAATTCTGTGTCCTTCTAGTGTTTTAATTTAGTCATTAGACTGGGCTGTATCTGTCTAAACCTTCATATGGTTTGTGATCTTCTGTTGTCTTCATGACATGTTAATATCTTGGTAGGGTTACTTTGGATGTTGATATACTTTCACGATCTATAGCTTTGTATTTCCCGGATGGGTGTGTAGTAGGATGTGGGGTATGGGGAGGGTCACAACAGTTCAGTGATGAGTTGTGGTGCAAGTATATGCACAGGTCGGGGCCTTTATGCTGGTGCCTGTGAGCATGATGTGTTGTCACGGGGTTGTGGACATGCAGTACAGGGGCTGTAGGCATGAGGTGCAGCTCAGGCAGATCTTGGAGCACAGAGACAGGGTGTGGCTTGTGGGACACTGAGGTAGGGTGCAGTAGGAGACAGATAGGGGGCTGAGCAGATGTGCTGGGACTGGTATGTGGGCTGGATGTGGGAGCATGCATGAAACATGTGGGTTGTGAGTGTCAGGGTGTAGGGTTCAGGCACAGGAGTCAGGGCACCAGGAGGTTGGGGTGCAGGACTGTCCTTATACAGGGGGAGAGATCCAGGTGGGCTAGGATGTAGATGCACCTTTGTGTAGGGGTGGAGCACAGGTCACAGAGGTTGTGAGATGTGTGTCAGGGGTGGGTGATGATGGGTGAGTGGGGCCCTGGTATGGGTCCACAGCTGCAGGGGTGAGGTAGGGGTGCCCCCCTGTGCAGGGCAGAGACTATGTGGCACAGATGTGTTTGACAGCCCCTGCCAGGTGTGGGAGAAAGGCACTTCTGCTGTGGGGTGTGATAAGGGTATGCACGTGTGTGAGGCAGGGGAGTTGAGGTGCAGGGATCAAGAGGTCTGTACACAGATGCATGTGTGCCTGGCAGGAGGATGTGTTTGTGCAGCTGTGGGGATCTGGGGAGCAGGGCTCTAGTGTGGGTGGGTCTGGGAGGCAGGGCCCTGGTGTGTGCAGGTCTGGGGGTGGGACCCTGATGTACTCATGCGTAAAGCTCAGGGGCAGCAGGGTGAGATTGTGCCTGTGTGGGTTGGGGGTGGGTGTGGCTCAGATGCACAGATCAGTGCTTGCCCAGAACTGAAGGGGCATAGATGAGTGTGCCTATGCAGAGCTCAGAGGGGAGCCGGGTATGGTTGAGCTACTATAAGGGCTGGGTGCCCGTGTGGCCTGGGTGTGAAGGTGAGCGCCTGCAGCCTGGATGCTCTGGTTATTGCCTTCAGGGGGCAGGGAAGGGGAAGTAGGGGTTGAGGGTCTTGGAAGGAGCGGGGCAACACTGTGTGCTTACCAGGAGTGATAGGTCAGTCTGGGACACACTTGCAGATATGAAGGAGGTGGAGTGTGGAGTGGGGATGTGTGGGGTGGGGGTCAGGGCAGGGGTGCTTGGAGCATGGTGGGGTACAGGTGTGTGGGGTGTGGGGGTAGTCGCAGGTTGCAGGGCAGGCTGGCGTGCATGAGGGTCACACCTTCAAGAAATGCAGCTTGGCTTACTTCCTAGCCCCATCTCCCTGTCTATGCACTCCTGACATCTCCGGGCCTCTGTCCAGAAATGCATGAGCTAGGCTGTTTGCACTACAAGGCCAGTCTCTGGCTCTCTGTGTCTCAGTTCTTCTGCTTTTTCAATGTGCTAATCAAAATAGATAGTACTATAGATTTCAGGGATTGGAGAGGATAAAGTTACCTAAAGCGAATTATGATAAGATTTCACTGAAATTAAATCTACAGGCTTAATATCAGATAATCATGAATTTGAATTCATAATTCCACACTGTAACAATATGATACTAATTAATTGTTTATCCTCCATGAATCATCATTTTACCACATGACTTCACCACATGTTGTGGTGAAGTCACATGAGTTCATCTTATGCTCTTACATTTCAGCATATTCATACAACATATTCATAAACTCCCATACTTACATGAGAGTGCTTAACTTCTGGACTCCTTATTTTATGAGTTTTAGTGGAAGGCAGAGACTGTTCCCAATGGAAAAGATATGAAAGGTGGAGATTTATTTTACCAGACTCCCTTATGGCTAGTTTGTGGGCACATAACCTAAAATCAACTAATCAGATTTTAGTTCAAGATAAAATGTAAAGAAATGGGGGTAGTGGACATTCCCAGGCAGCCAGTGTTTCCTAGTGTCCAGGAGCTAGAAATGGCAGGGACAGCAGTGCTGACCCATGTCCAGAGCTGGTGGTTCTTCATAAGCTGTGGCATCAGGATTGAGCCGCGGCCACAGCAGTGTTTTTGTCAATTGATTTTGAGTGTATGGTCTTATATTTTCACTCTTGTGAAATATGAGAGTACTCTTCTCTCATATCCCTTCCTATTTGCTATCTCTTCACTCTACAATATCTTTTTTATTTGTTAGGTTTCTCTAGAGAAACTAAAGATATAAAATATCACTATATAATGTAAATATTGTGAGATTTTTATTAATTTTTTCATGAGACTGTGGGGATGGGCAAGTCCAGATTCTATAGGGCAGGCCACAAGCTGAGAATTACAACAAAAATTTTCAATGAATTACTCAGGAGAAATTGGTGGCTGAAGTAGAGATAAAAACTCTCTCTTCTGACAGCTGAAATTATCACTTCTTTTAAAGACTTCAACTGATTATGTAAGACTTCTCTCATTGTTGAAGGCTCTCCTCAATTGATTGTAGATATAATTAACTATAGACTTTATCAATTTACTGATGATTTGAGTCCATGACATGTCCTCACAGTAACAATCAATCTAGTGCTTGCCTGACTAAATAACTGGACATCATAGCCTGGCCAAGTCAATACATGAACTTAACCATCACATCTTTCAATACTTTTTCCTGTATAAATCAGCAAGAGTCAGTTTTAATTTTGTGCAGTGAAAAATTCTGATAGATACGAAAGTCAAACAAATCAGGAACCAAATGCTATTTAACTAAATTCATTCGTGAGTTCAGTCAAAACTGTTCATACCATACCCATTACGAGATACACCCAGAATCTAGAGGCAAAAAATGTGTGTTGTTTATATGCACTTATTTGTATGTCATATGAATGTGTAGAGACAGTACCTCCACTTATTCATGAATTAGACATGAATAAACTTCTGTATGTGAATTTTTGAGAAGTTTAGAGAGGGTGCAGAAACAACATTAAAAAGGGCCTGTGAATGTGGCCTTAAAGTTTAGAATGATATTTTCATTGTCAGATTTGGTAGACTTGTTTTCTTCATGTACAAACATGGGCAAATTTGTGGAGAAATGGCTAATAAAGAAAAATACAATGATTTGCTAAACTAATTCAAACTTTTGTTGTGAAACAAAGCCACGTATGAACAAAACCAAACCAAATGTGGTAGAAAACTATTATGATTATCTAAAAACCTACTTCTGATTCTTTCCTTAACTATCATGGTGACCTTAGCCAAGACACAAACTATTCAAGACTCACTTTAAATATCTTTAAACGAGAAAGTTCAAAAATATAAGATAATCAAATTTGACAATAATAAGGTATGGATTATAAATGGCAAAGGAGTTAGTAGATGGGCTAGAAGTGTTCATGGACGAGTTTGCAAAAGGGGGTTAAGTTTAAGCTATAAAAGGAACATGACTTGTGTTTGACAAGGGCACAGAGATAGTAGAGGCAAGAAGTATATGAAGAAAGCTCAGTTTGCATGCTAATTGGTGTTTCTTTTTTCTTAAATACTTTACAGATTGAGCTTTTACATTTTCTGTAAATTTATGGGCTTATGTTTCTAGCATACTGATATTTAGGGCATTCTACTTCTCTTATGTATTTTCCCATAAAAACCACATGATCACAGTGATGGTTAAATTCAGATTTTATAATTTTCTATATTAAGTACCTCTTTTCGAATTTACCATGTTGCATCTTTTATGTTCACAATGATTTATTCCCTTAATCAGCTCTAATGAAGTTTAATTCTTATCCTGCAAAATACCTCAGTGGGAGATATTTAAATCATTACTCATTAAGGATTTTTTTAACTGTAAACATTTCAAAAACACAATTTTGAAATATATTTTAGTATATATTATTGAATTTCAATAATTTGTGTTATGTTTCCAAGTCTAAATTATTATATAATTTAAATTGGAAGGTTAAATGCAATATTATAAATAATTTCAAATAAACGTCATCCAGATTTCCTAAATGTTCACATTTTATCCTACTCTTACATCTCTCTCTTTTATTTCTTGAAATATTTTACAGTATATTATAGATGTACCAAGGATGCTTTCATGTGTACCACAATATGTTTTAAGGACAAGAAGCTGAGATGCAATTCTATTGTCAAATCCACAGGTCTTAATCCAATTTTACCACCTGTTCCACAAATCTCCTCTTTTCTGGCCAGGATCTGATCCAGATCACTTGTCAGTTGCTTTAACCTTCTTTAATCTGCAACGGATCTTTAGTATTTTTGTGTCTTTCACGATCTGGTCACTTTTGAAGAGTTCAAGCTCTATTTTGTAGAAGGGGAGAACATCCCATTTTGGGGTTTGTCTGATATTTCTTCATGATTCTGTGTTTAAATGTTTTGCATAAATGCCACAGAATTGATACAGAGTCCTTCTCTTTGCACTGTATCTGCTTGTCCCATTACTGGTGAAGATAACTTTGATGACTTGGTTGGGGTGATGTCATCCAGGTTCTTCCATTGTAAAGTTATTGTCTTTCTATTGTAATGAATACATGTGTTATATTTCTTGCAATTAATAAATATCCCATTTTACATCATACTTTCCTCAATTTATTCTACAATCTCTTGATAACTCATGTCTTAAATAATGTCACAATGGTGTTTGCCAAATGGTAATTTTCTAATTCCACCATTTCTTCTAATATTTATTAGAATTCTTGTGAAATGAAGAGCTTCTCTTTCCTTCCCATCTCTTTCTTTCTTTCTTTCTATCATCTATCTATCTATCTATCTATCTATCTATCTATCTATCTATCTATCTATTTATCTATCTAATCTATCTATCCATCCATCCAACCAACCATCATCTATCTATCTGTCTGTCTGTCTATCTGTATCCATTGCTATCTTTTTTTCATCAAATTTTCCAGATTTGGTCAGTTGAAGCCCCTTCAATTTGATCTTTTGTAACCTTTTGACATGTCTATATGAATTTTAATCACTTCCTTAGTTTCCAGCTGCATAAGGTATTCAAGACTTACTTTGAACTTATCCTTCTTCAGAATTGGAATCAGTTATTTTCCCTAAAGTATTCTGGTTCTTTTTATTGAAAGATAGTATTTGGTATCAAAGATCTGGTCTTTAGTGTGCTCATTGACACTAGGGTGTCAATGTTTCTAAGCTCTTTTAGGGAATAGAACAAAGAAATACATGTATCTAAACACACACATATGCTTACATATCTATTTTCATATTTATCCAAAAGCAATGAGTACCTACAGAGCCTCTAAATTCACTGAACCAAGTGTTCATTCTAGCTATTTCCCTTTTTTTATGTGTAACCCTTGACTCTGAAATTGAGGTACCTAGTTTTCATGGTCCACAATATATTTACTGATTTGCTTAATCTTAGATTATATATCAAAAGGTTTCAACATTATAGCCCAACCTACTGTGGAAAATAAGTCGACTAACTAGAATACGAGTTTTAAATTGATATTTATATTTTCGGCCTTAGAGTACCTAATACAAAATACCATGTTTCAAAGTTACTTCAGTTAGTTCTTCCAACCTCTAATCACAACTTGAGGTAAAATTGTAAATTTAAATTCATATATAATAATGTAATAAAGTTTTAGAAACAATAATCTATGGTTGCTTCCTGAGTAGCTAGGAAAAATAAAGCAAATTAAACCCAAAGTTAGAGGAAGGAAAGTTATAAGGAAAATAAGAACAGAAGTCAATGAAATAGAAAATAGATAAAAAAAAGACTAATTGATAAAGTTAAACATTTTTTCCTTTGAAGATATTAATGAAATTTATAAACTTCTAGCAAGACCAAATTAGTAAAAAACAAATCTATTAATTTCAAAAATGAAACAGCGGATACAACTAGAAATTTAAAAAATGAAACATCATAGGCTATCTTAGAAGACTTTTTTTTTTTCACAGCATGAGTAGGAACCGGGAATTGAACCCCTGGCCTCTGGCATGGCAGGTGAGAACTCTGCCACTGCACCACCACTGCCCACCCTATCTTGTAAAACTTTTATTAAATATGTTTTATAAATTTAATTTCAGAACTTAAATAAACAGAAGTTTTGTAAAAAATCTTAAAGCTGAAATAAGAAGAAATATGAAGTATGAAAAGCCCAATATAGAATTCATTTTTTAATAAAAATTAATGATAGTCATATACAATACAGTTCTTTACAAAGCCAGCATAATTCTGGCACAAAAAAATTGACAAATTTACAAAAACATAAACTATAGACTAATATCTGTCATGAATATAGAATAAAAATTCTAAACTATAGTATGTCAATTTCAAAAATATAGAAAAAATTTAATACATTATGACAAGATGGTATTATCTATGAAATCCCATTTTGATTTACCATTTAAAAGCCAATCAGTCAATATCATTTAGTATATGGGTATCACAATAGATGTAAAGAAAGTATTTGTCACAGTTCTACCACCTATTAATGATTAAATGCAGGCAAAATATATGCATATAGGAAATCCCTCAACTGACTAAAAGGCCTCTATTTTTAGAAAGCTACGCCTATAACTGTGCTTAATGGTGAAATATTGAACAATTTCCCCTTATCATTGAAGTAGGGTGAGCTCTCACTTGTATAGATCTTCTTACTGATGGTATTATTTTGGGTAGTGGAAACAAAGAAAAACCATAAATACTGAAAACAAAGAAATAAAACTAGCTTTCATTACAAATGGCCTGATATAGTACACAGAAAGTCTTCGGAATTACAAGTACACTAATCAAAAGTAAGCTGAAGTTGCTATATTAATATCAGTCAAATTAAATTTCAGAGCCAAGAATTTTACCATGCAAAACATAAGGTCATTTCCTAATGACAGAAAAGTCAGTTCATCAAGAGGACATCCTAAAAGGCTCATACACCTAATAACAGAGTTATAAAATACATGAAACAAAGGTTCAAATAATTGAATAGAAGAATAAATCAATCCACAATTATAAAAACAGGTTTCAGCATTCTTCTCTCAAAAGTCAAAATAATTAGGAACAAAATAAATAAGGAACTGGAATACTAGAAAAATTTATCAGCCAGATTGACTGAGGTGTCATTTAGAGAGTATTCCACCAAAGAACAGATTATACATATTTTTTCTATATGTTTTCATAACATTAACAAAATGGGCTATATCAGGGACATAAAAGAAATCTAAATAATTTCAAAAGGATTCAAATCATGCAAAGTATATTCTCTGAGAACAATGAAATTAAGTTAGAACTCAACAGAAATATTTCTAGGCATTCCCCCAAATAATTTAGAAACTTAAGCCACACTTCTAAAAACTTAGGGGTCAGATTAAAACTAAATGTGAAGTCAGAAAGGAAATTTTAAAAGAAGGCATGAAAACTTAGTTGTATGCAACGAAAACAATGCTTATGGGGACATTTAGAGGACTAAATGCTTACATCGAAAAATAAACATCCAGTGAACAACATAAGCTTTGATTTTAAGAAACTGGAAAAAGCAGAGCAAACTAAGCCCCAAAGTAAGCAGAGGAACCTAAAAAAGATCACAGCCGAAATAAATGAAATAGCAAATAAAAGAACAACAGCAACAGAATAGAGAATATTGATAAAACCAAAGCTGCTTCAATCAAAATCAGTCAAACTGATAAACTTCCAGCCAGACTGATCAGGAAAAGAAAAAAAGGAAAGACAAATTGTGAACTTTAAGTAATAGAGACGGGGCATCAGTGCAGGTTATATAATTTTATAGGCATTTAAATACTAATAAGGGAGGGTTTAGAATAGCTTCATTCCAATAAATTCAAAACTTAATTGCAATGGGCATTTTTCTTGAAAATCATAAATTAGCAGAAATCATACAAGAAGAACAGATAACCTGAATATTCGTATGTAGGTAAAGTTAAATTTGTACTTAAAAGCCATTCCAAGTTTAGACCTAAATTTTTCTATTGGTCAATGCTGCTATTGATTTTAAGGAACAAATAATACCAGATCTACATTTGCCAAGACATTCTATGAGGACTTTTACCCTTACATTAAAACCAGAAAACATTACTAGAAAACAAAACTATAGGCAAATATATCTCATGGTCATAGATGCAAAAATTCTTTAAAAATGCCTAGCATATCTAATCCAACAATATATAAAATGGATAAAGCGTATCACCATATGGGGTTCATCCCAGGAATGTATCTTGAGTTTATCATTGGAAATTCTTATAATATAATTCACCAAATTAATGGACTAACAAATTAAATTTTATTATCAACTCAATAGATGCGTTAAAAATATTGAAAAAATTCAACAAAAAATGTAGAAATAAAAGAAAACCTCAACCTGGCAAAGAGCAGCAAAAGCAAACAAGCAAGCAAACAAATAAATAAAATAACAGCTAGTATCATCCTTAATGATGAAACATCATCATATAGAAAATCCCAGGGAATCTACCCGTCAGGGTGTAAAACTACTGAGGCTAGCAAGGTTGCAGGATACAAGGTCAACATCAAAGAATCAATTGTATTTCTTTATAAAATGTAAGTCTATATATAAACGATTTTGAAGCAAATGAATTCTGCTTTTGTGTTTTCTTCTCATTGTTTCCTGACCATTATAAGGATATTTAAAAATTATTTTGAACTAATTTAAGATTTAGAGAAATGTTGCTAAATTCGTAGTGTTTCTGTGTATCCTTCACCCTACTTTCCTTAGTTCCCTAATATTAACCTTACGTAACAGCAGTACAATTACCCAAACCAGGAAACTAACAATGACCTAAGGCCATCAATCACACGGTAGACATTGCGTTTCACCAGTTTTCCACTAATGTCCTTTTTCTTTTCCAGGATCTAATTATAATACGTGAACGTTGTATCCTTCTCAGTGTCTCATTTCAAGGCATTCATGATGACAACAGGTCTTATTACTGGTGATTTTTAACTTTGAACACTCTGTTAAGGCAATGATTGCTATATTTGCCCACTGTAAAGTGCTCTCTTTGTAGTTCTTAAATATTTGAGTGAGATTGTTTGAGACAAAGCAAAGATGGCTTGTCCTCAAATGTCTAGTCACAAATTTTGGCATTCATTCATGGATTTTATCTGCAAGAAAGATTAATGTGTTGCTTTCTTAACAGTATTTTCTCTTTTCTTCTAGTAGATTAATTGAAATTCCACCATAAGGAGCTATCCTTTCTCTACTATTTATTTATTCAATAATTTATTTAATTACTATGATCTGGGGAATATTTATACTATCCTGTTGGCTAAAATTCATTATTATCATTATTTATTTTCTCGTTCAAATTGTTCCTGCTTTGGCCAACAGGAGCTCTTTCAAGTTGGATCCTCTTCTTTGTTTTGAAGGGATCCTTTTTTTTTTTTTAGTATGTGCAGGCATCTAGAACCCAACCCGGACTTCCGGCATGGCCGGGAGATCTCTGCCTGCTGAGCCACCGTGGCCGCCTGGGTTTCCATATTTTTAAAGCACTTTCCCTCTTTCTAGCATGACAAGATGTTTCAGACTCATTTTGTATTTTCCCTGCCTTAGCCCTGGAACCAATCATTTCTCCAGGAATCCACATGAGGGTTTAGATGGAAATAAAGTTTTGTCATTTGAAACATTGATTCTTTTCTGTTTTCTCTCAGATCCTTTTGAAATTTCTCACCAAAACTGG
This sequence comes from Tamandua tetradactyla, assembly GCF_023851605.1. Classification (NCBI taxonomy): domain Eukaryota; kingdom Metazoa; phylum Chordata; class Mammalia; order Pilosa; family Myrmecophagidae; genus Tamandua; species Tamandua tetradactyla. The sequence goes on from NC_135333.1 coordinate 117,274,596, forward strand.
TGGCGATTCCCAATATTACTACCAGTGTGCACCAATGTCAGGAAAACTTAGTTTTCTCAAGGGATATATCCGCTGTTTTGATATGGAAGTTAATATGCTTTCAGAGTTCAGCATAAACTGGTAAGTGTATAATTTTATATGTGAGAGAGATGGTTGTTGGAGATAGAGTCAATGAAATGAGTAAATTTGTATAATATTCATACTTATCTCCATAAATAGCTGGCATAGGCTTTTGTCTTCCAGATGTACCAGGGACCATTTCCCAAAGGGTCATAAACTTTTATATACTCCAATTCAGTGACAAAAGCAGTTGATTGGGAATGTTTGCTTAAGTAGGAGGGAGATGGTGATGGTTGCGGCTAACGAGAAATTCATAGTTCACTTAATGTGTTGTTATTTACTTTTTATCTTTGCTTGCCATAACTGTACATACATCGTTTAAAGAAATTTTGATGGATTTGAGCAAATACAGGTAAGAGTTTCAAAACCCAATATTTTAGCATATATATGTATTTCAGGCAGAAAAATTATAATAGCATTTTCAATTAGAGCTTAATGTGGGTAAAATGCATTTGATTTTTTAAAAAACTATCCCCATCACTACTTCTCATGTACACTACTCCCAACTTTGTTCCTAATTGTAATTTGACATGATGTTCCACAAACTAACAAAAATGTCTTAAAGCTTTGAGGTAAACCAGCAAAAAAGACATAGTCTGTACATGAAATTATTTAGCTCATTTTGAGGAAGCTTTTACCTTGTGATGTATAATTTATGATTAATCTCATCCAGAAGAGATGTGAGATATACTTCCATGTTCTTTTAACTGCAACAAAGCACCTATTTTAAAAAATCAATATCTACATAGTAGATGGCAATATATTTTTGCCAATTAAATTTTTTATGGAGGAAGGGGGAGGAAATGATTTTTTTGATTGGAACAAATTTTTATTTGAGCCAATATATGTATAACTTTATTTATGTTTTTAAAGCACAAAGATCCCTTTCATACATTCAGTTTTTCTCTTCAAGAAGCAAGACTGGGTGGTATGACAGTGTCTCAGAGGCAGAATTCTTGCCTTCTATGCAGGAGACCCAGGTTGGATTTTCAGTGCCTGCCCATGCAAAAAATAAAAGGAATCAAGACTAATTACTGTAAAGGATTACCATCTCGTACCATGCTGAAAAGAAATATATTTAGCTTATATTTTGCTTTTTTATATGAAATTATCATTTTTGTTGATCTTATAATAGATGGTAAGATAACTTACAAATATAAAAACACTGTTTTTCATTCATTTTTGGGCCCCTACTTATTTATTCATTCATTGAAATGTTTCTTCTTTATGAAGAACATTACAAAAATTTTCATTTTTTCAAAGACATAAAAATGGAAATTTCAGAATATTAATGTTCTTTAGTGAGTGCAATTGATTGATTGCTTAATTTCTAAATTGGAACTATGGTGTCTTAACTAATATCTAGGATCTTAAACTAGAAGTTAAAAATTGCTGCCTTCAAATAATCTGCCACTCTACATCTTATTTTCATGTAGAAACAGAAAATCAATACTAATTGATCAAGTCCCCATGATTTATGTTAACTAATTTTAGTAATATTACAGTATAATGCACAGTTTTGCCATAGTGGAAGTAATGGTGTAATATTTGTCTGAATATAATATATTTTTGCAAAACTCATTACTTTGTCACTATTTTTAAAAGTTTCCACACTCATCTGTTGTCATTATTAAGCTTGCAAGATAATATATTCAGGAAAATATAGACATAATTTCAATTAACACATAAATTTATATTGTTGGTGCAAAAATCTGGATTATTCATTAACACAAATGGAATGTTAACAATATCGCTTTTAAATACCATTAATGCATTTGGTGATTATAATTACTTGATGAAGTATTTAACAAAAGAAACAATCATGGTACAAAAGTGAAAATTGGCTCAAGTAAAATATTAGGACATTTTTCTATTTATAATTCTAGTGGAAAATCACTCGTCCTAACTTGGCAAAAGCTGTGATTTTGTTCACGTTGAATCTTTAGAAAATTTTTTACTTTGATAATGGATGTGTTAAGTTGACTATTGCTAAATTACTACATTTTGCAACATGAGAATAGGCCAATATATGTAGTGAAGCCTTTAATTGTTAAAATAAAAAGAATCTTAAAATTTTTGAGGAGTAATAAGAATTCTCAGTAATATTTCTTCATATCTGATGCTAAAGAATATTAAAAGAATATCTTAAAGTACTGAGTGCATAAATTGGATCTTACAATTTGAATAAAAACTCTAGAGCATTCAATAAAACAGGTCTAATAATTTGAGGAAAGGTCAATAATATATTTTGCATTAAAATTTTTATAGTATTTTATTGTATTTTATAGAGGACAGTTTGCTGTCCTCTATAAAAGTCGTAAAGTAATGGAATCATATTCTTGTGGAGAGTTTATTCACTTTAAAGTTGGACAGATAAACATAAGTAATTGAAAAAAGTAGAAAATAATACTGGAATTTATCATCCAGTGTTATGTTATCTTAAATATTTATAAAGAAGTAGGAGAACCAATTATTGTTGGGATTGTTAGAGAAAATTTTCTGGAGACCTGAATTTGAACCCACTTTTTAAAGAAGTATATGTTGAGGGGAAAATCGAGTTTGTAGCACAAAGAACAAATAGTGAGATCATTTTGATTTAACACTTCACTGATAACTAATTAATTTACATATTCTATGTTATAATGATAATAGCTACTTTTTGTGCCCTTGCTATGGTTCGGGAACTTTAATAATATAAATTCCATACACTTTTTTAAGAATTAAGAGAAAAATGTATCCAGTAAGTGCCCAGAATTATTTAAAATGAGATTACAGTAAGAAAAAAATAGAAAAAAAAACAATTGAGTTCCATTTTTTCTATACCCCATATTTTAAACTATATTTACTTGGTCAGATAATAAACTAAGAGTTAACAATTAATTTTTAAAATTTCTCAAATAAAGCAATTCTTGAAATTTGCTTTAGATTTATCCATTTATCTATCTACAGAATATTAAAAGAACATCTGAAAGCACTCAGTGAATAAATTGGATCTTACAATTTGAATAAAAACTTATTAGCATTCCATAAAACAGGACTAAGAATTTGAAGAGAGGTCAATAATATATTTAGAGAATAATGGAATTGAAAGAATAAGAAGGAAAATATTAAAAATGAGAAAATGGTAAAAAGTACAGGATAATACAATTAGAAGCAATCATTGAAAATGTCTTTAAGTGGATGGGTTTTTGTAATATATGAAGTAAAATAAAACAGAATGCTAATTGATTTATTGTCTTGTTATTCATATTTTCCGAAGTGCATTTACTTCCAGTTGGTTTTTCAATCTGATTTTATATTTCAAAAAAATCTAATACCTTTAATTTTATTCTAACTTTATTGTTATTGTCTGCCTTGATTTTTATGAAATTAATCATGAGAAATCAAACATCAGTGATAGAGTTCATTCTTCTTGGCCTGACGAATGACCCGAATCTCCAAGCTGTGCTTGTCTTTTTTCTGCTACTAACTTACGCCTTAAGTATCACGGGAAACTTGACCATCGTCATTCTGACTCTGCGGGATGGATTATCGCCTCCAGACTCCCATGTACTTTTTCCTCCGCCATTTTTCCTTTTTGGAAATTTCCTTTACTTCTGTCTTTGTTCCCAAAATTCTAGTCAATATTGGAACTGGAGACAAGACAATTTCCTTTGCTGGTTGTTTCACTCAGTATTTTTTCGCCATCCTTCTGGGAGCAGCTGAATTTTACCTTTTAGCCGCCATGTCCTATAATCGCTATGTTGCTATCTGCAGACCCCTGCATTACCCAACCGTGATGAGCAGGAGACTCTGCATTCAACTTGTCTTATGTTCTTGGTTCTCTGGTTTTTTAGTTGTCATTGTGCCACATATCATGACTCTCCAGCTGCCTTTCTGTGCCTCCAACATCATCAATCATTATTGCTGCGACTACACCATATCGTTGCATTTATCCTGTTCAGACACACATTTCATAGAAGTCATCGAGTTTGTTTTTGCTGCGGTGACGCTCATATTCACCTTAGCACTCGTGATTCTTTCCTACATATACATTATCAGGACAATTCTGAGAATCCCCTCTCCTCAGCAAAGGAGAAAAGCGTTTTCTACTTGTTCTTCTCACATGATTGTGGTCTCACTTTCTTATGGAAGCTGTATCTTTATGTATATAAATCCTTCTGTTAAGAATGCAGCAAGTTTTAACAAGGGAGTGGCTATGCTGAATACCTCAGTGGCCCCTCTGCTGAACCCCTTCATCTATACCTTAAGGAACAAGCAGGTGACAACAGCTTTCAAAGATATGGTCCATAAGATAAAGCTTTTCTCAAGAAAATGAAACTATTTAAAGCTGATCATTAAACATATAAAGAAATGTTTGAAAGACATTTTTCAACATGTTTTAAAAATTAAATCATTTTTAACATTAAAATTTTTTTAAATATTTTTTACATTATCTCATTAATGTTACTATTTGATCACTGAAACAGTAAAAACTGCTTCTTTTTTTCATTATGTCTCTTTATTTGAACAAGTCCTCAATTTTTTATTTATTTTTTAACTTTTTTATTATATAGTATAACATATATGCAAAGCAAAGAAATAAAAAGCAATAGTTTTCAAAGTACTTTTCAATAAGTAGTTATGGGAAAGATCCCAGAGTTTGTCATCGGCTACCATACGATCCTCTCAGATTTTTTTCTTTCTAGCTGCTCCAGAATATAGGAGGCTAGAAAGCTTAAATATTTTTTTATCATCACAATTGACTTTTTTTCCTTCTTTTTTTTTGTGAAAAAATAACATATATACAAAAAAGCTATAAATTTCAAAGCACTGCACCACAATTAGTTGTAGAACATATTTCAGAGTTTGACATGGGTTGCAATTTCACAATTTTAGGTTTTTACTTCTAGCTGCTCTATGATACCAGAGACTAAAAGAAATTATCAATTTAATGATTCAGCATTCATATTCATTTGTTAAGTCCTATCTTCACTGTATAACTCCACGGTCACCTTTGATCTTTCCATCCCTCTATTTAGGTGTGTTTGAGCTATGGCCATTCTAACTTTTTCATATTGGAAGGGTCTGTCACTAATATCAGGTAGGGAGATGGAACTATCTGATGTTCTGGAGCGGCTGGGCACTCTAGGTTTCAGGACTTATTTGATCCAGGGACCCGTCTGGAGGTTGTATATTTTTGGAAATTTAGTCTAGTGCAGGGAACACTTGTGGAATCATATATATTGCCCTAGATGCTCTTTAGGATTGGCCGGAATGGTCCTGTTTGGGGTTTGGCAGGTTATGATAGGTAGCAAGGTCTAATTGAAGCTTGTGTAAAAGCAACCTCCAGAATAGCCTGTTTCTCTATGCCACTGATACTTTACACTTCTTTTCCCCCTTTTGGTCAGAATGGAATTATTGATCCCACTGTGCCAGGGCCAAATTCATTCCTGGGAGTCTTGATGAAAGTCCCCGGGAGACTTCCACCCCTGGATGTCATGTCCCACATAGGGGGGAGGCAGTGATTTCACTTACAGAGTTGGGCTTCTAGAGAGTGAGACCACATCTGAACAACAAAGGAAGTCTTCCAGAAGTAACTCTTAGGCATGCCTATAGGTAGTTTAAGCTTCTCCACTACCTACATAGGCTTCACACGGGTAAGTGTCATAATCGAGGGCATGGCCTATTGATTTGGGTGTCCCTAAAGTTTGACACAGTATCAGGGGCTTCCCTGATGGTAAGGTTTGATAGTTCCATATTCTTTCTCCCATCCCTCAAGGGCCTTTGCCAATATTTTTTGATTATCTGTTTAATATACTCTAAAATGTATCCAGGCATTATAATAATCTATACAGGATTAAAGGACCTCTTTCTTATTCTGTACTTGGTAATTAATCTTATGCAATGTATGGATGCGCGAACATAAGGTTTATTCTTTTCAAATTATGCTTACTGCTTAAATGTAATATTTTCATAGTAATCACTTAGTGATAACCCCAACATACGCAACATTTGAGTTAATAAACTCCTAAGAGGAGAAGTCATTATGTGTCTGTTTTAGTATTGTTGGGAATTGTTAAATACTGATTAAATTCTTAGAGCAAATCCATGAGGTAAGTAAAGAGATGATTCAAGTCTAAGTTAATTCAAAATATGTCTTCCTAGCAAATTTTATACAATTTGGTGCTGTGCCTAGGCATTGCTCTAGTTCTCATTTAATAGGGGATTCAGAATAAATCTGTTTAACCCTATTTATGATGTTAATGATTTTATAGGCTTAAATTCCATTCCTTCTCTGACTTAATACCTTCACACTAAACTGTAGATGTTTTTACTCTGATTTCCTTAGGCAGAGTCTCTATCATAAGTAAAAGCTTCCATTTTCTTTTTTGCTTTCATATTTATTCCTTAGGCTGCATAGAATCCATTTAAACTGTAAAGCTCTGTAGATTTTTTATTATTCCAACCAGCTCACTTTTACAAATGAAGAAGTCCTAGAGATGTTAAGAAGCTTTACTAAAGCGTATAGATAATCAGTGCCAAATTTATACTCTTGACTTCTTTGTTTACCCATCAACTAATAATAAAAAATCCACTAGGTAGCAGATACACTAAAAGAGTATCCTTGGAAAACCATGGAGGATAGATGATTGACAAAGTATACTTTGTCAGTTCCTGTATATTTAGCCATAATTGCATCAAAAAGTGACCTAAATGCTTAACACATAACTGATGTTAATATATTAGTTAGGTTGTTATTTAGACAGTCAGGTAATGATTCATTAGTTCATTCATTTGTTTGATGTTTTAAACAGCATCTTTAATTAATTAATCATAGTTGCATAATAGAAAAGGAAGCACAGAGTGGAGTTAGCAAGGACTGGGAGATGGTCATTGAGTGTATCTGTGACCTCCGCAGCATGCTGGGCTTTACAATCCATAAAATTCTCAGAATAATTGCTGATTCAAATTATGGTTGTTCATTTTGATCTAATAGTTACCAAGTTTATTCCTAGTCTGTCTTCAGAATGTGTGGATAGATGCTATATAATTCTAAAGAGTATTCACCACCTACTTTAACAGAAAATTATGCATTAACTACTTTCTAGACATGCTACATTCCACTTCAATGTAATCCTTAATCATAAATAAAAATATAGTGAGCTCATTAATCTACTGAGAATTCCTGGAGGAGTTGCCAAATTTGTATGCCTTGGATAGGGGACACATTTTTTTATGTGATAGTTTCTGCAAGAAGTACACAAAACTTCAGTTTTGGGGACTGCATTGGGAACCTGCATGATCATCAGGAATCGAATATTCAAGTCAAGGAACTGACAAAAGAAAAAATTATATCTCGATTAATTTCTCTTAGAAAGAGAAACTTAACAACTTAGAGGAAGCATTTATCAGCAGTGTCCTTTACTGGAAGAGGCATTAGAAAATTATTTTGTTCCCAACTAATGCCAGTTGAAAGTATTTTTCAGAAATATATATAATGAGTTTAGAAAGCTGCCAGAACTGAGAAAATTATTGTCTTGCATATATTGTCAAACAGAAAAAATATTAAATTTTTATTCTTATGCAATAATACTTTTTCATAAGTTTTAAAATTTGTATTTATATCTCAGAGTTCTTGCTGTTTCGGCTCAATTAACCAGGAATGGCTTTTCTGGTTTGTTTGAAATATTTACTGAAATATGGACCCAAAGGTCAGATACACTATGTGAAGCTAAAAGTCCAAAGATTTTTGGTGCATTGTAGAGGGTATTAAAAAACTAAGAAGATTGGAATGTTAGACTGAGTATATCACATAAAACCTGCTCATTCAACCAAGAGCGCCCAGAGGCACAATTCACCACAGCACTAATAAACAGATTCCTGTAGGAAGCATAGCATCCCTGATGATCCATGTGGTCTTTGTTTTTTTGTTTGTTGTATGTTTTTATGCCAGAAATTATATTAGAAACTGGAATCCCAAAACACAGTGGAGGTGATGGGAGCCTCTGGTGTGTGGTCATGTAGTGATAATTAATTGCTAAAGTTAGATGTGGCTGTTTCAATGGGCAGTGGTGCAAAAGAAGTAATCAGAATAGTGTGATTCACAGACATCTATGATGCCAGCTAGTTGAGCATAATGTTCCTATTACTAGAACAGAGAGAAGGCGTTCCAAAGCTTTTTTGACCTGTATTAGCAGAAACACAGGAGGTATAGTGAAAGAAGTGTTTTAAATTACCAAAGCAGAAAGTGGTTGCCCCTCAATTAATTCCCAGTCTTCAATTGGTTCACAGACTCAGAAAGAAGGGGGAAACTAAGACCACTTGAGTAAGGATGCTGCTACACTGCCAAAAATGTATACACTTAACCTTTTTTCCAGTTCTTCTCAAACGGACCTGAACTCATTTAATAGGTGACTTTTCAGGGAAAACTAGGTGTACTGGCTTGAAAGGATTATGCACCCTAGAAAAGTCATGCCTTCATCCTAATCTGAAATGTGGAGGCAGCCTTGTCTTTTAAACTCTATTCAGCCCTGTGTGTTGGGAACTTGATTAGGTTATCACCACAGAGATGTGGCTCCACCCATTCCAGGTGGATCTTGATTAGTTCACAAGAATTCTTTAAAAGAGGAAACATTTTAGAGACAGCTCAGAACAATGAAAGAACCACGAGAACTACCAGAGCCCACACAGCCTGAGACTTTTGGAGGTGAAGAGGGAAAATGCCCCTGGGGGAGCTTCCTAAAACAAGAAGCCTAGAAAGAAACCTAGTAGATGTTGCCATGTTTGCCATATGCCTTTCCAGTTGAGAGAGAAACCCTGAATATCATTGGCCTTCTTGAACCAAGATATCTTTTCCTGATGCCTTAGATTGGACATTTTTATAGCCTTGTTTTTATTTGGCCATTTTTGCAGGCTTAGAAGTGTAAACTGGCAACTTATTAAATCCCCCTTTTTAAAAGGCACTCTGTTTCTGGTATGTCACATTCTGGCAGCTAGCAAAGTTGAACAGTAGGTATACTGGCTCTGAGCTGACACTAATACTTGGAGACACAAAACATAACTGTGGCCTAAAAGAGTTGAAGCTTATGGAGTTAAGGTGATACATTTTGAATTTTAGCTCATATCCATCTCACAGTGGACCCAGTAAGCTCCCCAATGTAGTCTGTGTTTATTTTCTCACTTCTGGAAAGCATAATTGAAATGGATTTACTTAACAACTGAAAAAATTCCCACATTGGTTCTTTGACCCTTGGAAGGAGGGTTATTTTGGTAGGAAAGGCCAAAACTAGAATAACAGAATACTAGACACTAGAACTACCTTGCTCTACAAAAATAGGAAATCCCCAGTAGTGCATTCCTGTAAGAACTGAAGAGATTAATATCACCATTAATGGCTCGAAAGATTCAAATATGGTGATTCCCACCATATCACCATCTAACACACCAAATTGGCATGTGCAGAAGACAGATGGACCTTGGAGAATGACAATGGATTGTTATTAATTTAATCAGGTGTTTATTCCAACTGAAGCTATAGTTTTAGTGGCAAATCAACACATTCTCTTGTTCTTGTTATTAAAGACCATCAGAAACAGCTTGCACTCAGCAACACATTTTCACTGTCCTGTCAGTGCCTGTCAAATCTGGCTCAACATAGTCAAATCCCCAGGGAATCTGGACACCTATCTTCTTTAGTTCATCACACTGTTCCTTTATAGGGTGATTTTACATGGATGATTGGACCTGGTGAGCAGGAAGTGACAATGAATTTAGTGGTAAGACAGCATCTACTTTCAAGAATCAGAATTTAATGGATTAGAGAATTATATGTAGTATCCATTGTTAGCCATTGTTAAGGATTAAAGTGTGTTAGTACTATTATTACTATATCAAGAGGTGCCTCATCAGGGACTGAATCTTAAAATTTCATCTCACCAGTCATTGCTCCTTAGCCCATAATCTTGAGGAATTATTTATGAACCCAATGTGGACAAACAGGAAATTTAAACTTTTTCTTATTATCTTAACACTTGTCTTATTAGTATCTCTTTGATAAACAATTCTGAATCCTAAGCAAGGGCAGTACCCTATGTTTCAATATTCCTACTAGTTGGATGTTCAGTCAATCATTGCTTTGTTTATTTGTAAAATGAAAAGGAAAGACTATGTCCAAGCATTGAGAGGACCTGGGCTTAGTTTATTGACCCTAAGATTAGAAGCAATAGCAAAAGGAACCTAAGCCAAATGCATGTATGTGACTGATTAACACACAGAAAGTCTACTTATTAGCAAACCTTCAATTTGGTGCCCAGTGTAAGACTCATTGTCTGATAAATATGCTGCTTGGTGGATTCCTAGAGCTCTAAGGCAAGATGTTCACGAGTCTTGGTTCAGAGAAATTTTTCTCCAAGAGCAGCAGAGGAAAACATGTCTGGTGTGTGTGTGAGTGCTAATGAATGTATGTGTGCGTGGGTCCCTATTTGGATGTTCTGTGGCACATTAATTCCTGCCAAAGTTTTAAGGGTGAAATTGCATGTGGAAGCCTGTTTTGTTTCAGAAAAGGGAACAGACCATGGCATAAGGAAGTGTCACTGAAATTTGTCACCTAGACTTTGGTTTTGGTTTTGGGCTTTTTGTTCTTGTATTGTCTCAAAAAGTTGTTTAACAAGTATTTAAAATGGGGGAAAAAGCATGAATGAGGAATCTAAAGAAAATAACAAGAATGATCCTCTAAACAGCATTCTTAAAGTTGGAGAGAAATTTGGGTATGACCCCGTGACAAAGAAAAGCATGATATGTTTATATGAAGTAATTTGGTCTCAATATAAATTGGAGAACAGCCAATAGTGGCCAAGTCAAAGATCAATAGAATATAATGCTATTTTACAGCTAGATTTATTTATTTTGTAAAAGAATGGACAAATGGGAAGGAATTCCATAGGAACAGTGTTTATGCTCTGGCTCAGAATGAGAAGCTGCAGAGAAAATGCTTTGTGCATGTTGTTTTACCCACCAGCCAAACCCCTACCCTCTTAGCTCCTCTTTTCTAGAGCTCCTGAATTTCGGGGAGGAGGTAAAGGAAAATTAAAAATCTGCTATATTAAACTCCCAGCCCCCAGGTGAAGGAAGTGTTGGCTGAGGCTTCAGAACTGCAGGTTAAGAAGTTGGTAGCCAGGTTTCCTAGGCCTCAAGCTGGAAATTGTCCTGGGCTCCTGACTGGGGGTCCTGAGTCCTAGGCTGGGAGAGTGGTAGCCGAGACCTCTGGGCCCCAGGTTGGCGATTGCAAGGGGCTCCCAACCAGGAAAGTGGAAGTTGAAGCCCCTGTACAGATACCTGCAGGGTCTGTTCATGACGCCCATTTCTGCTGGAGTCTGTGGTTTCTGCTCTCCCCTTCCCCTTCCTGCTGGAATTTGTCATCAGCCCTCCCCACTTGGGAGGGCTAAGGATGAGCTCATGACCTTTTTGAACTCCCCTGAAATGGCCTCCTCACCTCTTACCCAGAGCTGTATAACTTTTAGGCAGGGTGTCACTACCTCTGGAGGCAAAGTCAGGAACATTTCCCTCTTAGAAAAGTGCCTGCTGGAAGAGATGAGGAGGGTCAACCTAGGGGACATATGTATGTGCATAATCTTTTCTCCACCTCAGATCTACACAATCGGAAAAACTAGGTTCCCAGTTATCACAAAGATCCCAGGAAAATGGAAAAATTGTTTGATTCAATTTTTGCAGCACATAATCCTAATTGACCTGATTATACAATCTTTATAAAATGTGCCATTAACCTCAGAAGAAAGAAGAATTATAATTGAAAAGGCTCACAATCATGTTGACTCTTCAAACAATAATAATTCAGGAAATCCAGTACATGTCCCTGGAAGTCTAGTCATTCTACAAGTAGACCCTTATTGGAACCCAAATGAACAAGCTGACAGGACAAAATTGGGTCTTTATAAAGCTTGCATTTAATGAGCCTCTACAAAGTGGTGCCTAAACAAAATAACTTGACTAAAATTTATGAAGTTATCCAGAAGCCTGTCAGTATTCCTAGAATGACTATTCAGGGCTTACATTAAGTTTACTAAAAAAGCACAGAAGACCCAATAAATTGATGCAATGTAAATCAGTTTTTTATTTGCCAAAGTGCCCCTAACATTCATTGGAATTGCAATAGCTGGAAGAAGGATTAGGCAAATCATTCATTGAGTTTGTAGAAATTGGTTTTAAAGTTTTGCATAAATGGGAATTTGCATGTGAAAAAAAATAAAAGCAGAGTGTTACTTACCTAGATAAATTGCAAACTAATTTCTTAGGAGTAGTCCTGAGTAAAGCTTTTCAGCAGCAAAAGAAGTCTGTGGAATGTAAGACCATCAGGACCCCAAGAAAAGCATTGGGTCCCCAGCAGTGTGTATACTGCAAGAAAGAAGGGTATTGGAAATGGGAATATCCCTGTTTGACATGTAAAGAAACAAAAGGAACACCAGCAACCCAGTGCCCACAGCTGACTGGAGATGAAGATAGTGACTGGAGTGACTGCGCCCATAAGCACGTCAACCAGTTGGAAAACTAACCTGATCACCCACAAGGAACCTCGGGTCTCATTTCAAGGGTTTAAGAGATTATTAAATGTCTTGGTGGATACTGGGAACAATTAATTCAATTTTAAGCCAGAAACTTAATTGCACTTAAAAGGAATCCGTCCCTGTGGCATGTCTGGAGTTGCTAATGACTGATTCTTCACACAGGGGCCAAATTGCAGGTCAATTGACTTATAAATTTCTTTGCAAGGCTCCCTCTCTTTCTTGCCTAGAAAAATTTTGCCACTAATTAAAAGTTTTTCAGAATGGGGAGTAATAAAACCATGGACTCTAAATTACAGATTTGTCCATAATTTAACAGCTACAAGTCAAATAGTGGAAGATCAAGTAAGTATATCTAACAGTACCTAGTCAGTATATTTTCCTCATCAATATTTCTGAAGCATATACTTGGTTTACAGTTTTAGAATTAAAGGATGCATTTTATTGCATCCCATTAATTAAAGACAAAAACTCTTCTCATTCAAAAGGGGGGGGCATGACATAGGAATAAAACAGAAGTATTGTTGGACTGTGTTACCTCAAGTTTTTAAAATACCTCAACACTTTTTGAGCAAACCTTGTCCAGAGATCTTTAGGGAGTAAAGCTCCAGGAAGAACTTTTTTACATGCTAACTGAGAAAGGATACAATGTATCTCAGAAAAAGGTTCAGATTACTCAGACCAGTGTCAAATACCTAGAATGTGAGCTCTCTAAAGGACAAGGAGGCCTGCTGCCTGGTAGAAAAAAGGTCTTTGGTGAGTAGCCATGACAAAGAACAAAAAAGAAACTCAAAGAATTCTTCAGTATGGCTGGATACTGTCAACTGTGGATACCAAATTTTGGATAAATAGCCAAACCTTGATATCTGGCCCTGAAGGAAAATGAAAAGATCCTTCAGGATAGACACCAGCATGTACAATTGCCTTTCAAATTTAAAGGACAAATTAATGACAGTTTCAACTTTGAGAATCCCTGATCTTGTGAAAGAATGCCTTTCAGAGGAAATATGTGGCTTATTTGTCAAAACAGCTTGACATGGTGACCTGTGATGATTAGGTTCAGGTGTCAGCTTGGTGATGGCACCCAGTTGTCATGGACCTAAATCATCAGCATGTGAAATTCATCTAAGGGTGATTACATCTGCCATCAGCTAAGGGGAGTGCCTTCTGCAATGAGTGAAACTTAAAGGGAGAGGTCAAAAGAGAGAGAAGGGGCTCAGTACAGCCCAGATCAGATCCTTTCCAGCTCAGATGCATTTGAAGATGGAAAAAGGAACTTCCCTGGAGAAAGCTTTTTGCACCAGGAAGCTGGGAGAGAAACACAGCAGATTTCGGCTTGTGCCTCCCCAAATGAGTAAATTTGTAATTAAATAAATCCCCTCTAAAAACGCCAATCCATCTCAGCTGTATTGCATTCTGGCAGCCTTAGCAAACTAAAACAGATTTTGGTACCACAGGAGTGGGGTGCTGTTGTATTTTCAAATACCAAACATATTGGAATGGCTTTTTAAATGGGTAAGGAGAGGATTCTGGAAAAATCTGTGAGGAACTTGATAGAGAAAGTCTCAGTTGCTTTGAAGAGATTGTGGGTAGAAATAGGAAATCTAAAGATATTTCCATTGCAGATTGGAAAGAGGGTGACCCTTGTTTTGAAGTGGCAGAAAGTTTGGCAAAATTGAATTCTGGTGCTAGATGGAAGGGAGAAATTGAATGTGATGATCTGGGATACTTGACTGAAGAGATTTCTAAACTGATTGTGGAGGATGCAGCCTGATTTCTCCTTGCAGCTTATAGTAAAATGTGACAAAAAAAGGGAAAAATTAAAAACTGAACTTTTGGGTGCAAAAGGAATCAGAAACTTATGGTCTGAAAAATTCTGGGCTTCCAAAAAGTGACCCCTCAGGAAGTAGTGTCCTATGTGAGGATTTAACCAAACATGGAACCAGTCAACCATTACAAGACAAGCCAGGATTGGAGATGGAGTCATCCAAAAAGCATTTGTGGAAGGTTTTATTGTCAAGTACCTTTGGTCCTTGTATGCTACATGCCAAATCAAGAATTTTTTTTTTTTTTTTTGTGAGACCTATATAAATGAAAGCATGCTGGTCTGGACTTGAAGGAATAGAACATAGATAGAAAGAAGAATATCCTGACAGGTAGAACCATGGAAGCTGATCTAGTTTGCTAGCTGGCAGAATGCAATATACCAGACATGGAATGGCTCTTAAAAAGGGGAATTTAATAAGTTACAAGTTTACAGTTCTAAGGCCATGAAAGTGTCCCAATTAAAGCGAGTCTATAGAAATGTCCAATTTAAGGCATCCAGTGAAAGATATCTTGATTCAAAAAGGAAAATGAAGTTCAGAGTTTTCCTCTCATCTGAAAAGGCACATGGCAAACATGGTGGCATCTGCTGGCTTTCTTTCAGGCCTCTTATTTCATGAAGCTCTCCAGGAGGCATTTTCCTTCTTCATCTCCAAAGGTTGCTGACTAGTAGACTCTCTGCTTCTTGTGGCTAGGTCTTCTGAAGCTTTCTTCAAAATACTTCTTTTAAAGGATTCCAGTAAACTAATCAAGACCAACCTGGAATAGGTGGAGACATGTCTCTACCTAATCAAGTTTAATACCCACACTTGATTGGGTCACATCTCCTTGGAGATAATATAATTTAAGTTTCCAATATACAGTGCTGAATAGGGATTAGAAAAAAATGACTGCCTTTACACATTGGGATTAGGGTTAACATGTGGCTTTTCTAAGGTACCTAAATTCTTTCAAACCAGCACAGAAACTAAGATCTGAAACTAAGAAATATCAGGCCAGGAGAGTGGCTCCACCTGTGTAAGTGAAGGGGGTGAGATTACGCCAGAGGCAGAGGGCAGGCCTTCCGACTCAATGTTCAGGAAGTGTTCTGGTGCTCCAGGCCTTGGAGAGGGTGGAGCGCATATCCCAGGTATTGGGGTAGCCTGGCTGCCACCTCACTTTTCAGAAGGAGTTAAGCATGCACCCCAAAGACAGCGAAGAATCCAGATGCCACCCAGATGCCTGAGGTGGGTATGACTAAAAAATGGTGGTCGCCTCAATGTTCCCCAATGTTGCAACCCTTATCCCAATGCTTTTCGAGAACAGGGTTTCTATGCAGGCCTTTGGAAACTGATACTTTCTAAAGCCCTGAGGATTAATGACTATCAGACTTTGAAATCTAATGGAATTTGCCCTGTAGGTTTTCAGAATTGTTTAGTCCAATGACCCCTGTTTTCCTTCCACTATCTCCCTGTAGCAATAGGATTGTTTTTCTTATTGTTGTTCTTCCTTTGTGTATTGTGAAGTAGATAATTTGTTCTGAGTTTTACAGGTCCACATGCGGGGGGAATTATGCTTTTGGACAGATTAGGTTGTGTACTATTTTGTGTTGCTGTTGTATTTGTATTGTTATTGAAATGATTTAAGGCTTTTGTGATATTGTGATGAAATGAATGGATTTTTGTATATGGAAAGATTTAGTGCATTGTATGCAGGACAGATGAGCATCGTTAGGAAAAAAGAAATCTGTTATTTTTTTCTGTTTGGAGATTAAGTATGGTTTAAGGTAATGAGAATAGTTGCCAAGTTGGAAAGAGGTGGACATGTGATAGTCAGGTTCGGATGTCTACTAAGCCAGGTGATGGTGCCCAGTTGCTCTGTCAGTGTGAACTTAAATCATCAGTATGTGAAATTTATCTGTGTCTGATTACATCTGCAATCAGCTAAAGGAGGTGCCTTCCACAATGAGTTAGGCTTAAAAAGAGAGGTCAGAAGAAAGAGAAGGAGCTCAACATAGCACAGCACAACAAAGCACAAAGCTAAGGCTCAAAGCTGGCTCAGATCCTGATATTTGGAGATGCAAAAAAGGAACTTTCCTGGGGGAAGCCATTTGAATCCAGAAGTGGGGGGAGAAGCCCAGCAGACATCACTGTGTACCTTCCAAATTAATAAATTTGTAGCTAGAGAAATCCCCTTTATAAAAGGTTGATTTATAAAAGCCAATCATCTCAGGTATATTGCATCATGGCAGCCTATAGCCTGCTTGTTTATGTGCAGTAGCAGCCACTTATGAACTCATTCAGGAAACTCAAAATTTTTCTTTCAACTTCACAACCCATGTTCTTACCCCTTATTATATTTTTTCCTGTTAGAACTAAAAGGGTAACAATGGCTTATAATGGGAAGGCTGAGCTGCTATCAGGCAGTGCTCCTAAACTGTCTCAATCTGAATGTTATCCTAAAGACTATAGATAAGCTCAATTCTGCCACCAATGTCCCAGATATTAAAAAGGGTCTGATTGTGTTCAGCTGTTGGATGAAGTATATGCAAGCAGAACAGGGCTAATGGATGTGCCACTAGCAGACCCATACCTAGAAGAGTCCACTGATGGGAGTAATTACATGGACCAGGGCAAAAATAGGTCATATTCAGTAGCCATCCTCACAGTGATACTGGAGTTAAAGCCTATTCTGCCAGTGGAATACAATCATGTTTTGGGTAAGTCCATTCAGACTCTTTTACAAGGCTGATGGAATCACTCTTTTTTCCATTAGTGTGATCACTTAGCGTCAGTTTTTGTCTCATGTATAGGAGCTGAAGAAATAATTGCTAAGGTAGATGCATTAAACACCTTTGTTGCCCAGACCTTAAATGACAGCTATCATAATATAGTTCTTGTAAATACAGAAATGGCTCTAATGCACAACACAGTACTATAAAACAGAATGGCCCTAGATAGCCTCACTGCCTCACAAAGGGAAATTTGTGTTCTAGTCAAAGCAGAATGTTGTGCCTATGTTCCTGATGGATCTGGTAACATCTCTTCTCTCCTAGATAACCTGAATGATCAAGTACAAGCTATGACTACACTGGTTAATAGTTTTAATTTCTTTGATCTATTCAGTTGGTTACCTTCAGGAGTAAGGTCATGGTTAGGCATTCTTCTTCAGACTAGACTTGTTATTTTCTTGCTAATTTTATCTATTTTTGTTAAATGCCTCTTTTCTCTATGTATTCACTCGCAATGGACCAAAGGCATTAATATAAGAGCCAGAACCATAAGACTCTTAGAAGAAAATATAGAAAAATATCTTCAAAGCCTAGTAATAGGAGGTAGCTTCTTGAACCAGAAACCTAAAGCACATATAATGAAAGAAAAATATAGATAAATGGGAACTCTTCAAGATTAAATACTTCTGTGGCTCAAAAGACTTCATCAAAAAGTTGAAGAGGCAGCCAAATCAATGGGAGAATATTTTTGAAAAACACATATCAAATAAAGGTTTAATGTCCTGTATGTAAAGAAATCATACAAATCAACAACCAAAGAACAAACAACCCAGTTATAAAATGAGCAAAAGATAAGAATTGACAGTTTTCGAAACAAATACAAATTGCTAAAATGCACATGCTTATCGTCATTAGCTATATGAGAAATGCAAATCAAGACTTCAATGACATAGCATCTCACAGCTATAAGAATGGCTGCTATTAAACAAATGGGAAACTATAAATGTTGGAGGGGATGTAGAGAAATTGGAACACTTATTTACTGTTGATAGGGATATATAATGGTACAGTTGCTGTGGAAGATAGTTTGGCATTTCCTTCGAAAACTAAATATTGACTTGCCCTATGATCTGGCAATACCACTATTCGGTACATACACAGATCTGAAAGCAGTTACACTAACAGACATTTGCACACCAATATTCATAGGCATTATTAACAACTGCAAATAGATGGAAACAATCCACCTACTCAACAGATGAGTGGATTAACAAAATGTGGTATATACATATGATGACATATTATGCAGCAATAAGACAAAATTAGGTCTTGAAGTATATGACAACATGGATGAACCTTTAGGACATAATGCAAAGTGAAATAAGCCAGACACAAAAGGATAGACGATGTATGATTTTGCTAATATGATCCTGGTAATTGTAAACTCAGAAGCTTATAATGTAGAATATATGGAATTAGAGATACACAGAAGTTAGAGATGGGTGAATGGTTACTTAATGAGGTTGAACTTAAATGTATGGGAATGGATAGGAGCAATGGTAGTTCATCAGTGGGTTAAAAGTAATATTGCCATGTTGAAGGTGAATATGATTAAAAGAGCTTGTATGGAGCCATGCATCCCACCAATTAACGCTCAAATATAAAGAATTTCTTGCATAAACTACCTCAAAAGTATGAATCTTGTTCAAAGAATCAATAATAGAGGGTATAGTGGGAACACTACTGTTGCATGCTATGGCCTGTATTTACAGGAAGACATCAACAATACCAGAGCAATAACAGGGATAAATAATTCGGGGGTGGGAGGGACAAGCATAAAGGGGAAGCTTAGATTGGCTATTTGGTGAGGCTCTGTTTATCTGCTATTTTTCTCTTTGGACTAAGGAAAATTGTCTAAAGTTGAGAGTGTTGATGATTCTGCAATTAAGTAAGAATACCATAAGACGAGGATTGTTTATTTTTTACATTATTCATGATGCGCGCTGGATGGACATGTCCAAACGGTACATTGACTGAGAAGCAGATAGGAGAACTGAAGTGTACACATATGATATAATATTGTGTGTCTATAACAAAGGAAAAAGGTCATGAGGCATACAATGAAGTGAATGAACTTTGGGAACATTATGTTGTGCAAAACAAGTCAGAAACAAAAGAACAAATATTGCATGGTTTCTTTTAGAAAATATTTATAAGAAAGTTGTGGCCTAGATTGTAAACTCACATAGCACTCACATTTAGTTGGGAATTGTATTTCCAGATTCTGATACTGTGCTATATGTGTATATCCTGATATTTCCCTGGAGCCTTGGATACCTGTGTGATACCTAAGATTCAGAGTTGGAATTCTGCAGCTCTGAAAGTCAACACTGCTACATACAGCAACCGTAAAAAGCCAAAAAGAAATCAGGCTTCAATTAGAGATAAGAACAAAATTGATGTTTTGGGGATTAAGGTAAATCAGACTACAGGGCAAAGTATGATATTTTCTGTATTATAGAGCTTCATCTACTGTATGAGACCAAAGGATGAGAGCTTTATTTTGTCCAAAACCTAAATTTTCCATAACATACAATCTAAATCAACCTGCCTGGAAAGCTCATTTAACAACCCAAACACGTGACCACAGAACGGGAGCAAGAGCATTTAATTCTGTATAGCTTAATGTTATACCTGGATACATATCATGGTATGTGGGGTAGATGATTAAACAGTATTAGCAAAGTCCCTTGAGAGACTGAAGGAAAAATATGGAACTATTAAACCTTCCCTCCTGGGACAACCATGATATTCTCTCAAACATTAGGGATTCCCAAGTTAATAAACCAAGGCCTTGATTTTGAGGCTTGCTCTTATGAAACTTATTTCTGTAGTGGAGAAGCTAAGCCTAACTATAATTATGCCTAAGAATTACTTCCACAGAACCTCGTTTGTTGTTCAGATGTGGCCTCTCTCTCTAACTCCAACACTGCAAGGAAAATCATTATTCTCCCCCTTGCATGGCACATGACATCCTGGGGTGAAAATGTCCCTGACAACGTGCGACATGACTTCCAGGGATGAGCCAGGCCCTGGTACTGTGGGATTGACAATGCCTTCCAGACCAAAAGAGGGAAAATAAATGTAACAAAGTATGGTGTCAGTAGCTAAAAGGCTTCAAATAGAATTGAGAGGCTATTCTGGAGGCTGCTTTTATGCAAGCCTCAGCTAGATACTGCTAATTGCCATGGTTTGCCAAACCCCACTGAACACCATTCCTGGTAACCCTAAAGAACACTTAGGGCTCTATATGAGATTCTACAAAAGTTTCATGCTTTAAGTTTACTTTCCAGAATCCTATACTTTGCAGATGTTTCCTAGGCCAGGTAAGTCCTGAAACACTGATGAGCTAACCTCTCCAAGGACGTTAACTAATTCCATTCCCCATTCCATCTTGTCAACACCTGCTTTCAACATGAAAAAGTTAGAATCGACATAGTTCAAATATCCTTAAAGACTGAAAGAAGGATCAAAGTAGAATAAGGAGTTATAACAGAGAGGACAGGATTTAACAAATTAGTATGACTGCTGAATCATATTTATATTTCTTTTAATCTCTAATTTTTTGAAGCAGTTAGAGGGAAAAACCTAAAATTGTGGAACTGTAACCCATATCAAACTTTGAAATCTGTGCCATAATTACTTTTTAAATTTACTTTGCAATTTATTGCTTTTGGTATATATGTAATATTTCCCAATAAAAAATGTTTAAAAAAGATAAAGTGAACAATTGGTCAGTGAGTGTGCTGGTTTGAAAGGATATATGCCCCCTAAGAAAGCCATGTTTTAATATAAATCTCATTACTTAAAGGTAGAATAATCCCTACTCAGTACTGTATATTTGAAACTGTAATGAGATCATCTCCCTAGTTGATGTGATTTAGTTAAGAACGGTTGTTAAACTGGATTAGGGGATGACATGTCTCCACCCATTTGAGTGGGTCTTGATTGGTTTACTGGAGTCCTATAAAAGAGGAAATATTTTGGAGACTCAGAGAGACTTGGAGAGAGCAGAGAATGCTGCAGCACCATGAAGCAGAGTCCACCAGCCAGCAACCTTTGGAGATGAAGAAGGGAAATGCCTCCCGGGGAGCTTCATGAAATAGGAAGCCAGGAGAGTAAGCTAGCAGATGACGCCGTGTCTGCCATGTGCCCTTCCAGCCGAGAGAGAAGCCCTGACTGCGTTCGCCATGTGCCTTTCCAGATGAGAGAGAAACCCTGAACTTCATCGGCCTTCTTGAACCAAGGTATCTTTCCCTGGATGCCTTTGATTGGACATTACTATAGACTTGTTGCAATGGGGACATTTTCTCGGCCTTAGAACTGTAAACTTGCAACTTATTAAATTCCCCTTGTTAAAAGCCGTTCCGTTTCTGGTATATTGCATTCCAGCAGCTAGCAAACTAGAACAGTGAGGAAAAGAAATAAAATAGGGAAGAAAAAGAGAAGGAATTAAAAGAAATAAAAAAGAGAGAAGTCTATAGTGGAGAAGAAAATGACCAAAACCTAACATTAAGATTTCACTTAACTTCATGTGAAAAAGTGACTTCTGTTTAGCCTTTTGTTTCTTAACTGATGTGCAGTCTCAGTTGTAGTACACCTGTAATTTGGCTCTACCTAGAAGAATAGAAAGCAGAAAGTCTGTGTTTGTGCACTTTGCAGGTGGTGCAAATTTCCTTAAAATATGAGACAACACAATTCGTTGTGTGATTGAGAATTGTGTAAGGTCCCATTAAGCTAAATACTGAGAATCCCTGGGTAAAAATAATTTTATCCGTTGTGGGAAAGTTTCTTCTTTTATGACTTCATGATTAATAATAAGCATTTATTGAACTACTCTAGATCATATGTTTTCAATAAACAAAATTACAAGTCAAGGCCCTTGACTATTGCAATACACTGTGTTATTGAGAAGACTTGATATTTACCTGAACTTTACAACACATGATGTATCATAAGCTTGGTGATAGATGAGAACGTTTTTTACTAAATGATTTAGGACACTAGGGGAGATTTCAATGGGTATTGGAGAAGATTTCTAGTAGAGGATGGCCTCTCAGCTTGTCATTGGAGAAAGATTAGGCATTGTCAGGAGAATAAACAATGTGAACAAAGAGCCATACAAAGGAATACTCATGAATTGATTGAAAACTGATCAGAAAAAATGTGAACATTAAAAAAAGAACTAGTAATAAATAGTTTTTCCAGGGATTTTTAAGGGCCTGAAGATTTTTGCTTTTAATTCTGAAGAAGAATAAAGCCTTTTTATCATTTAAACTCTCTCAGACCTTAGCAACAATCTCTGAAGAGAACTGGTTGTATTATGACAAGTCAGAGATACTTGGGTCAGAAACAGAGACTGGCATTTCCACAAGTGTATGTGCTCTTATATATGACTTAAAGCGTGTCGAAATACTATGAGTGTTCAGGAATTTTTAAATAACATTGTATGTTTATAAGGGCACAGGTTCTGTTAAACAACAGTGTGCATTTATAAGGGCATAGGTTCTGCCTTGTGCCACAGTTAAAATATCTAAAGTCATTCTTATTTGAAAAACTACTTTCCATAGTTTGGTAGTCTTGTCCTTTAACAATGATATTGCAAACTTAGCTTCATTAGGCATGTAAGCTTTATGATTAACTAAAGCTGTGATATGCTCTTTGGTAACCATCACAGCTCCCCCTTGGGCAAGATTAGCTAAAGGATAAAATCACCAAAAGGTGCGCTTCACTTGTTGTCTAGATATGACCATTTCCAAACTGTTAGAAGTGTGTGGTAAAGAATCATATAATATGGCAGGGTCATACAGTTGTCCTAATGTACAGCATCTGGTCCACCTGTAAGGTAAATAGGACCATCCATGTTTCCCACAGGTTCATAGACACCTTATAGGGGAGGCATATGCTCTGTGTCTGTGGGAGGCAGTTTGTCATTGGAAAAGACTATCATTTTGTATCGTAATGGTAAAATTACACACTTCTGAGGGTAACCATCCCATATCTCAGTTTTCATTAAGATGTTCCATGCAAACAGGGGCAATACAGTCTAAGGTTACTGCTTCTACTCTCAGCTATCTTTTTGCATTATGTGCCGCATACCCTGATATAGGCTGGGACTTATTTATTTGTTCCCTCACAAGGGAAAAACATAAGCATGAGTCTCGTTATAAGATGATAAATGGTTTTCTGCCTTAAAACAGAAGGTCTTACTCCAGATTTGCTGGTGTGTTTGAGGCTTGTCATGTCTACAGGGCATTGCACGTAATTCATTTAGCAGTAGCTCTGGTCCTGGGGAGGGCTGGTAGCACCTGAGGATGGCAAGTTCATGCTAACCCAACATTGGGTTTGATTGTGGGCTTGAGTTACCACTGAAGCTCACTGTATAAAGGTGTTTTCAAGGGCAGTATGGGCAAAAAGAAAGATGTTTATGGGTAACAA
Organism: Tamandua tetradactyla; assembly: GCF_023851605.1. Classification (NCBI taxonomy): domain Eukaryota; kingdom Metazoa; phylum Chordata; class Mammalia; order Pilosa; family Myrmecophagidae; genus Tamandua; species Tamandua tetradactyla. The sequence continues at coordinate 117,298,308 of NC_135333.1, forward strand.
TAAGGTGTAAATCTTGTTGATCTAATAATATACACGCAAGAGTTACATTGGTAGATAGTAAGGGACCAGACAGAAGAACGTTGTGGAGTGATTTTAAATATAAGATATTTTCCCCTGTAAATCTTGAGAGACCTCCACCATGATATCAATTTTTAGTCTAGGCATAAGAAGGGCCCACATAGTTATACATAAAGTACCTGCAGGAATAGGAGGCCCTGGATTGGTGATAAAAATTTTAACAGGCATTTCTTGGATAAACTGTGGCCATATTGCAATATTTTGGATTATTTCTATTGTGCATGGGCTTGGTTCCCAACCAGCGCAATTGCATAGGCCAGCACCAAGGCCGCAGAACCTCATTTCCCCCCATTTATATGATCTAAGTCATAAGCAACAATAACTTATTATTATTTCCCCCTGTAGGATGTAAAGTTGTTGGTCCTTTAATCTGCATCCTCAGTGCCTGCATAGGTTCTTCCATTAGCATTTCAATTAGAGCTGAGGCTCCAACCTATGGTGTAGAGTTTAGGTGGGTCAGGGCCTAATATAGTCTTTTAATCCATTATTGTAGTGATTTATTATCTTCTTTCAACTGTTCCTTTAAGAAGCCATTCATTCTATAAGCCATTCATTTCTATAAGCCTATGCCTGTAGGTTAAAGGGAGGTAGAAAGTCCATATTACATCATAGTCCATAGCCTATAATCCACTTGTCATCTGGTGACAGGGCTTCCCCTATCACTTTCTATTTATGTAGGTATCCAGTACAAGGTGTTCACCTTTTCTAGGCAGTGTATGGTTGCTCAGTGATTAGATTTTTCCACAGTAAAAGCTAGCAGAATTCCTATGGGAGTATCTACTGCAGTGAATGCATACCATTCCCTTTCCAAGAGTGGACAGGGGCCAATGTAGTATATTTGCCACCAAGTCACTGGAGCCTGTGATAGGGTAATATGTCCCATCTCGTTGCTGGGGCAATTGACATAGTCATTGAGGGAGCATAATGAGCACTCCTGTGTGACATCTATAAATTGTTGGTGCATGATGAGTGGCTGGAACTGCTGGGCTAAATGTCATAAAGTATGATACCCTTGATGTCTGCTCATTTGATGTAACTGTTTCTCAAGTTTCAGTGGTATGGCTTTGGACTCAAGTGAGTACATCTGTCTCAATGTTCCCAATTTTATGATTTTATTTCTAGCTGTTCTAAGATATGGGAGACTAAAAGAAATACCACTATAATGATTCAGCAATCACACTTGTTTGTTAAACTTTACCTTCTTTGTATAACTCCACCATCACCTTTGATCTTTCTATCCCACTCACTAGGGGTATTTGGGCTATACCCATTCTAACATTTTTATGTTGAAAGGGACTGTCAATAATATGGGGTAAGGAGATGGAACAAGCTGATGTTCCGGAGAGGTTGGCCCCTCTAGGTTTCAGAACTTATCTGGTCCAGGGACACATCTGGAGGTTGTAGGTTTCTGGAAAGTTACCCTAGTGCATGGAACCTTTGTAGAATCTTATAAAACACCCTAAGTGTTCTTTAGGATTGGCTGGAATGGTTTTGGTTGGGGTTTGGCAGGTTATGATGGGCAGCAATGTCTAACTGAATGTTGCATAAGAATGACCTCCAGATTACCTCTCAACTCTTATTTGAACTCTCTCAGCCATTGATACTTTATTTGTTAAACTTCTTTTCCCTCTTTTGGTCATGATGGCATTGTTGAGCCCATGATGTCAGGGCCAGACTCACTCCTGGGAGTCATCTCCTATGCTGCCAGGGAGAGTTTCATCCCTGCATTTCATGTCCCACAAACAGAGGAGGACAATGATTTCACTTGCAGAGTGGGGCTTAGAGAAAGAGAGGCCATATCAAAACAAGAAAAGAGGTCCTCCAGAAGTAACTCAGGCACACCTATAAGTAGGCTAAGCTTCTCTGCTACCTACATAAGCATCACAAGAACAAGCTTCAAGATCAATGGCTTGGCCTATTAATTTGGGTATCCCTAATGTTTGACTCAGTATCAGGGGTTTTCCCAGTGGTAAAGTTTAGTAGTTCCATATTTTCTTTCTCCCATCCCTCAAGGAACTTTGACAATACTTTTTGATTATCTGCTTAATACAATCTAGGATGTGTCCAGGCATTGTATTGAATTTTATAAGATTAAAGAACTTCATTCTTATTCGGGCTCCCTGTGTTTCAGTTATTTAAATGAGCTATCCAGACAGGCTGAGTTAGATTATGTGCTACATAAAATTTAGGTTCCAGACAAAACAAACTTCTCTTCTTTTGGTCTCAAAGAGTAGGTGAGGTTCTAAAATATAGAGAGTAGCTTCCTTATTCCTCTGTTCCAAATTAATTAATCCCAACCTGATCAGCTTCATTCTTACCTCTAAATACCAGGTTATATATATATAAAAGAGCTTCTCAAAATCCAGAAATAATTATCACTCTGGCCTAAATGTAACTGCTATAAGAGCTTACAATCTAGGTCCCTGTTTTCTTAAAAGCATTTTCTGAAGGAAACCATGGAATAATTGCTCTTTTGTTTCTGGCTTTTATTTTGCTTCACCAAATGTCCTGCAGAATCATCCACAATGTTGCACACCTCACAACTTCATCCCTTTTTGTAGCAGCACAGTATTCTATCATGTATATACACTATTGTTCGCCAATCTACTGCTCAGTCGGTGCATCCTTCAGCCACCTGCACTCATTAGGCATCATGTATAATGTCCAAAGTCCATAGTCTATCAACACTCTCAATTTTAGATGATTTCATTGTTCCCAAGAAAAAGATAACCAATAAACACACCCTCACCAAGTAGGAAATCTAATCCTCCCTTTAACTCTTGTCCCTCTCCCCATTGTTTACCCCTAGTGTTGCTCTGGGACTCCTGATGGAAAACATTGTAGTTTTTATCAATTACTGTAAAAGGAATAGTTTTTGTCTTACCCAACTATATAATACACAAGAATTTGACTGAACAGCCAGGACCTTGTAGTTTTTCATGGTTGAGGCCCATCCCTGGCTCTTGAGATGGGATATTAAGGTTTCTGAAACCTCTTTTAGTTCTGAAAGAGAATTGCTGTTTAACATAATGTCACCAATAAAATGAAATAAGGTCACACATTTGGGTTTTTCCCAATAGGCCAAGTCTTTTGCTACTAGGCCATGGCAAATGATTGAGCTATACAGAATTGACTTGGGGGAACGTGGTGAAAGTCCTTCCCAGGTGAAGACAAAAACAGGTTGACTTGCCTTATCTAAGGAAATACTGAAGAAAGCACTAGCTAAATCTAAAACAGAATGATATTGGCATAAATGAGTGCAAATTTCTTGGAGTAGAGACACAATGTTTAGAATTGCTGTGTGTAAAGTTGACATTATTTTAACTTGTGGTAATTCATATCATGCACCAGTTTCTCTCAGGTTCCCATATTGGCCACACAGACTAATTAAAGGACTATGGGCAGTTATTAATATTCCTACTCTTCCTAGTTCTTTAATGGTTGCAGAAATCTCTTGATATCCCCCCTGATCTTACATTGCATAATGGCTACAAGCATCTGGGGTTGAAGAGCTTTTATAAGGGACCAATCAGTTGAAAGCTTTTAAGAAAGAACAAGGACCCTTTCACTGTTTCTTCAGCCAGCAAGCCTCTCAAGTGTAGTTCATCCAGACCCTTCATTGGAACCACCAGCTTCATAGCCTGCCCAATGGATTCTGGGCTCTTCTATTCCCACAGTTGCATGGGACACCTTTATCAATCTCACATTTACAGTTCTTTCCTGTTGATTCTGTTTCTCTAGAGAACCCTGACTAATAACACTTGGGATTTCTTTCTCTTTTAGGAAGGGGCCCTCGCCCTGGGCTGGCATAAATATTTATTGTGTGCTTACAATGCACCAAGCACTCTTCCATGACATGGGAATAATATTGCAATCAATATGCATGAATATGAAGGTAGAATTGAAAATATGAATGCCTAAAAAATAAGTTCAGAGCACATCTAGATGACTTCTTGGTTAGTTGCAACATGTAAAGAGCTTGGTGTTCATCACTTTCATTCACAAAACAAGAAATTGCAGAACAAATTGAAAATTTGTGACTTTTCTTGGACCCATCAGAGAACTGAGATTGCAAAGCCTACTAGCAACCCTAAACCTGGACATACAGACATATCCAAAGAGACACAGCTGATATCTGATTACCCCAGGAAGAGATTGTTGAAGCCATAAACTGAAGGAACACTAAACCACTAAAATGGTAATTTTGGGAAATTTCTTGAGGTTGAATGCCAACTGATGGAAAAGTGAGAAAATCCTCTGAGCCAGGATTTTAGGGAGCTTCCAGGAACCACACCAGTTTCTCTTGATGAAGAGCCAAGAAATTTTCCCTTGTCACTCTGGAAGTGAGGAGAGGTATAAAAATCACTGTGAAATACACCCAAAGCATTCTTCACAAGAAAAGCCTACTCTCCAGGGAATAAGACTTTAGCATAGGCTTATCTGACCAATGAAGAGATTTTAATTCTAGCACCCTCTATGCTTATTCCCTTGCATAATGGTGGAACAAAAATCAATACTACTGGAGATACACTTGTGATCACCACCTTGAGATATAGACCCTCTAGACTGAAATGTAATCATAAACTATAAAATACTCCCCCTTTCCCATGCCTTCTCATTATACCAACAGGTCTCCTGTATAGCAGCAATGGATTACAGATGAAAGAATTGCAACATGCAGGATCTCTCTGAGGAGGAGTAGTTAGGGAAGCCCATAGCTAACCAGGGTTCTAAAACAAGGGCCCTAGAGGAATATGAAGCTTCTGCAAGCTATACCTACAGAAAAGATTGGACACAGATTATATGCCAGCTACAATATCATAAAACCTCACATTAAAGGCCTTTATATTTAAGTTCTTCCAGCCATCTCCATGAAGAAATTTCTTTTCAAACACAATCTCACTGCTCCCTGGGAAGATTAATCTGAAATTATGCCAATAAGTGCTAAAAATATATATACTTTTATGGGTACCTCACTTCCTTAATCTCACTGAAGTAAAGCTTCTTCTAAAGTGCCTGAAATTGTTGGCCAGATGGATATTTTCAAGACTATGTGTTTTATTTGTAAATGCCTCTCATAGATGGAGTGAAGTATTCCCAACACCTATACTAACTTGATTTTTCTTTAAAAAAGCCTATGGGAAAAAAATCAAAGAAATGCAGTCAAAAATTTAAGGGAGAAAAATTATTAGAGAGTTATTTCAGGCAGCTAATTAATACAAATGTTATTTTTCTGGATTTTGTGATTGTATTAGCTTATTTAAATCTGTTATTTGATGTGATTTTCCCTATTCTAAATAGTGTTCATTTCTGTTTCTTATTCTATATTTGCAAATTTTGTATTCATAAATTTGTGCTTGAGTTCTCAGCCTTAGAACTGTAAACTAGCAACTTATTAAATTCCTCTTTTAAAAAACTATTCCATTCCTGGCATATTGCATTCAGCAGCAAACAAACTAGAACAACTTGGCTTAGTTTCCTCTTTTAAATAATTGAGACTAAAAGAAGTCTCTCTAGGGAGTGGAAACTTAAGCAGCCACAAAATCTGAATCCATACTTGGGAACAGGAGAAAGGTAATCTCCATGTATACATGAAACAGAAATCTCAATGCAACAGTTGTGTATCTGGCATAGAAAGAAATCATTCCTGATGTGGCAGCTGGGATAGGGGCTTCAGGATTGATGATACTAAGAGAAAAAATAATTTAAAAAAAAAAGTGATAATTTGCCCAATGCATTTGAATCTGTAGAAGGAATATTGGAACATCTGCTGAGTGGGCACTCTGGGTGGAATTACTGATGAGTAGATAGATGATAAATCAATTATTTAAAAGAGGAAACTAAGCCAAGTTGTTCTAGTTTGTTTGCTGCCAAATGCAATATGCCAGGAATGGAATAGTTTTTTAAAAGAGGAATTTAATAAGTTGCTAGTTTACAGTTCTAAGGCTGAGAAAATGTCCCAATTGCAACAAGTCTATAGAAATGTACAATCAAAGGCATCCAGGGAAAGATACCTTGGTTCAAGAAGATTAATGACTTTCAGGGTTTCTCTCTCAAGTGGAAGGGCGTATGGTGAACACAGTCAGAGTTTCTCTCTCATCTGGAAAGGCACATGGTGAACACAGTCAGCATTTCTCTCTCATCTGGAGGGGCATATGCTGCACACAGTGTCATCTGCTAGCTTCTTCTCCTGGCCTCCTATTTCATGAAGCTCCCTGGGAGGCATCTTCCTTATTCTGTCTGATGGACAGTCTGCTTCATTGTGCTGCAGCATTCTCTGCTCTCTCTGCATCTCCATTCTTCAAAATGTCTCCTCTTCTATAGGACTCCAGAAACTTATCAAGACCCGCCCAAATGGGTGGAGACATGTCATCATCTAATGCATCTTAACAACCACTCTTGATTAAATCACATCTCATCTGATTACAATTTCAAATGTACTGTATTGAATAGGGATAATTCTGCCTTTATGAAATGGGATTTAGATGAAAATATGGCTTTTCTAGGAGACATACATCCTTTCAAACCAGCACACAAGTTGAAGGAAAATATCATTTAATAAAGAAATATAATAAAGTCTAAGATGTGATTCAGTGGGGAAAATATTTACATTGTCAAAGTTATAAAAAACTTTGTTATAAGTTATAAAAAACTAAATAATAATAATGAGAGGAAAGGAAAATAGGAAAGAGTAAAAGGAAATGTGAGACCCCGGTTTAGGAGATGTAAGAAAATTGATCACCTTTCATACTAGAAAGCTAATAGCTAATCTAAAACTGAAATCATAATATATGAAATAGCATAGTCTCTGGAGGATAGAATTTATGATGAGTGAGGGCTGGAGTAGGAGGCTATTTTTCATCAACAGAATCCTAAAGTTTTGTGTTTTTTTTAAGTTTTTAAATGTTGTATATGTATACCATTAATAAAATAATGTTTTTAGGGGGATCAAAAGCACAGTAACTAAGTCATTCTGTGCTTACACAATTCCTTAGACGGAGTTATAGTAAGCAGCTTTTTGGGTACTGTGTAGGTACTTTTTAAGGAAAGAAATTAAAGAGGAATTTAAGAGCATTTTATTCATTTGGAATGAGCCTTCTGCTTTGAAACATAAAGCTTTAATGTATTTTCTCAAGTAAAGCATCTAGAGTTGAATATTTGAATTATTGGTTTTAAATTTTACTGATTTTGCTTGGAGTTTGGGAGAGGTATATTAGAAAAGTTTTACATGGATGGCATCTTGAATTGCATTTTCAAAAGTTAACTCATCAACCCCTGTCTCCTCCAGCATTCCTCCATTCTCATGGCCAAGGCATCCTTTACATTATTTCTTGTCTACTCATTGTTCAGAATTTCAGAATAACCTTCAGCTGCTCTTCTTATATCTAAATATTTCAACTTTTTCATTCTTAAGCATATATTCACGTCCTTTCAACTATTGGGAATATTCCAGATCGTAAGTAGTGATGAAAAATACAGTGGGCATGGCCTCTGCCCTGGTGTACCTTAAAATTAGGTAGAAGGGATGGGATGAAAAAGCAAATAGTGACAAGTAAAAATAAATCTTAACTGTGTTAAAAGAATAGAAGCCTGAATTAAAGGTACCAATGAAGGAGTGTTTTTCATAGTTTCCTTCTCAAAATGGCCTTTTGGGGATGTGGTACCTAATCTGAGACCTGGAATTTGTGTGTAGAGTGGCATTGGAGGTAGGGATGGAGGTGGAAAAGAAACTGAGGAATGGTAAAAAAAAAAAAAAAGAAAGACAATATTATAGTGAATAATAAAATGAATAATGAATGAGTGGAAGAATCTGAAGTTGAGATTAGTGAGGAGATATAAAGTGGATTATTTACTAGCCACTAATAGTCTGTATTTCAAACAGATTTGATGATATAATTTTAGCGTAGAAGTGGAAATAATCACTTAGCTTAGAAGTGGAAATATCTGAATTAAATTTTAGAAAAATGTAATTTTATGTTTTCTATACCCAGTAGATTGAATGAAGGAAGAAATTAAAAGATTATTTAGAAGGTGATTGCAGGCTGATAAATCCAGGTGGAAGGTAATGGTAGATTAAATTAGAATGATGACAGTTGTAGAAGAGGCCGGCTATCTTTTCACAAAACCTTCCTTCCTGGACACCCTTCTTGATGAGCTATTCCAGCCTTCCTTGCATTTTGGTTTCTGGTGAATGGATTGTGGATTGAAGTATGAAAGTCACCCCCAGGTCTAGCTATAAAAACCTCCCATTCAATTCTCCACTCTGTTTTCCATCATCTGCCGGCTGACTATTGATATATGTTGAAGATGGCAGAGCCTTAATCATCCCGAGTGTCTGAATGACTACATAGAGTAAAACAACTTCTTCTCATCCTCCAATAAACCCTCCAACCTTGCTGTAAATTTGACTTTAAATTGTAAGGAAATAACTTTTTTATTATGTGAAAACTGGCACAGTGCTCTAATGGAAGTAAGGATAGTGGCTAACCTTGAGAGGAACAATGACCAGAAGGGTGCACCAGACAGGATTCTGGGTGCTTTCTGTTCCTTGGTCTGTGTGATGCTCACATGGATGCATTCAGTGAAAATTGGCTCCACTCTATTTATAATAATTGCATTTTTCTGTATTTTAAAATTTCTTAATAATTTAAAAAAATCTCTATTGTGTTATGCCACATGATTTAAAAATGTATCTGTTATACTGGCTAATATAAGTTTACCTATGCAGCAGTGGAAGTGCAGGAAGGAAAACACATTTGAGTATAATTTAGAAATAGAATTAACAAGACTTTTCCAATAGATTGGATGGGAAGGCTTAGGATGTGGGTGTAAGCACACTTGACACTCCTGCATCTCCCCTGAGACCCTCAGTAGTGGTCTCATTTTCTTTTGATACAGGGCTTACGACTCTGACCCTTCAATGGCAATGTGACCTCACTTAATGTTTTTGTTTGTTTGTTTTTGTCATTGATGAGATCTTGGCTTTCTAGATTCTAAACTTGATTTAGCTTCTAATTCTGCCACTCATGAGGATGGCCCTCAGAGGTTTAATCTAGGCAGGCTTTAAAAACCTCTATTTAGTCAATCTGTTCATTAAACTTTTCAAAATTTACTTGTTTCCACACTTTAGATTGTTGAATCTTATTTTTCTTGTTGCAAATGTATGTTTTTCATAGACAAGTCAGTTGACAGGTTTCCTTAAAAGCCCCTCAAGATTCTCAATATATAGCTGCCTCAAAGAGAAGTTTTTGTCTTTTCAAACTTGAGTTTGAAAAGAGAAGTTTTTAATGATATATGAAAAAATTATGTTATTAATTGGAATAACTATATAATTCCTAAACTCAAGTTTGAAAAGACAAAAACTTCTCTTTGAGGCAGCTATATATTGAGAATCTTGAGGGGCTTTTAAGGAAACCTGTCAACTGACTTGTCTATGAAAAACATACATTTGCAACAAGAAAAATAAGATTCAACAATCTAAAGTGTGGAAACAAGTAAATTTTGAAAAGTTTAATGAACAGATTGACTAAATAGAGGTTTTTAAAGCCTGCCTAGATTAAACCTCTGAGGGCCATCCTCATGAGTGGCAGAATTAGAAGCTAAATCAAGTTTAGAATCTAGAAAGCCAAGATCTCATACCTCTGGGGAAAGGTATCCTTCATTTGTTTTAATTTTAAATCAGTGAATCTTCTTGAGGCAAGTTCACACAGTATACATAAAGGAATATAGATCTTATAATTAGACAAATTACAAAGTAAGCTATTATGCTTCTCTTATAAGATAGGAATATCTCAAGGTAAACGACCAGCTTGAGATATCTCTTTTTTCTTCCTTTCTAAACCACTTTTCAAAAGAAACACAATTACTTTACATGTACCCAGAAAAAATATGCTCCACATTGAATATAACATAAATTGGAGAAAACATTGCCTCATTTTGAAAAACTCCATGAGGAGAAATGAAACAAGATAAGTTTTTTGTCACAATATCTTTTAGTTTACATACCCTGAGTGTTTTTGCTGGTGCTAATGTTATTTTTGGATGAGAAAGGAAGGTAAAAGTATGCATTAAAGCAACATGAAAAAGTCTGATGGAAACGCAATATTTAGAAATTGCCTGTGTTCTGGAATCACATCAAAAGAAGATAGTTGGGAATGAAACTGCTACCAGAGGTATTAAGGTTTAGGAAATGTGTGTTTTTATTTTAATAATACTAACTTTATTCTATCACATGAAACTGAAAGAAAAATTTATTATTCCTTTGTAAACCATTGGGATAGTTTGGCATGAAGTTAGTACAAGCCAAAGAGTAAACTGATTATTTTGAAACTTATACTGTAGGAATAAAATATGTTCTAAGAAAACTTTGAACCTTTCATTTTGTGGGAATCAAGCTTTGGACAGCTGTCACTCACACAGTATCTAATGGATTTCAGAAACATATTTTATTAAATAAATTTGTTTCCTCCTGAAAATTATAATTTTATATGCCTCTAGTATACATGGTCATTGTAAACATCGTGGAGAATGATACTAAAACGTGGGTTTGTTTTGAATTTGGGATTATTACTCCATGATTATCATGCAATCATACTTAATTCAATAGAATTAAAATTTTCCATGCAAAATTCAATTGTCATATCCTAAAGGAATCTCATTTCTTTAAGTTTCCAAAGCAACCATAGTGACCCTGTAACTATAATAGTGGTTGGAAACATATACCTATTTTACTATCACCTAGCAAGCACTTTATTAATGGGATTAAGATGCAAAACAAAGTTGTTTAGTAATTTATAATCACTATTTTAAGATTTTTTAAAATCTAATTTTAGGCTAGACAGTATCAGCATGTGAATCTAACTCTGAATTTATTATCTGGCACTTTGTTTAACACATCATACTTTGTCTGATTGACATTTTCCTATGCGTTTTGACCATTAAAATAGAATTTAAACAACACAACAAAGAAACGAAAGAAAGAAAAGAAAGATCGTAACTTTCCATTTAAAACTCTCACTTTCCTGCGGATTGAATACATAGGATGGGAATTTGGTCGCAAACACGTGACTCTCATATTTCTGAGGAATTCAATGTTTTGAATGCATGAATTGTATTTAATTGGTCAGTATATAGAGCTTTTGAGAATATGAGCCATGGAAGTGGATGGGAAAAGGAAGGGTAAAAGTAAGAAAAGCACAACAGAAGAGAGGGAAGGCGTAGGGGACCTCTTAGTTGTCTTATAGTCATTTATAGTCCCTGGGAGTGTCTGTACATTTTTAAAGACCAGAGCTGGAATATATGGATATTGTAAGGTAAAAATAAATTTTAACATTTGGTAGAATATTCTTACTTAAGAAAACTACTGTCATTTTAAAGAAAAATCTAGTGATAGCCTTTTCAGGTGATAAAAGTGAGGACATGATCTGGAAGAAGAGAGAAAGATAAGAAAAAAATAAACAAGTTAAAATTACTTTGTGATTGGATCGAACCAGAAAGAGAAGAGAGAGGGAATATGAAGAGGTAATAGAAGAAAAGAGGTTACCACAGCAGGACAGAAAGAGTGCAGAGAAATGACACCCATGAAAATAACCAGGAATGTCTACCAAGAATTCTATTTTTTAGTGTGTTTTGTAGGCTTCTCCTCTGTCACTGCAAACATTCAGCAAACTATGCTACAGAAACAAAACAAATATCCATGAGAATATGATTTATGTCTAATTTAATATATGCTAGAAGAAAAAGAAAAATCAGGGTGAGTGAAAGGAAAATAAGTTCATGTCTTCAGAGAAAAAGAGGGAAAGCTGTACTAAATGTGGTCATGAGAATGTGAATTTTGAAAAACGTTCAGAAGTTTGGTTAGGGTACTGAATTCTCACGTTATATAGCTAGAGATATTTAAGTCAGCATTATGTATATTTCAAAAGGTGGAGAAACCTCAACTGGCACGTGATTTACAGAATAACAGCCTATAACAAGGAGCAATAAACACAGTAAATGGATTAATTTAACAAAGTAGAAGAGTCACCAGATGTTTGAAAATAATTTAATGTAAATTGATAGGAAAATAGTTGGCAAATATAGAAGATAAAAGTTCAAATAGCATGAGAGTTCTTTATTTGTTTCTTGTTTTGGGTTTAACTTTATATGACTTTATCAATGTAAAATGTTATCCCTTTGACATGCTTGGCTTTATGGGAAATAAAACCAAATTCTTGGCCTTGTATTTGGTTAGTGAATTTTGAGCAAAAACTATGAAGTCAAATTTTTAAAGATGCAAACTGCTGACTAACAGAATCTTAGGGGAAATTGGGTGTGTGTAGCAAAGTGCATCTGGGAAACATAAAAATCTAGTTATATCATTTTAAAATTTTTTCTCTGTTTAGTAGAAATCAGCTATGAGAAATCACACAACAGTGACAAGCTTTATTCTTCTTGGACTGACCAATGATCCACAGTTACAGGTTGTCATTTTCCTTCTTCTTTTTTTCACTTACATGTTGAGTGGTGCTGGAAACCTAACCATCATTACCCTCACCCTACTCGATTCACACCTCAAGACGCCCATGTATTTCTTTCTCCGAAATTTCTCATTTTTAGAAATCACATTCACAACAGTCTGTATTCCAAAATTTCTTGTTAATATGGCAACAGGTGATAAGACCATTTCTTCCAACAGTTGCGCAGCACAGCTGTTTTTTACTATTCTTCTGGGAGCAACGGAATTTTTTCTTTTGGCTGCCATGTCCTATGACCGCTACGTGGCCATCTGCAAACCCCTGCATTTCACAACCATCATGAACAGCAGAGTCTGCAATTTGCTGGTCTTTGTTTCATGGTTGGCTGGCTTCCTAATAATTTTCCCACCACTCCTTGTGGGTCTCCAGCTTGATTTCTGTGCAGCTAACACCATTGATCATTTCTTCTGTGACGTTTCTCCCGTACTGCAACTTTCTTGTACAGACATAGATTTAATAGAATTAATGATGCTTTTCTCGGCCACTTTGACACTCCTGGTTACACTGGTGTTAGTGGTTCTCTCCTATGCAAACATCATTCGGACTATTCTGAAAATACCTTCTTCTCAACAGAGGAAGAAGGCCTTTTGCACGTGCTCTCTCATATGTTCATTGTCTCTATTTCTTATGGCAGTTGCATCTTCATGTATGTGAAACCCTCTGCGAAGGAAAGGGTATCTTTAAATAAAGAAATAGCTCTTCTCAGTACTTCTGTGGCCCCTATGTTGAATCCCTTCATTTATACACTGAGAAACAAACAAGTAAAAGATGCTTTAAAACATGTGTTCTAGTTTGCTAGCTGCCGGAATGCAATATACCAGAAACGGAATGGCTTTTAACAAGGGGAATTTAATGAGTTGCTAGTTTACAGTTCTAAGGCTGAGAAAATGTCCCAATTAAAACAAGTCTAAAGAAATGTCCAATCAAAGGCATCTAGGGAAAGGTACCTTGGTTCAAGAAGGCCGATGAAGTTCAGGGTTTCTCTCTCAAGTGAGAAGGCAGATGGCGAACACAGTCAGGCCTTCTCTCTCTCAGCTGGAAGGGCACATGGTGAACACAGCGTCATCTGCTAGCTTTCTCTCCTGGCTTCCTATTTCATGAAGCTCCCCGGGAGGTGTCTTCCTTCTTCATCTCCAAAGGTCGCTGGCTGGTGGACTCTCTGCTTTGTAGTGTTGCTCTCTCTGAATATCTCATTCTCCAAAATGTTTCCTCTTTTATAGGACTTCAGAAACTAATCAAGACCCACTCAAATGTGTGGAGACATGTCATCCCCTAATCCAGTTTAACAACCATTCTTAACTAAATCACATCAACCAGGGAGATGATCTCATCACAGTTTCAAATATACAGTATTGAATAGAGATTATTCTACCTTTAAGAAATGGGATTTATATTAAAACATGGCTTTTCTTAGGGGGCATACTTCCTTTCAAACCAGCACAACATGTGCCCAAAAGGATCGTGGTTTTTCAATGAAGTGAATAGTATAAAGACAATGACAAAAGCCATGATTAAAACAAAACAAGAAGGGTGGAGTGTGTCACAGATAGTTCAAAATCTGTATTCATAAAAATATTACCTGTCTTGGGGTGCACGAGTGGTTCAGTGGTAGAATACTGGCCTTCCATGCAGAAGACCCAGGTTCGATTCCCAGACCATGCACCTCCCCCCAAAACAAAATTACTTTTCTTAACTGATTTAAAATTTTCACTGTGGTCTGCCTCATCTCTGAAGGTTACTCTTCATCCCAATTATTCCCTCAGGCAGAGAGTACACATGTAAGATAATTCTTATTTTGGGTAAAGGTCACATTACTCTATTTGGTGCCTCCATTGATTTCCTCTCAAAAGACTTTCAGAAGGATGCAAAGAAGAATTTAATTTTTTCCATATTCCTTTCACTGTTCTGGAATTCTAAGATTCAAATTGGAGTATATTATACACTGAATTTATTACCCTACCTACATTTGATGACTTAATTTATTATAGGTGGATTAAAAACTATTTTCTTACTCAGTATTTATTTGGAGCAAACCAATTTAATAGCATTTCTTGAAATTGTACATTTTGATAGTTCCAAAATTTGAACTGCTGATGAGAGATATATGTAGCTTCAGGAACAGATTAAAGAGACTGCAGAGAAGTTAAATAATTACGATCATTGTAGCTATCACATTGAAACTACTGCTAACACTTATTGACTGTTTACAATGTACCAGGCTCTGAGAAATTTATTAGTTCCCATCTTCAAAACTCTCTAAGAAAGGTATTGTCATGATCATTTATGCATAAAAAATCTAAGGTATATCTTGACATTGACAAAAAAAAAAACTGCCTGATGGGAAAAAAAAGATCTGTCCCTTAATCTCCATTTCCTTGTTATGGCTTATTAACAAAGTAAAGTGAATAATGTCTGTCTGTCCCTGTGTTACTTGAGATGCAAAGGAACAGTAGAATCTTTATAGAAAATTCTATATATTGTAGAGAATGGCATGAATAAAATTAAGACTTTATGGCACCTAGAAGAGTACCTTATTTTTCAAACAAAGATTTTGAGCATTAAATATTTGTACAATAACTGATCATATTCAAAGTAGGATGACTTCCCATTACCTTTGAAATGATGTCATATCGCAATGTAATCAAATGAGCTAAGTTTCCAAGGAAGACTCATGTAAATTTCCTCAGTGAATATTTGTCCATCACTTAGTTTGCACACAAGGTAATATATGAAAATTTCTGATTGTAAGATTATTATTTTTCTTTCATTTACCAAACTGTTCCATGGATTTTGTCCTAATATATTCCAAAAGTAAGTATGACTCTATTAGACTTTCAGGTTGTCGAATATGAATTTTGTGAGTATCAGTGAGAAGGTTGAAATCTATATATCTACATCAATATTAACCATGGTATGGAAATGAAGCAGAGAAAATTCAAATATGCATTTTTAAATAGGGGCATGCATATATAAGTGGTTTCCATAAAACCAAAAGAGCTTAAAGAGTATTTTACTTGACAATAGAATTGACACATTAAAGAAGCATTCTTCAACTTTCCTTATGGCATAAAATAATCAGCAGTCTTTTACAGACCAGTGTCTTCTGAAGGGCCTCAGGAACTCAAGTTTATATGCACAATATTTTCTATTTTATAAGTGAGAACTACAGTCAAGAAAGTATACATAAAATATTTGGCATCTGACATATTCAAGAATGCTTGCAACAGTTTGTTCAGATTTTCTTATGAACTCTCTTGACTCCATCTCAAATTGTTCCCAAATGCAATTATATGAAATATTTACTTTATTTAACAAATTATTCTTCTAATTATCAACTATAAACTTGGAGCTTATTTATCTCTTGTAGGTTATGCAGGCTAATCCATAAATCATTTCATACAGATCAAGATTATATCTTCTCTCATGAAAAATAATTATGGATAACTTCGTGAAATTTAGAAGTATATTTACTTTGAATGCATAAGCTTTTTCTCTTCTTCTATGCTTAGGTTGTATGTAAGTGGATAAAGGGAAAATACAAAAGGAAATAACCACTAGACAAAGGCCATAATAAGAAATGATTAACAGAATTTATTACCCACTTAACTTGAAATAAATTATGAGTTTGTGAATAACTGTTTACTTTTGTGAATACTAGAGATAAGAGTGTGTTATATGGACGTGTATTTCTCAAATTGTGCTAGATATTTTAGTTTTTATTACCATTCCTTTGCTGTATCTATTTCTCCCTTCCATGATGTTCCTTCCTTTATGGAGCTAAAAGTTAAAAAAAAATGATAATAACTAAGAGTTTTTGTTCCACTATGAATATTGACTGTTAAGAAAAGCCATACTTGGGGGAGGAGCCAAGATGGCAGCTTCGCAAGGTGTGGGTTTTAGTTCATCCTCCCAGACAGCTACTAAATAGTCAGGAGCAGTACAGAACAACTCCTGGGGCCATGTCAGTGACTGGACACACAGCATGCCCCAGTCTGGACTAGCTGGACCAGCTGCAAGCACCCCCAGAACCGTGAGTTCCCCAAGCCGTAGTGGCGGTGCTCCTCCCCCACAGGCTGCTTCCCACAGGGGAAAGGAAAGACACTTTAACAGCAGCAGGGGCTGAGCACAACTAAGCTGCAAGTGTGGAATTAATTCACAAATTCTGACTACTAAAAATAGGCCCCTAGCTCAGGTGAACCTAGTCAAAGCGGAGATCGCTGATTTTTACCCCTGGGCTAAGAGGGCAGGGCTGACAGAAAAAGCTGTGTTTCTACAGAGGTTTGGCTGCCCTCGGATACAGTGGCAGGACTTCTCAGACTGCAAATGCCCCAGGCATAGGCAGAAACAAGCTCCTTTGAGAGCTTGTCTGGACCTGGTGCTTTCCCCAGGGGAGGGGTGAGACCCAACTCAGGTGGAGACCCTCCCTCAAGGAATTCAGACATCAGGGCTTGGTAATTTGAAGCCATTAAAACCAGCCTACAACCTCTCCTCTACCTCCACCACACCCCCAGCGAGGAGAGTCTGCCAAAATTAAAGGCACCACATCATGTTATGCTGGTGGGACCTGCAGGCAGACAAGTGCCACATACTGGGCAGGATAAGAAAAACAGAGTCCAGAGACTTCACAGGAAAGTCTTTCAATCTGCTGGGTCTCACCCTCAGGGAGAACCAACTCAGGTGACACTTTCCTTCTGACAGGAAGCCAGTTTGGTCTAGGAAAATCCATCTGGGGTCTATAATACCTAAGTAGACCCTCCTAAGGGTGGGAGGAAAAAGGCACCATATAGGCAGGGCAAGAAACAAGAAAAAAAAACTGAACAATTCTTCTCTGTTAAACAAAACCTAAGCTAGTGGTCCAGAAAAAGCTGAACTGAATGTCAAAGAACAGACAGACAACAAACTCATCCAGCAAGAAAACCCTAGGTAAAAGAAGTGAAAATAATCTCCAGAATAAAATAATTAAGGCAATTAAATGCATAGATGACAGCAAAAAATAACAAATCACACTAGGAAAATTGAAGCTATGGCCCAGTTAAAGGAACAAGCCAACAATTCAAATGAGATACAGGAGCTGAAACAATTAATTCAGGATGTCCAAACAGACATGGGTAACCTCATCAAAAACCAAATCAACGCATTGAGGGGGGATATAAAGAAGGCAAGGAATGAACAAAAAGAAGAAAATGAAAATCTGAAAAAACAAATCACAGAACTTATGAGAATGAAAAGCACAGAGGAAGAGATGAAAAAAAAGCAATGGACACCTACAAGGTTAGATTTCAAGAGGCAGAAGATAGGATTAGTGAACTGGAGGATGGAACATCTGAAATCCAGCAAGCAAAAGAAAATATAGGGGAAAAAATGGAGAAGTGTGACAGGGACTCAGGGAATTGAATGACAATATGAAGCACATGAATACATGTGTCGTGGGTGGCCCAGAAGGAGAAGAGAAGGGAAAAGGAGGAGAAAAACTAATGGAGGATATTATTACTGAAAATTTCCCAACTCTTATGACAGACTTAAAATTACAAATCCCAGAAGTGCAGCTTACCCCAAAGAGAATAGAGTCAAATAGACGTACTCCAAGACACTTACTCCAAGAATGTCAGAGGCCAAAGAGAAAGAGAGAACCTTGAAAGAAGCAAGAGAAAAGCAATCCATCACCTACAAGGGAAGCCCAATAAGACTATGGATAGATTTATCAGCAGAAACCATGGAGGCGAGAAGACAGTGGGGTGATATATTTAATTTACTAAAAGAGAAAAATTGTCAACCAAGAATTCCTTATCCAGCAAAATTGTCCTTCAAATATGAGGGAGAAATTAAAACATTTTCAGACAAAAAAATCACTGAGCAAATTTGTGACCCAGAGACTAGTTCTGCAAGAAATACTAAAGGGAGCACTAGAGGCAGATACAAAGAGACGAAAGAGAGAGATATGGAGAAGAGTGTAGAAAGAAAGACTATCAGTAAAAGTAAAAAGAAGAAAAAGTAGATATATAAAATCTGAATAGAGGTCTGAAGTCTGTCTGAAGGAAACTCAAGCTTCAGACCCCCTGAGCCCGTCTGTGTCTTTCTTTCTCTCTTTCTCCCTTTCTTTCTTTCTTTCTCATCATTCCTTAATATCCTTCAAGCTCCATTCATACCAGAAGCAACATTTGGCACCCAACGTGGGGCTCAAAGAAGAAGACTCCAAATCAATATTAAGGAACCAAGGAAAAGTCTCATTAGAGGCACGTATGTCCAGCCAATAGAAGAGGACTCAAGTCATATTGGTAAAGTAAGCGTTTTCCTTGGATCATCAGGGTAACTGGTAATCATAATAGGCAGCTGGAGGAGTATGTATGTATGTATGTTTGTATGTTTGTGTGTTGAAAACATCATTAGGGTGTCATTACTAAAATAAGGTTCTAATAAAGTTTGAGTTATTTGTATTTTAAAGGAAAAAAGACTTTGTGGATAAAGCAGAGAAGAGTCTAAAGCAGACTCCCCATAGTGAGATGGGAGACATTGAGGGAAAAGGAGTGAAGAAAGTTCTGAATTGAAAACAGTTTTCCATGACAATACAGTGAGGCCACATAGGGCAATAACAGAAGGGAGTTTAGGAAAAATAAAGAAACTGTGTTCTTGTTGTTAGGAAGAAAATAGTAAAGGGAAATAGTTAATAGCATAAAGATGAAACAGCCAGGAAATAATAGCAAGGGACAAGGTAACTCTAGTTGGGAAAAAGAGGTTAGAAAAGCTTCTTCAAGAAAGAAGCTATTTCTTAAAACAAACAAACAAAAACTTCAAAATAGAATTACAGAAGTGTAAACCTGATGCAAGGGAAAAGGACAGCAAATAAATAACTTAAGATGGGATGCATAATTATAAAGATTTTACATCAATATGAGCTGCCTTTATATAAAAATTCATATACACCTGAGTCAGAAAATATTCAATAGGAACAATGCCATGCCAAGCAAAAGTCAGTACTAATTAATGGTTCCTGTAGAATTATAATAGATCGGTCCCCTAAGGGGTATGCAATTCAGGATTGTAGTTCTGACTCAAAGTGTTCTGTTAAGTTACCTTGGTTTAATCTAAATAATTATTCTACTGAAATTTATACCTATGCTACAAATAAAACCTTGTGACCAAGAATGGGAATAGTAACCCCATCTCCTTTTACAAACAGCAATTTGGAAACTGGCCATGAGTTTAGCTCCTACTCATATTTTAAAAAGAAATATATTTTAAGAATTTTAAAATGAAAAATTCTTGTTAAAAACTATATATTGATAGTTAATGCATATTTGAAACATTAATTAAAGTATTTTAAGTATTTAACATTATTCTAAGAAATTTAATTTTGATGGTAATTATAGGTGGTAAAATATTTGTTCAAAGTAATGATTTAAGTTGAAAAATATGAAAGATGTATTTTTATTAATAGGAAAACAGAATAGTTTTATCCTAAAATGAATAACTGTTACTAAATGAGAAAAATATAGGGCAAAGCCTAAACTAATATAAGTGCTGAGGGTTTGTAAAAATGGAAATTATGGTTAAAATCAAGAAAGATTTAATGAATCTAAAATGACAATGTTTTCTTGGACTCTTAGCCTGTTCTAATGAAAAGATATAAAAAAAATTTCTAAATAATTGTAAAGAAGGATTTTATAAAGTTTAACAGTAGCTAATTTTTCTTGCTTAATTTAGCTATTTACATATATTTTAGCTTCTGAATGATAGAAATATCCAGCAAAAGCATTTGTGTCATTTTATATTCACTGCTATGCATTTGGTGTGAGTTAAGAATTGTAAAGAAAAGAGTTATGGGCCCCATCAGGCTAAGAAAAACAACCCGGAACTTCCCAGGGGCGGTTATCTGCTGCCTTGGTTATGCAAGGTTGTAACTGCCAGAGGAAGTTTATCTAAGAATGCAACTGAGAAGGTTGAGTAAGGGAGTTTTGCACAACGAGACAGCTGCTTCTTGCATGAAGCAGCTCCCATAACTCATGCACGAAAAATGTTATCTGCTTCTTGCAAAATGTTTGTTATCTGCTTCTTGCAAAATGTTTGTTGTCTGCTTCTTGCAAAATGTTTGTTATCTGCTTCTTGCATGAAGCAGCACCTGTGACCCATGCTCGACCCTCACCCCCCTCCTCCTACCCCTTAAAAGCTTCCCCAAACCCAGGCTCGGGGCTCTCTGTTCCTGTGTGTTCAGTGAGCCCCACGCATGTGTGGTAAATAAACCCCTTGTGTGTTGCATGAGAGAACATTTCTTGGAGTCCTCCTTTGTGCAGCAAAACTCTCGAATTCTTACATAATTAGTTAAAAAGCAAAGAGTCTGTGTTTTATCAAAATAACTTATATTAACTTTTATCATGTTGTTATCTGTATAAAAAATACTGATTTTCTCCTGGGTATCATTATACTGGCAAAAACTGCTTCTTTTCTTGCCCTAAACCAGGTGGCTTAATCTATTAATCTAAATACTATGACTATAAATGAATCTATTACTGGATAAATCATATTCAGATCATATAAATACCTGTTGCCTCCCAGCCAGAGGGACATCTGTGCCTGGGAATAAAGTAATTCCCCTACTTCCCCTGTCTTGAGAAGTTGCAGGCATTCATGAGGTTAAGCCTTTCTATAAGCTCTTTTACAAGCTCTGTTGAGCAAACAGCTAACAAATGTTCCAGTTGATTTGCACTTGTTGTTTACCCTCGGGCTGGAGGGAGTAAAACTTCCTGGATTATTGCATGCAGAAGTTTCTGAGAAGATTGCCCCCTGTCAAGGGGGTAGGGAGGAGACGGGTGTGACCTGGGGGTGGTGACCCGCTAGATAAGGGAAGCTCTGAGGATACAAAGGGGAGGCAAGAAAACAGAATAAAGATCTGACTCCCAAGAAGGAGGGAGCCCTGAGTGATGGAACCATACTTGTCTCCTGAGTGCTGATTTCTTAAGTCAACCTTGACGCCCCTCTCCTGACTCGGCTTCAAGAGCCAGACGTGGCAAATACCTATATTCCTTTAAGCCAAAATATCTTAAGGCTTTGTCCAGTCTTTATATAAACTACATATGTATAAACTAAATTTATCCTAAAATAACCATGGCTTATTTTGGGAGCAGATCAGATTTGAGGGCTGAATGCAAGGAAAAAATATACTTATGGAGTCTTTTTTTCATCTGATGTTCCCATTACATGCAACTGATGTTGCTATCACATGACCTTGGTAAGGAATAATTAAAATGTACATTCTAGCTGGGAGGACTGGCTATCCCCCCAGAAGGAGGTGTACTTTAATAAAGATATCTAGGTCCCAGGAAGCTCCTCTTGGTCCCTAGCCAGTTCCCAGAGGACCCAACTGGGCCCGGTCATGTAAGCAAATCGAAATTTGGCCACTATTGTGAGAAAATACCATAAAAACTGCATGCAATATATTTATATTTAAAATTAGCAAAAACGCACAACCAGTTATAAAGAATCCACATTCCTGCATTTCTTTTAAATCAATCCAATGAATTCAATTTTAAAAATCTGGTCATTTACTATGGGTACACGTCACTATTGACACTCTGCTTTCATTTTTGCTACCTGCTACTTTAGGGATTCCTAATTATATGTTACAAAACTTGTTTGATATTTTACAAGGAGATTCTGATTTATTAAGCAAAAGGCAGTTAACAGCTGCAGCTGAATGAGAGTTACAATTAATTGAACAATGTATTAAAAAAGGACAACTTGTTCAAATAGATCTAAAAAAGCCTGTTGATTTTATTATTTTCTTTACTTGCAATCTCCCACAGGCCTATTTTAGCAAGATGGTGTTTTAAAATGGATTTTTTTACCAAACAATTGACAAAAATGTTTAAATACATATTTGCAAAAGATTATTTCTTTAATAGCCAAAGGTCACCAAAGATATTATCAATTAAGAGGTCATGATCCTAATCGCATAGTGTGCAATCTCACAAAGGAAGAGGTTCAAAGTCTATATGTTTTCAATACCTTTTGGCAAATAGCATTAAGTGACTTTAAAGGACAAGTGAATAATCATTTGCTGTGTCAAAACTTTTACAATTTTTAAAAATGAATGCAATGGATTTTGCCTAAAATAATTCCAGCTTCCCCACTAGCTATTACTGTCTTTACCAATGATAATATTAATGGGAGGGCTGCATATGTCACCCCAGTGGAAAACAAGTTAGAAAATGCCTTATACCTCAGCCCAGCTTACTGAATTAGCAGCTGTAATTCAAGTATTGCAAAGTTTTCCACAATCTCTTGATATTGTTTCTGATTTTGAATATGTTTGCCAAACAGTTACTCACATTGAGACAGCTTCTTTGTTTGAAAGAGATGAACTCTCCTGAATGTTTTTACATTTACAAACATTAGTCAGAAGTCAAATTAATCCTCTTTTTATCGTGGATATAAAGAGCTCATACCAATCTTCCAGGTCCTCTGTCATTACAAAATCAGCAAGCAGGATAGTCTTGTGAGTTTAATTCAAAATCCCACAACACTTCACAAATTGACTGATATCAATAGCAAAGGGCTGCGAAAGAAATTTCCATCTTTATCTAAACAGCAAGCTCAGGACATTGTTAGGACTTGTCCAGCTGTGGTCCCTTAAATGCACTCCCATTTGCATCAGGGGTTAATCCTCAAGGTCAAAAAGCAAATGAATTATGGCAAATGGATGTTACTCATATTTCACATTTTGGTAAAATGCAATATGTACATGTTATCATAGACACTTGTTCCCATTTCATCTGGGCTACTGCACAATCTGGAGAGCGTTTCTCCCATGTTCGATCACATTTACTTAATGCTTTTGCTGTTATGGGATGCCCTCAATCTATTAAAATGGACAATGGTCCTGCTTATATAGGAAAACAATTTCATAAATTTTGTACTACTTTTAATATTACTCATATTGCAGGAATTCCACACAATCCCTCAGGGCAAGGAATTATTGAACGAGCAAATCAGACGCTAAAGTCTATGCTTTTAAAACAAAAAGGGGGAGATGATGATCAGGAGGATGATGTTATGAAAATAAGTACACCTAGAGATTAATTAGCAAAGGCATTGTTTACTCTAAATTTTTTAAACATTTATGATAATTCATCACAGACTCCAGCAGAACAACATTTTAGCAATTTGGAAAAGAAAAATGATATATCCCAAACAGAACTGCAGCTGCAGCCAATCTATTGGAAAGATGTTAAAGATGATTTATGGAAACCAGGAATGGTAAAGGTGTGGGGTAGGGGATTTGCTCTTGTCATTGCAGATGACGGAAACTTGGTTTGGATTCCCTCGAAGAGAATAAAACCCAGACATGTCAACCCAGATGAAAATAACTAAATGGGTAATGTATATTATAGGACATATGATTTTAATTGCTGTAGGACAGACATATTTATACTTATTGGGTTTATCTGTGAGCCCTAACATGGGCCAATCCCACTTTACCAAAATAATCTGAATACAAGTTTAGGATTTCCAGGTCCAAGTAAGAAGAAAACTGATGTCAAATTTAATTCTTCCATTTTTAGAAAGACCTGTGTGCATAACTCTATGGATACAGAGGATACTTGCCTGATAGATGGGAAAGAAAGTTGGAATGGATGGCAGTCATGTCATATGGATTGAGCAGTTATCATAATTAATGATTCCAATGGAATTGTAAGATTCCCCTGTGGGGTTGAAGATAACTGAGACTATATGGATAGGCAAGTTAAACCAGAGTTATTACATAGAGGATGATTTGTGCCAAAATTTGGGATGATAAATACATTAGTCAGAGAAATTTATGGGAAATTTTTCTTAGGACTGGGACCAATCTTTACAGCATATTCTAGTAACTATAACTTCTCTCTAAATAGCCACCATAAACACTATACACATACAGGAAGTCAAACTTTTAATTATAAGAATTATTCTCTATTCACTTGTCTCCAAGCATTTATATTGCAGAAAAATGAGATGATTTTAGCGGCAAGGAGAAGAAGAGGTATTTGGCTGCTGGTGCAGATGTCAAGATCTTGGCAATCCTCTCCAGAAACACATATACTGATCCATTTGGCAAAAGAATATCTAAAAAGAACTAAGAGACTAATTGGACTCATTATTGCAGCTGTCATTGGAATCATTGGAAGCATCACAGTGGCTGCAGTCGCTGGAACTACATTGCAACAAACTATACAGATGCAGCATTGTTAGAAAAACACCAGTGAACTGTGGCATAGACAATCTCATTGATGAGCAAATTAATAATAGACTAAATGATATAGAAATGATATTGGTTCATATTGGAGATCAAATGCATAATTTAAATTTTTTACAAAGTTTAAAGTGTAAAAGGAATGAGAGCAGTTTCTGTATTACCCTCTTTTAACATATGGCCTGTCTGAAATTGAATGGGAAAAGGGAAAAGGCATCTTTTCAGGCTTTCAGATCTAAGTCCTGCTATCTTAGAATTACAAAAAAGGGGTATTAGAATTATCTCAGAATAATTTACATGTAGCCTAGGGAGGTGATATTACACAATCACTTACCCAAGAACTAAATAATCTTAGGTTCGGGGCTGTTTATACTTTGCTTCCTCCTCAGCTGTGTTTAACAACAGATAATCAAAGTCAGAGAGCTTGACTGGCAGCCAGTGATGGGCAAGACCCTTCAGAGCCTAAGGGCAACCTAAGACAGGCACGGTCACCTCTGCTTATAACCACCCTAACAATGTGATTCTTGTGAAAACTCTTGGCTTCCTCCTGAATCAGAGTCAGAGAGCTTGACTGGCAGCCAGTGATGGGTAAGACCCTTCAGAGCCTAAGGGCAACATAAGACAGGCATGGTCACCTCTGCTTATATCAATGTCAGAGAGCTTGACTGGCAGCCAATGATGGGTAAGACCCTTCAGAGCCTAAGGGCAACCTAAGACAGGTGCGGTCACCTCAACTTATAAAATAAAAAGGGGGAAATGTAGGAGATAGGATTAACATAAGACCTGTGGAACTACTTGGGAGTAGATGGCATTAGGGTGCTGGCAGCAGTAAGCTGCTTTATGTTATCTGATTTATGTAAGACAGTTTAGGAGGACGAGAATGTTTGTTTACCCCAAATGGTTATTTTAAGTATGAAGGAAGAACACTGAAAGATAAGAACTTTATTCCCTCAGGAAATGCATGCATGCCTATTGACATCCTGTGGTATATAACCAGGATCTGGTTAAGAATAAAATTGTCTGAAGTCTGTCTGAAGTAAACTCAAGCTTCAGACCCCCTGAAAAAAAAAATCTGAATAGATGCAAATGTTCCAAGGAATGATCATGATGATGAATATGCAACTATGTGATGATATTGTGAATTACTTATTATATATGTAGAATGGAATGATCTAAAGTGAAAAAAAAATGAAAAGCAATACTTAAGGTACATCAGTTGCCTCTTAAATATCTGTCCTACTTTCAATCTTTAAGTTTGTAAAGAATGATTTTATAAAGCTTAACAGTAGCTAATTTTTCTTGCTTAATTTAGCTATTTACATATATTTTAGCTTCTGAATAATAGAAATATCCAGCAAAAGCATTTGTGTCATTTTATATTCACTGCTATGCATTTGGTGTGAGTTAAGAATTGTAAAGAAAAGAGTTATGGGCCCCATCAGGCTAAGAAAAACAACCCGGAACTTCCCAGGGGCAGTTATCTGCTGCCTTGGTTATGCAAGGTTATCTGCTGCCTTGGTTATGCAAGGTTGTAACTGCCAGAGGAAGTTTATCTAAGAATGCAACTGAGAAGGTTGAGTAAGGGAGTTTTGCACAACGAGACAACTGCTTCTTGCATGAAGCAGCTCCCATGACTCATGCGCGAAAAATGTTTGTTATCTGCTTCTTGCAAAATGTTTGTTATCTGCTTCTTGCAAAATGTTTGTTATCTGCTTCTTGCAAAATGTTTGTTATCTGCTTCTTGCAAAATGTTTGTTATCTGCTTCTTGCATGAAGCAGCACCTGTGACCCATGCTCGACCCTCACCCCCCTCCTCCTACCCCTTAAAAACTTCCCCAAACCCAGGCTCAGGGCTCTCTGTTCCTGCGTGTTCAGTGAGCCCCACGCATGTGAGGTAAATAAACCCCTTGTGTGTTGCATGAGAGAATGTCTCTTGGAGTCCTCCTTTGTGTAGCAAAACTCTCGAATTCTTACAAGTTTAATGTCCATCTGCCATTGCTTAACTTTCTAAAATATTAATTAGATCATGCCACTCTCTTGCTAAGGAATCTTGATAGCTTTCTATTGCTTACAATATAAAATATTTAAACTCCTCAATGTTTTTATAACCTGGCCTTTCTTTCCAGTTTCATGTCTTACCACTTTCAAATTAGGAAGCCCAAAAACTCTCTGAACAACACAGGGCATTGAAAAAATTTGGTGCTCTCACAAAGAAGGAATGCATGCTTCTTGTCTAAATCTTTTCTGTGAAACTGATGAAACTTCAATCATTAATTAAAATTAATAAATAGAACCTCTTGTGGAAGACTCTTGTCAGTAAGACTAACTTAATCACACCATACTGCTACTTCCATGCAGTTCATAATAGACACTAGATGATATATATCATATCATATGTACTGTAATTAATTGTTGGTGTCTATTTCCTGCACTGGATTCCAAGCTTCTCAAGAGCAGTGTCTACATCTTATGGATTTATTCATTCTCAGTATCTAGCTCAGTGTTTTATATGTAATGAATGAATAAATGAATTCAATAGTGAATGACAGGAAATGAGTGAGGTTAATACATTCAATAATTAAGATTTAAAAAATTGGCATTTGATGAAGATCAATATGAAACTTTAAGGCAGTGTTCAGAATGTCAATTACAGAAGTAATTGATGAATCAGATTTTATTACAGATCATGAGAAACAAAATGTTTAATTAGAATAAAACTGCAAGCTCATGACAAACATGGTGAATTTGAGTGCTGAGAGGAGATAGTTAAATTGTATGTTTCAACCAAGTTCCATTGTACTATCTCTCAATAATAGTGTTTATTTTTTTTCACCCTTACATTGGGCCTGGTTGCAATCAGAGAAGAATAATGGATATTGTCAGAAACTTGGAAACTGTGTCCATAGGAGCAAATATTTAGAGTATTAATGATAGGCTGCTTAAGGAGCAATTACCTTTAAGGGAAATGAACACTTTCTTCAAATATGAAGATTACTATGCCATCAAAACTTATAGACTTGATTTTGTTAATATAATTTGGGGTCTTTAGTTGATGTTTATCATAATTCTATAAGTAAAAAAATAGTAAAATTTGACAGTATATGTATATCTACTTGTATATATAAATATGTATTTTACTACAGACTAACATTTTATATATTTTAATAGAAAAATAGAAATGAAGGGAAGGAAATCATGTGAAAGAAGCAATATATCTTTTAACTTTCTATTTTATTTGTTAATGGTATGAATATTGGACTCAATTTAATTATTTTTATTCATTTTTTTTGAAATTGTGATAAATAATCTATAAATCTTATTCCATTTAATTTTACTGTGATACTTGGTTGGAAGTGTTGCCATAATACAAAATTAAAGATTCCAATGACAGGCTTATTCATTAAAAGAAGTGAAAGTTACAATAGTTATTCTCAATACCAATCAATGTGTATTTTTAAATAAAATCTAATAAATTCTGTCAACTCTAATTTTAATCAGCTGTCTTGACTTTGCATTTCTATATAAATATTTTTTAAAGCACACAGAGATTTTATATTTGGAAGCTTTTAAATGAGATAGAAATAATTGTTTTCATGCTTTTCCAATGCGTAGTCAGCATTTTCAATATTAATGAGCTTGTATAATTTTCAGTAACAAAAACCATGGCCATAATTTAATACCATAATTTTCAAAATTCCTTTTTCTATTGCAACTTTCTTTTAAAATTGATGGCTACTTGATAGCATAGAAAAAGGAAAATTGGAATATGTTTATTTTAGAATATATTGACATGTATAAATCTGTAAAATAAAATTGTGTAATTGTTTTTAATATATCTGTTTAAAAATACTTTACCTGAAAACTTCTGAATCTCTCATACAAAGTACAAGCTATTTCTTAGCATCTCATTAGAATATAGTGTATTTTCTATTTAATTAAAGGCAAATTTAATAGAATTAACCAGTTTAATAATATCACTTAGCAAACTAATCTTCAGCACATTTCTGCAAGAAATGGTAAGAGAAGTTCTTCAGGGAGAAGTAAAATGAAATAAGTAAAAAAATTCAGGTCTAAATAACAAAAGAAATGTAATAGAAAAGAATAAATAAAAGTGGAAATAAAATAATTTATTCATCTAACTTTCTAGCAATAGTAATATAAATGTATTTGATTGTTACACTATGTGGGTTTGTGTACTGAATGATGAGTATCACATATGTTGAGAGAGAATAATTGGAGATACTCAGTTATAAGTTACCTGCACTGCACTTGAAGTGGTTAAGTGCTATTTGAAAATAGACTTAGATTGGTTTAAAAGTCATACTGTAAACTTCAGGAATGAAGGTTTGGGTCACCCCACTAGGCAAAGAACCATGGCCAGCTCAAGCACTTGCTGAGGGTAAAGGGAAGAATTAGTGATAAATATGTAGTGGGTAGTAGGAGAAGGTAGTGATAAATATGAACTTTGACCATGTGATCAGTTACAGAAATCAGAACTGTAATACTGCTTTCTTCATGTTATACTATTTAAGCTGTAAGATATCAAGTTTAAGAATGAATGTTATCCAAGGACTTGCACCTGTTCTGGAGAGATTTAATGTGTTTCCAGTTATACGCAGGACAATTGAGTATTGTTAAGTGAAAAAAATGCATTTTATTGTTTTTTTATTTAGAAATTAGGTATAGTTTAAGGTGATGTGTGTGTAGCTGCCAAGTTGACAAGGGGTGGACTGTCATGGTCAGGTTCATATATCAACTTGGCCAAGTGGTGGTACCTGTTTGTCTGGTTGGGCAAGTGCTGACTTGTCTGTTGTGATGAGGACATTTCATAGAATTAAATCATGACCATGTCAGCTGCATCCACAGCTGATTCCATTTGTAATCAGCCAAAGGGGAGTGTCTTCTGCAATGAATGATGCTTAGTTATTCACTGGAATCCTTTTAAGGAGGATTCAATAGAGACAGGCTCTCTTCCTGCTTTGGCTGATGAGCCTCTCCTGTAGAGTTCATCCAGACCCTCATCGGAATCCTCGGATTCACAGCCTGCCCTGCGGATTTTGGACTCTGCATTCCCATGGTCATGTGAGACACTTTTGTAAATTTATGTTTATAAATTTATATTTGTGAGTGTTGCCTGTTGATTCTGTTTCTCTAGAGATCCCTAACTAATACGTCTTTAGTTATACTGTGGTGCCCAGACAGGCCCCTCTTCCATTCCCTCATCAGCTCTGCATGGAGTCAGCTGACACTCCTAGGGAAGATCCCTATTCCTGGTTCTGGATGGAACAGAGTAACCCTCATGCAGATAGTTGAAGCATATATGTCTGAACCAATTTGTCAGTGATGGTCTAAGGGACTTGCTGTCCCAGAATTTGCCCTAAATGAAGAATTTGGCTCACAAAGGTCTTCAGAATACTGTGGGGGCATAGTTAAGTCATGCTGTATGGAGCAAAAACTTTCTGGCTGTAGGACATACAGTATAGTATGACTATTGTGAGGAAAACACTTCTAGGGAAGAGGGTACATGGGTACTTATGTATATGTGGGAATTCCTAGGGTGATTGGCTCATGATTTAGGGCATTGTATGCAGGAAAGATGAACATTATCAGGTGAAAAAATATGTGTGTTATTGCTTTCTATTGAGAGAATAAGCATCATTAAAGTTTTATGTATAGTTGACAAGCTGACAAGAAGCAGACACTGTAGTAGTTAGGTTCAAGTGTCAACTTGGTCAAGTGATGGTGCCCAGTTGTTCTTTTATTGTGAATTTAAATCATCAGCATGTAAATTTCATCGGTGGCTGATTTCATCTGTGGTCAGCTAAGGGGAGCGACTTCTGCAGTCAGGGAGGTTTAATTTAATTAGCTGGAGACTTTAAAGAAAGAGTCAGAATAGAGAGACACAACTCAGCACAGCTCAATGATGCTCAGCATAGCCCAGTGCAATGCAGCTCAGAACTCAGAGCTGATACAGACCCAGACATTTGGAGATGCAGAAGGGACATGCCCCAGGGAAAGTTGTTTGAACCCAGAAGCCAGGAGAGAACGCAAGCAGATATTGCCATGTGCATTTCCATGTGACAAATCAACCCAGAGGAAAGCCAGCTGCCTTTCTTTTGAGGAACTGTAGATTTGTAACTATATAAATCCCCTTTGTATAAGTCAGTTCCTCTCATGTATTGCATTCTGGCCAGCTTTAACAAACTTAAAACAGTCTCCATACAATGTTTGCTAGTCTTTGTGCTTGGCAAATAAAGTGGTGGCATATCATCTTCATACCATCAGGGTACATGAAACATGAAGTCTAGGTTGCAATTCTGAGAAAGTTATTAGTTTATTTCTCAACTACAAGATTTTCATTCTAGATTTGTTATCTTCACCTAGAGCCATCTCTTTGACAGATTTTGACAGATACTGTTTTTCTGAGACAATGGAGTATAATTTCCATATTATTATCTTTAAATTTATTTGAACACAATAAATAAATGTGTTTTTTTGGTTTCCCATTCATTATGAAGTTTATGAATATTTTCTTAAAGTTTTTTTTCTTTAATGTACAAGTAGAAATATAAGTTTCTGAATATTTGCTTGTTTCTGCATCAGTTGTATGCTTTTTAAATTTAAAAATTGGTCCAAATTTATTTTTAAATAACAAATGATTTTAAGATATTAGTAAGATAATTATTATCATTAACTTATCAATCACAATTACTTAGCTAACACACTAAATTGTGCCTTCTTCATGAAATATTCAAATAATCGCTTCTAGTTTTACATTGAAACTTGAAATAAAACATTTGAACTGAATGAAGTCTTTGGCTCTGATGAGATTATTGATGTGTTTATGTGTAATACTATAAATGACCCACATACCTGTCAGTCATACTGCATTACAGCAAAAATATATTATACAATATAGGTTGTAGTACTGCAACCAACAAATTTAATGGAAAATGATTTTCCATCTTTAGTTTTCAAGTTTAAGTTGTTGAATTTTATATAAATCTAAAAATTAGTGTCTCTATCACACTAGCCATATTTCAGGTGCCCAGCAGTCACCTGTGACTGGCAGCTTCTGTACTGAACAGGTTAGTTCTAATTCTTTAGATACTTATGTTATGACTGTTAATTACCCATTAAAAGTTATTTTGGAACAATTATGAGAGTTATGGTACTGCAATCTGGCTGGCTGGAGATTCTTCTCTTCCTATGGGTATCAGTAAAATTATAGCATCCAACCATTTTTCTCACTGAATGCTTTGGAGTAGAAAGTGAAAATTTTCTATATGTAACTGCCAAAATCCAAAGGGGGTCATAATCTCTTTTCTTAGTTGTTTTTTTTTAGATGTACAACCTCTCTTTCCTTTTGGGAGAAATATGCTGACATGGTTCAAATGACTGTGTCCTAGAAAGTTTCACCATGGTGGCAAGCTGATGAAGTTAGTTTCATACATATTCCATTCTCTTGCCAAGGCAAGGTATTGATGTACCAAATTTTCCCTACTTACCCGATCCTACCTTCATGATGCTCTAAACACAGTGGACCATTGTAATGTTCTGTAAGATTTTGAGAGGGTAAAAGTCCCAGAAAGATAATTCATGACAAGATTTTGAAAGTACATTATTGTACCTACTAGTTAAAGTGGTTAAATAATACTTCTGGTATTACCTATTAATTCATAAATAATGCATTTAACAGTTCAACACCTGTATACCTAGTCCCAGAATTTGTTGCGATATACTGCTATAAATAGATGATATATTGAAAAGCAGGTGCCCTTGGTGTCAAGATATGTATGTATATATACACACATATACATATTTATTTTATAAATGATTCAGTGCCATTCTCAAAAAAAAATAAACCGTCTGCCTTAGGCAACATTCAAATGGTTGGATTGAACATTTATATTGAACTCAAAACCACTCCTTTGATATTTTTTAGTCTTGAAGAATGGCACTAATCTCAGTAGGTTTTTTTAGGGATATAATGATGCTTAGCTTTATTATTTGGTAACAAGAGTATTCCATGATCTTCTACTTGGCCTTGAGTATATTTACTCTAAATATGAAATCAGGCACCTGCACTACAATGATTTTCTAATAGATCAAGACATAATCTATACTCATCTCTTAATCTTCCACTTCCCCCTTTTCCTCAGCTCAGATATCTGGATGCCGCAACTCAGACCTGGAGTCAAATAATTCTTCAGAGTTCCAAGTCTCACTCTCTTCTGTTAGCACTTCTGCATGCAAAAGGCCATATGTCCTTTTGAGGAAGTTAGAAGAATATTTACATATAGGTGAAATCAGTGCATCATTCTTCCTAAAGTGTTCTGGCTTCCTCATGCCTTCTGGATCTTTGAACTGACTGAGTTATGTAATTGCTTAAGTGGTTCTAATTCCATAATGATAGCTGAAGTCAGGCCTCTTTGAAAGAATTCTTTTGGATATATACGTCAATTTTAGTGAAATGTACCACCCCAACCTTTCATATGTGTGTTCAATGATATTCCCTGGACCATGTCTTCCTAGGAGTCAGTTGTCTCAAATAAAATTGGAGAGTCTGTTTTAATACATCTTCATTTCAGGGCATCAGTTACCTCAATAGTTTTCAAAGTTACTTCGGCCTGCCCAAGAAGCATACTTATAGAAAACATTTCTTCTGGCTATTTTCCAATGTCATAATTAGGAGTTAAATTTGTGAATTGTACATGATGAAAGTTCTATATTATCTTATAACATATTTCAAGTTCATTTAATATGCCATTTTGGAGATCAATTTTAGTTATCTGATGGAATAAACATTAAAACAAAAATTATAGAAGCAGATGTTTGTGCTCTCCTATTTGATCTAACAAGTCTGGTAATTGCACCTATATCAACAGCTTTATGAAAGTCATCCATATATAAAGTTATATTTACTTCCTCTCTGGTCTGTTGCCCTTAAAATCTATTTCCTCATATATTCTCCATGCTTTTGTCAATATAAATTGGCAATATATTATAATACTTTAAGCATTTCTTCTCATCCCAGTTTTCCTTTTAATAATCTCTTTTAGCATTCTCTATTATAACTCTAATTATCAATATAGAGGCAGTGAATTTTGTTTGTACTAGACAAGAGGATATTTGGGATACTCTGAAGATAGATGTTACCATTGTGGCCATAAGTCTTTCCAAAAACCAATCACAGTGTTATAGACAGAGGAATAGAGAAAACTGCAACTGGCAATGTGTTCCTGTGGGATTTCAGGATTGAGTTTAACCTGAATTACCCCAATTATCCCAAATATGTCCATTCTAATTGGTGTCCCTCTCACATCATTTCCAATCAATGTATTGCAATGAAATGTAGTATGGTGTGAATTCAAACTATGTTGCTATGCCACAAAGTGCAAGATCAGAAATTGTTCTAGTTTTCAACTACACCAGACATGAGGCACAAGGACAGAACTTTAATGGGGACAGTCATGGAAAATCTGAGGTTTTTTGACAATGAATTAGCCAAGAATGTAAAGTCATTTATTTCAAATCCTCTCATTTATTTCAGTGTTGTAAAACTGGTAATATCACTTTTTGAGCACTCTTATTTCACATCCCATAATATTTTTAAGTACTGTCTGAAATTGAGTTGGAGAATGAGCAGTCTTTAATATATATTTCTCTTCAAGTGACTTCAAGTGATCTTACAGTTAGAAAACTTGGAGACCTTATTATGTGTATCCCATTCTTTAATGATTACCTCACTCTCAAAATCAATTAACCAATTCCAAATTCCCCTGCTTAATGGTATCTTTTAAGGGTATCTTTGATCCAACCACATCTGATGCCAAATTTTATATGGGTTATGACATAAGTTTTGCAAGGCAGAGTAAGAGCAAATATTACATCAGCTTAAACAAGATTTAAGTTTATTTTTATCTCACTTTAGCATGCATGCTGGTATTACAAAAATGTTTGTTAAATTCATTGGGATTAGTATACTAGTATGGCATCCAGGAAATTGAATGCATTCTTTCTTATTCAGTTGCTAATCTCTAGGATGTTTTGCTCATTCTTGAAGCTCAATAGAGCTTGGCAACATATTTTCATTAAAGGAGTTTGAGAATGTAAATGAGAAAATATAAACCCCTATTAATAAAGGCAATGTCAAGGTATTGCATGCATAAATTTGATTTAGGTCCATTGGCCAGAACTGGACACAATATGCAGCAAAGAAGAATAGGAATTGGAAATTGGATGTTTGTCTGGGTAGCCACACATAAGATAGGAAACTGTAGTAGTAATAAAAAAGTATTACAGAATGTTTATTGACTCTTATGTTAGTTTCTGACCTACCATGTAATATACAAAGACTATTTACAGAAATGAAAATCTACAGAAAAAGGTGAATGTTAAATCACGTGCAAAATTTTTAAATGCCCCTTGAGAATTGAAAGTGACATTTTCAGTTTGCAGTCAATTATCTACAACAGAATGTATTTTCATTTTACAGCCTCACTTTTTATTCTCATCTAAAGTAACCTTTACTCTTTTGGCTTCTACATCCTTATCTATGTGCCTAGCATTTCAAACCATGATGTGTGGTAAAGTAACACATATTATTGCAATCTATAGTAAATTCTCTAGAGACATAATTAAAAGAAATGGTGTACAATAATGTACAACTTGGTGACTTCTTTGAAAATGATGTTTTTGGATCTCAGTTCCCTCTGAGAATTCCTCATTCTTCTTAGATATTTTCCTTCAGGGCACAGAAAGCATAAATCCTCCATGGAATCAAGAGATGATTAAGTTTCATACTTAATATAAGTCAATTGTAGCAAGGGGATAATTTGATAAACTTCCTAGATAATGTGCAGTAAATTACTCAAACATAATTTTAAGACCATTATTCAAGTATTTTAGGATGGAGCGAATTATGTGGAGAAAGGAATGGAGCATCAATGTGCTCTGCTCACCAGAATATAAAAGAGTTAGGTATCCAAGTACAGAAGGTTTGCCTGAATAAATCTGCATAATACCTTATTAAATAAAGCCATCTGGAATCATATATGTATTGGGCAGATTGCTTTATGAATCTAAATTTTGAAAATGATAATCTTTCTAAAATTATGGATAATTTTTCTCAGTTGATAGATTTTAACACAATTTTACTCTTCTATTTACATTCAATAGTTAGCTTTTTACCACCATGTACAGTTAAAATTGGAGCTAACTGAGAAAAACATCAAATGGAATAATGATGTAAAAAAGAAGAGACTTTTAATGTTGATATTTATCTAATATTAAGAATATCTAACAAATGAATTTTAACTGCAACTATTACCTGTGTTCTAATGATTTCATTATATGACCTTTGTTGTTTTCTTTTACAGTTTTTTTGGTGGTGATGGGTGGTATGTATGCTTGCTGAAGTTGGGTAAAGCAATGGTTTGATGTGATGAAACTCTAGTTTAGACATTTTGTGAGTTTGCATTTGTATAAATGTTGCCATTGGGGATATTTGTGTACATTCTTGCTTTTTGTTTTTAATTTCATCATGTCTCATATAATATATGAAAATATTAAGAATAGTGCTTGTCATATACATAATCTCCAATAGATCCAGTTATTTAGTATTGCCAAAATTTCTTAATAGTTCATTCACCAGTCTTTGGAGTATCCTTATTGTGATAGGACAATATAGTCAACCTGAAATTTGTATCAGCACCATCCCTACCAATCATAGCGAGTTTGTAATTTATCAAATACTCTCTTTTCTTTTTTCTTTTAGAGCTTGCTTATTTAAAAGTGAGTCATGATTTTTTCTGTACATTAGGAAATGAGCAAAGTGGTACATATTAAGTATACAAATATTTTCCTTGTTAAATATTGTCCTCATTAATTAATTACCTAATTTTCAATATTTTAAATTTTCTTGAGCTCATTTACCTAATAAACTAACTCAATCTAAATACTCCATTTTAATTCTGTTTTGGTTGCCATGACACTTTAACTTTCTCTTCCCTTTACTTCTACCTCTTCATAACATTTCCTAAACTTGTCTTGATATTGATTTGCTTCTATATCCCTTAGGTTTCTCTTTCATTTTACTTGAAATGTAAATGTAAATGGACTTCCTGTCCATTCTCAAAACCTTAACCAGCAGAAAAATATTGTATTTTGCTCTCCATATAAGCAATACCACCTGTTCATAACAAATGTGCATTGCAGTAGTAAGTGATATCTGTGATGAGTGACAAAGGAGATGTAGGATGAGAATCCTAACAGGAAAAGCAAATGGAATTGTTCTCTAACTTACAGTAGCATTTTAAAATTCTAATATCAGCCATAAATGAAAGCAATCAGATTAGAATCATGGATGTTGAGTTTTGATTCACTGAGTAGACAGTGAAGGGCTCACTATCCTAGTTATTGAGAGATATAGCCTTGGTATGTATGGATACTGTTTTAAATGCTAAAAGTAAACTGATGCACTTGTCATTTTTGTATTAGTTTACAATGTCTTTAACTGACCATTTAAATGACATGTTGTCCCAATGCTTGCATGTCTTCCAGACAGAAGTTACATTTACTAGATGTATGGGCATTCTAATTCATTCACATAAAATAATGAACAGTTGCTACTCTTAAGAATTTTTCTCATGTTAGAGTATATATTTTAATGTGTTAAGTCTCTCTCCAGTTACTCTGGAAATGAATATTTATTTTTACTGGCATAAACTTATGTAAAACATAAATATACTTTCTGAAATACTGGTTTCCTAACTTCAATTATTAGATATCACTACTATCTTGCCATCGGGGCCATCAGGCATTATTCTATTTTTCTATTCAGACGTGATAGAAGTCCTAGGACAGTAATGAGAAACCATACAAGAGTGACCATGTTTATCCTAGCGGGTTTGACTGATGACCCACAATTGAAAGTTGTGTTATTTATCTTCCTGCTTCTCACCTACTTGCTCAGCATCACTGGCAATCTAATCATCATCACACTCACCCTGCTGGATGCTCACCTCAAGACACCCATGTATTTTTTCCTTCGAAATTTTTCCCTCTTAGAAATCTCTTATACTACTACATGCATCCCCAAATTTCTGGCTACTATGGCAACTGGGGACAAAGCCATTTTCTATAACTGTTGTGCAGCTCAAGTGTTTTTTGCCTTTCTTCTTGGAGCATCTGAATTTTACCTGCTGGCAGCCATGTCCTATAACCGCTATGTTGCCATCTGTAAGCCCCTGCAC
Organism: Tamandua tetradactyla; assembly: GCF_023851605.1. Taxonomy (NCBI): domain Eukaryota; kingdom Metazoa; phylum Chordata; class Mammalia; order Pilosa; family Myrmecophagidae; genus Tamandua; species Tamandua tetradactyla. The sequence goes on from NC_135333.1 coordinate 117,336,380, forward strand.
TACACGACCATCATGAGCAGCAAAGTCTGTGTACAGCTTGTCCTCAGTTGTTGGCTTGCTGGGTTCTTTGTCATATTTCCACCACTCATCTTGGGTCTAAACCTTGACTTCTGTGCCTCCAACATTGTGGATCATTTCTACTGTGACACCACTCCCCTGCTGCAGATCTCCTGCTCAGACACACGCCTCCTGGAGACCATGGGCTTCATCTCAGCTTTGGTAACACTCTTGGTCACGCTGGTAATGGTGATAATATCATACATTTACATCGCATTGACAATTCTAAAAATCCCTTCAACTAATCAGAGGAAAAAGGCATTTTCCACATGTTCTTCCCACATGATTGTGATCTCCATTTCTTATGGCTCCTGTATCCTTATGTATGTTAAACCCTCATTCAAACAAAGAATGTCCTTTAACAAGGGAGTTGCAATGCTCAATACCTCAGTTGCCCCACTTTTGAATCCTTTCATCTACACTCTAAGGAACCAGCAAGTGAAGAAAGCCTTCATGCATGTGATACAGAGAATTATCTCTTTTTCAAGAAAATGAAAATATATTCAGTTATGGCAGGTGAATGAAATATGGAGTCTGGGCTGATATGCAATTATCCATTTATAGTTTCTAATACCTAATTTCCTCCTTTTGGCCATTCTTTTGCTATTGGTCTACATCACTCTTCAAACTTTCTTTTTTTTCCACAAAAATGCTGTCAGAAAGAAGCTGTTGCCTTTCTTTGTCCATTAGAAATGTTTTAAATTTTAATTTCTCTTCTTTTGAATAGCTAATCAAAATAGCTAAAATTTTCCATCTGTCTCTTATGTTTTTAGAATTCAGTATATCAAAGCTTTAACATAGTGTTTAATTTTCTCTTTATTTAGTGCACCATAAAATGCACATTTTATTATATTACATGACTGATAAATAATAATTTTCAGTCTGTCACAACCTAATTAGAATTATCATTCCTATAGGATACTATTATATTTTTACCAACTGTGTGTATATATTACATGAAAAATAATAATTAGTAAGTCCAAAGAAAGCATTTCCTTCATTTGAAATCATTATGAAAAAGGAGGAAAAAAAGGGAGGAACTTTGCATCAAAGAAATCTGACAAACACTATCTCAGGTTATGCTAATGTATGCAGCCTTGATATGATGTGATAAAAATGGCAGTTTATCCACATCATCTTCTACCCAAAAGATACAACCCCAGCCTAACCATGAAGAAAATATTAGTGAAATTGACACTTTGGGGTCATTTTACACAATAGTTACCTTTTACTACTCAAAACTGTCAAGTTATCAAATAAACAAACTCTGAGAATCATGTCATAGCCAACAACAGCCTGAGGATGCATGATGATAAATATAGTGTAGTACCCTTAAGGAAATTTTGCAATAAGAAAATATGAATAAAGCATGGATTTCAGTAAATGATAACAAATCAATTGCAACATTATTAGTAAAAAGGTATCATACTAAAGTATGATTTAGTAATAGAGGAAAATGGATGTTAGGCCTGTGGGAACACTCTGCACTGTCTTCACTCATTTTCTATAAATATAAAACTGTCCTGAAACAAAATTATTATTTAGAAATTATTAGTCCTTAGTTATCCATCAGAATACTAAATATATTTAATAAAATTATCTTTTAAAGAATTCTAACTTGTTTTCTTGATGAAGTAAGCAAAAATGTTATTTCTAAACTTGTTAGAGATTCTTACGAACACATATAAAGTATCCTTTTAAAAAATGTCTCAAATCAAACTGAAGGCACATCATTAAACTAAAACATTGTGACATTAAGAATTCTTTGAGGCAATAATATTTCATATTATATTGACTTTAACCATTTAAATATAGGTTACTTTTTTTTGGGGGGGGTGCATGGTCCAGGATTCCAACCCGGGTCTCCCGCATGAAAGGCTAGCATTCTACACTGCACATTTTAAACATTTATTAAAGACATTAAATAATGTAGTATTACTTAAAGCACAATCATAAAATAAAGGAACTTAACAAGACAAAGATCAAACATGCTTCATATACAGGATGAGGCAATCTCATTCATAACACAATATTAATCTTTCCCCAGAAAAGTCCGCTCAAAACAGCTCCCAAGTTTAGTGTTTAAAAATAAAGGTCTTCTCATTTATAAAAATTAAACATTATTTGATTACTACAGCCTATTCTTCCTCTGAATTTTGTAATTGCTTATTTTCATGTAGACACTAAATTTATGAGATAAGAACAGATTTTGTAATGGCATAAAAATAAAAAAAGCAACAAATTACAAATATTTGGTTTTTAAAAGCAAAAACATACACATGGTATTTCAGGTATAGAAACACTGGTGATGTATTTTGGTATATTTGGTGGTAGGATTTTAAAATATAGAGCACTTCACCAATAGAACCAGGCCATTATTATTAAAAAGATCTACTTTTCTGTTCAGTTTCCTTATTTGAGCAGAAAAGCATCAATTTCAGTGGAATTTTCACTATAAGACGAGGCCACAGGAAAGGTCTCTGTGGAGTTATGTTCATGTGTCCACTTGGCCAGGTGATAATGCCCCTGGCATTCTGTTGCTCTAGACTTGAATCATTAGTATGTGAAATTCATCTATGGCTGATTACATCTGCATTAGGCTAAGAGGAGTGCTTTCTGCAATGAGTGATGTTTGTTTTAATTAGTTGGAGGCTTAAAAGAGAGAGGTCAATGCAGCCCAGTCCAAGCAGCTCAGTATACTCATCTCCACACTTGGAGTTCAGCCCAGATTTTTGGAGATATAAAAAAGAATCACCCTGGGGAAAGCCATTGGAACCCAGCAGCCAGGAGAGAAGGCCAGCAGATGTCGCCATGTGCCTTCCCATGTAACAGAGAATCTCAGATGAAAGCTACTGCTTTTCCTCTGAGCTATAAATTTTTAAGTAAATAAATCCCCTTATTAAAAGCCTGTCCATATCTGGTGTGTTGCATTCTGGCAGTTTTGGCAGACAAAAACAGTCTCAAATGCTTAAAAGTTGTTTGGCTAGAGAAAAGTTTTCTTGAAACTTGGAGACAGTTGTTTATCATGTTGTACACAAGATCTGGGCTCCCAGAAGTGGTTCCTCCTGGCTGGCACCCTGACCAGCAGGCCATCCTCACAGGCATGCTGCATGCAGCACTGCTGGAGCTCCGCAACCTGCAAGGAGACTGATCCCTTTCATGGACTTCAGGCTCGAGCTGTTCCACCAGGCACTGCAGAGCATTCACACTGTCTCTCGGAGACATGGGGTCCTCTAACTTGGTTATAAGAATATTTTGTGGTAGCTAGTTATCATTTGTTTTATTCTATGTGCAATGGTCACATTTAGGTGTATTTGAAATTATCACAAATGCATATTTGTTACCTCATCGTTCATTTTCAAAAACCCAAAGAGTAGATGCATTCTTTAAATAGTGTGTCTATAAGAGGAAATATCACTTCCAATTAAATTGGCATACTCTTTGAAGCCAAGGGCAGACTTCTTGGTAAATGACTGCTAAAGGAATTATTTTATTCTCTTCAAAGAAGATTTACTGAAGTACACACACACATACAAGTTTGTTTTATGCAAGGAAATCCCAAATATTGGAGGACAGAAGTAGTGTTAGGCAGAACCCTTTCCCCCATGATGTGAACAATGCCTAACAAATATTACATGAAGTTTTCCCCACCCATGATTTCCAGGAGCCCCACTGAGCCCACCCTAGCTCATGCCTTTTTTGCCCTCTGGCAGCTATAATCTTGCAATTAACTTCCTTTACCCAACATTCACCCTCTTGCTGTTGCAACCCTGCATGACTAAGGGGACATTTAAATGTTAAGCCTCACCAATGATATGCCTTAGCCTATCTGCACATAGCCTCCCAATAAGGCTCCTTTGTTGGAGTTTTAATCTCTTCTCCTCCCTCTAGGTTGAAACGCCTGTCATTTTGGTGCTGATAAGTGAGACTGGGAATGGAGACAGAACCTCCATAGGAAGGCATGGGACCCACTTGCCTGACTTCAGCACCAACACTGGTGAATCATCTCAGAAAGGAAAAATGCTCTCCTCTTTTCTCACTGGCACTCTCTTTCTCTGTTGTCCTGGACAATACATCTAAATCCTAGCACTAGGGGAGAGTTGCCTCTGCTGGGTCCTGGACCCTAGGAATGAGTGAAACGTGGGATGCCTCCATTCTCTCCTCCACATACTCACTTTTACTTAAAACTCTCAAGGGGGGGAATGCCTACTTGATTGTTTCTAAGTCTTCTAAGAGTGAGAGTTTCTCCTTACCCTACCCATTTTCATGGGAAACAGGCAGTACTTGGTTTTGTTACTGATTTAAAACCCAATTGATTATTTTTCTCTTGCAGTACCACCTGGCCAGAGAACAAATTAGATAACGGGTTGCTTTGGCCAGAAAACAGAACCCTTGACCCACAAATTCTTCTAGATGTTGACATTATTCTCATTTGGGAAGTGGAATGAAGTCCCATATATTCTAGCCTTTTTTGGCTTGCATAGGTTCCCCTCTCTCTACCAAACTTGTTCTACTTATCAATATTTCTCCAGTCCTCTCTCCCAAAACAATCTAGTTCAGAACCCAATGTCCCTTCTCCTCTCCCTGTCACTTCCTTAGAGCCCACTGAAGACTTTTTCCTCAAAGCCTAGCTCCACCCCCCAACCCCACCATGTAGCACTTCCTGGCCAAACTGAGCTGCTGTGGCACAGCCAGAAAATCACCCTCTCCCATCTCCTCCTCCTCTCCCATCTCCTCCTCCTCCCCCATCTCCAGATCCCACCACAGAATCTCAACCCTCTTCTGATGCTTCCCCTCCTCCACCTCCTCCCTACACAGCCCTCCTAATTAACCCAAAACTGCTGCCATTTTCCCTTTTCCATTTCTGACCTTTCTCAAGTCAAACAACAACATTTAGGTTCTTCTCTATTGACCCCACCCCATTTATTAAATAATTCTAATCCTTACTGTATCCTATGACCTCTCCTGATAAGATCTAAACATTCAATGCCTGTTTGTGAATTAATGTGTTCAGTCTAGTTATATTACTTAAATATAATAAGTGTTAAGTGTCTATTTGAATTTGTTAGTTGGTATGTTCCTGCAGCTATCTGTATTGTTCAGATGTTCCTAATAGGTTACTGATTACCGAAATTCTTTTAAAAGGGAACTTTAGGCTGTATTGAATATTGGGAAGATTTTACTTATGAGTCTATAAAGAGAATGTTTGCTTCTTTAACCTAATCTGGATTCAAAATTATTTAAAATGAAAATATTACCGTGACAGTTAAAATTAAAGATATTACAGTTAAAATTTGTTCTCCAAAAAGGTAAAAATAAGATGAGATAATATATTCAATCCTTTAGTTGTCCCTCTGAGAAGTATTTCTGTGTTCCCATTTCTTGTGTAACTAACTTTCTATTTATGTCTATCTGCTTGCTCAATGCATATTCTCATATTACCTAATGGTAATAACAAATTAATAAGAAAAATCTTAAAAAGCTCTATTTGACCTGAATAGAAATAGTTAGATTTCTTATACAAATATATGAACTCATACTTATGAAGTAAAAAAGTGAAAAGAGAGGAAGAAAAACCTCCAAAAGGCAAGATTCAGAAACTTTAGTTTTGTAATTACTATAAACAAACCTGGACTTAGAAAGAAACTGGAATTTCTCTAAGGCAGCAGAAAACCACTAAAAGGCTGCCTCTGGAAGAAGTGAAAACCTTTTCCAATGGTCTTGATCACAGCATTTTTGTGAAATAAATTTAATTTATTTCTAATAAGTCTAATTGATTATTAATTCTAATAACTCTATTGATTATTAATCTAATTACTTCTTTTTTCACATACTTTTTATTTAAGAAAACAACATACTTAGAACCATGAACAATGGATATCTTAGTTAGCTTAACCACAGCATATTCAAATAAAGTATATATAATCATTGTAAAGCCTGTGTTTGCACAGTAAGTTTCATAGACAAATTTAAAATTGAGGCAACAAGGAAGAAATCTACATATTCTGATAACAAAGTTCTTACATTCTAAGTATTAAAAACTAACTTAGGACAGTGCAACAGTGGCTCAGTAGCAGAATTCTTGCCTGCCATGCCGGAGACGCAGGTTCAATTCCCAGAGCCTGCCCATGCCAAAAAAGCAAAAAATAACTTAGATACCATTTGATCAGCTGTCAAAACTGTGAATGTTCTCAAAATATCAAGTAGAAAGTTCTTACAAATATCTGCATTGCTATAGTAACAATCTGTGTTACTAAATATTTTCCTTATTTCAGGAAAATATGAAGATACAAATATGTTTACAATTAACATATGAAATCTTAACCATCTAAAATGGATATCTTAGTTAGCTTATTCATAGGCACATTAAAAAATATGTATCTAAATAATTAAGTTTAATTATTTATAAAGAAGGGCATAGGAACGCCCCAAATTCCATGACCCTCACCTAAAACTTCCAAATCAAAGCTCAAAAACCTAATTTCTTTCTGTCCAGCCTATCCCTGCCCCAAGGCCTACCCACCTAGAGCAGTTATGGGGGAAGGGCTAGGCACAGTAAAATATGGTTAAGTGTGGTTTAGAGTTCTTTTTTTTTTTTTTTTTTTTTACTGGGCCTGGAGATTAGAAATGGTAAGCATAAAAAATGCTACAGAATAAGTTATGTTTGTTAATATTTTTTCAAATAAAACCTTTGCAATGGTAACTGCAGTAATCAGATCATTATTAAAATGTAAATATCCTTGAAATAGGAATAACTGAATAACATCTGTGGTAGTTAGAGTCAGTTGTCAACTTGGCCAGGTGAAGACACCTAGTTCTGTTGCTGTGGACATGAGCCAATGGTACGTGAACCTCATCTGTTACTGATTACATCTGCAGTTGGCTAGGAGGCATGCCTGCTGCAATGAATGTTTGATTTAATTGGCTGGTGCTTAAATGAGAGACTCAACATAGCACAATCCAAGCAGCTCAGCCTATGTCATCTCAGCACTCACAGTTCAGCCCAGGCCTTTGGAGATGCAGAAAGAAATAACCCCAGAAAAGTTGTTGGAACCCAGAGGTCTAGAGAAAAGGCCAGCAGTAGACCATCCTGTGCCTTACCATGTAAGAAAGAACCTCAGTTGAAAGTTAGCTGCCTTTCCTCTGAAGAACAAAATAAATCCCATTTTATTAAAAGCCAATCCATCTCTGATGTGTTGCATTCCAGCAGCTAGCAAACTAGAACAACACCTAATCAAATTTCAGAAGTGAAATGAAAGATCTTTAAGAAATATGGACGTTTTCCTGGATTTAAGCTTGGGAAAAATTAAACAACTGTAGTATATTTGCCAGAACTTGATAGTCAATGTACTATGTTTTTCAATGTACTTTTGAAATTGCTTATAATTTTAAGATATCATGAAAACAAACATTTTTTTAACCTCTGATAAAAGAAAGTTATGGTGAATTAAACAAATACAATTTTATACTGTTTGGGGGTGTTCCCTTTAATTTATATAGGCTTACAATAAAAGAAGCAAGCCTAAGGTAGTACTGAATTGGAATGAAAGATTTTAGGCACATTGTAATGTAATGTTCTGAATGTAAGGAATATAAATGCATGGCTATATTCCTGACTCAAGCATAAATTTCTTTCTTCTTTCATTATTTTGTAGTATCTCTGTCTCTTCTCCCCTTCATGAATACTGTTATTGTAAGGAAGAATGCAGGTTCAAAAGCTTTGTGAATTTAGTACCAAATTTATTTCTAATTATTTGCAGTCTGGACAAATAAAAATTATATGTGGAATGGGTGTGGAAGGGGATAGAAAATTTAATGGAATGAATTTTGTTTGTTATGGAAGTATACATAAAGTAATAGAGAGTTGGAGGAAGTGTCGCTTCCTATGAAAAGGAGCTCAGAGGACATTAAGGAATGATGCTAAAGAAAGAATGAAAGAAAGAATAAAAGACAAACAAAGATGGGTTCAGGGGGTCTGAAGCTCAGCGATAACAGACCAGAGACATCAGACAACTTTATTCTAAATTGGTTCCTGCTTATATACTGCAGGATTCACGTGACAAAGAGTGTGCATGCACCTGGTGAGAATACAGAGTGCTTACTTAAAATGAACACAAAGAACCTGGGGCTAAGACAAAACAAACGTTGTCTCTTTCCCCCAGACTGTTCTCCATTAAGCAAATTACTATCTCCTCAATTTCTTGCCACTACTTTGATGCTGGCTGCTCCCAACAAATTCTGCAGGTCTTGTTTAAACCCTTGTCTCCTACAGAGGAAGTAAATTTTGTTTTTTATAGTCATATTTGACTATAAGCTCTGAATGAATATAGATAGTTACAAAAAAAAGTTTACGAAAGTGAATTCTTTCTGACAGTCAGTGATGTTCAAAATTTAATGAATTTGTATATCATATTTTTCTAAAAGAAAGCTTTTATGTCAAGCTAGGTAATCACACAACTAAAGTTTAGTTTCTTTGCCTCATTAAAATAGCCAGGATTGGGGGTGCAAGGATAGCTCAGTGGTAGAATTCACATCTGCCATGCAGGAGACCCGGGTTCAATTCCTGGTTCATGCAATTCCCCCAAACAAAACAAACAAACAAAAACCAACCAAACAAAAATTCAACAAATGGTACTGCAATAATGGGATAGTCACATAGAAAATAATGAAATGTAACCCTGTCATATAGCATACAAAAATAGAAACAAAACAGAGATTGTTAGTCTGTTCTTTGTGTAAGATTTTTTTTAATCATCCAAGTATACCATCTAGAAAACAAAGATTTTAAAACAGAATAATATCCTTGTTAATATCCTTAGCCTTCTCATCCTTTATTTCAGAGGACAAGATGTCTCACTGTTCAGGAGAAACTGATTTTCTATCCTGTTGCTGGTTAAATTTGATAGGTAAAATAATATTAAGAAATTCATATATTTAGAAATTGTATAAAATTCCCAAAAATCTGACAGTGTTCTCACTATCCATGTTATATCCTGATACTAATCTGTATGATGTTCAGTAATGGTATGGTGTTATTAGTTGTAGTTTTAATTATACTTAGAAAGCTACAGATCATAGAAACAGCCAAATTATCATTGCACTGCTTTGCTATATTATTTGTCTAAAACTGTATGTAGTCAGAAACAGGACAGAGTTCCATTTATAATAAGGAAAAGCTTTTATATTATATTGTATTGTATTGCATTGTATTATATTATAATTTAACTGTTAATTGACATAACTGGTAAATATGTAAAAGTGAAACCGAACAAAACCTTTGCCATGGTTTCTTAAAATAAAACAACTATCTAATCTTTTTATTTTTAAAAGTAGCTTCCTTTTAGAAGCTTAAAAATCCTTATACAAAATTGAAGTTCAGATTGTAAGCTTTCATTTTTATCTTTAAATTCTAAAAGGTTTTGTTCTTTGTATAACCTAGTAGAAATTTAAGTGTCTGTGTGACACATGAAACTCATGTTTAATTCTCCAGCTCTGAAAGTCAGCATGGGTGCATAGAGAAACTGCTAAAAACAAACTGAAAAAGACCAAACTCTGATTAAAGATGTGATGAGACTGATCTGGTTAAACTAAAGTAAATCAATAAACAAGGTAAAGAATAATATTGTCTGTATTTTAAAGCTTTAACTTTTATATGAAATAAAAAGCAAAATATTTTGCCCAAAATTCAAGTTTTCAGTAACACATTATCTAATTTAATCTGTCTAGTCAGTTAATTGAACAGCCGAATTCAGCTTTATTTGATCTAGAACCTGGAATAAGGAATAAACTCTTAATATTCTGTACTAGTTGTGCAGTATTTTGGGCAGAAAATGAACAATATATATATTTGCAAAGTCCCTTGAGGGATTGGGAAAAATGGAACTATTGAACTTTCCCATCTGGGGAATTCCTGACATTTTCTTAATAGGAGCTCCCAATTTAATAAGCCAACACTTCACCTTTGAGTCTTGTGCCTGATAGAAATATAAACTTATTTCTGTAATACCAAAAATGAACATTTTATGATTAGATTACTTCCAGAAAAGCTGTGCTGTTGCTCAAATGTGGTCTCTCTTTAAGCCAAACCCTGGACTTCCTCCCATTGTGGGACCTAATTTCCATGGGCATAAGTCTGGCTCTGGTGTCATGGGGCATTACTGGCCCTGGAGTCATGAGACATAAATTCCAAGGATGAGCCTGGCCCTGGCATTGTGGATTAACTGACCAAAAGTGGGGGGAAAATGGAGTTTCAATGGCTAAGAGATTTCAAATTGAGTAGAGCGGTTGTTCTGGAGGTTATGCTTATGCAAGTTTCAGCCATATATTACAAACTGCCACAGTATGCCAAACCCCAACCAACTGTGGTTCTGGGAACCCTGAAAGATATCCTGTCCTCTATAAAATTTTACTTGTTAGGATTTTTTCCAGGGATTTAAAATCTTCCAATTTTTCCAATGCCAGAGATGCCAGACTCTCTAAGAACAACAGCCAGTTTCATGATATTATCCCTTTGCCTCTTAATGACCACCTCCCTTTTTAGCTTTGAAGCAGTTAGAGAGTCATTGCTCAAATATCCCACCTCAGTTTTGGGCACTGTCTCTTAAAATTCTTTACTAACTTTATTCACGGAACAATCCAAACAATGACAAATCAGACTGTGAGGGATATGCTACACCTCTGGCAAAAACATCAGTACCAGCCACTAGGTTGTGATGAAACACAGGGACAGCTCTATGTGTTCCACAAGCCAGAAACAGATATGGAAGGCCTGCAGCCTTCAGCATCCCAAGAAAACTAAAAGGAAATGTCTGGAATGTTAAGCAGAACCCCTTCCCTCATGATGTGACCAATCCCTAGTAAATATTCCAAGAAACTTCCCCCAGCCATGATTTCCAGGAAACTCACCAAGCCCACTCCAGCTCATGCCCCTTTGCCCTCCAGCAGCTGTAATCTTGCAATAAGTTCCCCTTCCCAAACATCCTCTCTCTGACAGTTGCAATCCTGCATAACTACAACAGCATTTAAATTTCAAACCTCACCAGTGAAAAGTTGCCAACTCCTTGCTTAGTCCTTGGCTTTCAAAATAAATCAATGGAAGCCTGCCAAATTCCCACTCCCAAGCTAGACAAAGAAAACCCACCACCTCCCCTTCCCTATTTCCCACCAACTATCCTATATAACCTGTATCCCTTCCCTTATTTGGGGCTGTTGCCATCTTAGGCTTCAGCCCATCTGCACAGAGCCTCCTAATGAAGCTCCTTTGATCAATTTCAGTCTTTTCTCCTACTTTCCAGTTGAAAAACCTATCAGGTTCTTAAGGAAATATTTTTAAATCCATGGATCAAAATTTAACAGTGGATTAAAACACTTTATACAATTAAATATAATACAAAATAATTTATCACAAAGCCACATGGTATTTCTCATAGCTTTTGCTTCATATTTTTCAGACCTGTTCAAAGAAAGTCACAAAACATTCTAGACCTGGAAGCCCTGTGGTATTGTACTCAGTGATATGAAGAGTCAATATCTAAAGATATCAGTTTGTCCTAAATTTATCTATAGCATCACCAAATCCCAACCAAAATCCTAAGGGCCTATTTTTGGAAATGTGCATGTGATTCAAAATATACATAGAAAAATATCCAGGGCCTGAGCCTGACCCCCTCCTTCATTTTGAGAGCAAGTGGCACAGCTACCTACATGAGTGCACAAGATGTTAAAGGTTGAATCATGTAAAGCCCCACTACCCTAATAGCCAAGTCTTTTGAGAGTCTGCTGAAACTCTGTTGTAACCAAATCTCATGAGACTGTTAAACTGTATAAGTTATTCTTTGGGTATGCCTCTGTTTCTCTCTTTTCCTTTCTTGGCTTTGGTCAGAATGCAAACTTTCATCTCACAACTAGCCACCACAGGGAAAATCTTCCTGCTGTCTGTAATCTCATATTTAAATTCATTGGTAATCTTCTACCTAGTGTGTTCTTTGGGCTCAGGGTTGTGCTGGGCTAAAACATATGCCAGCCAAGTAGAATCAAGCCATCCTGCAAAAGAACAAAGCACTACAAGATTTCATGACTAATTTCAAACCATAATAATTAAGAAAGCACCATCTGGCACAAAAGTAGGCATATGGACAAATGGAACCAAACAAATTATATATTTTTTCACTTGATTTCTAACAAAATGATGATCATTACCATGAAGTACTAAAGGGTGCTGGATTGTTTGAATATTCACAGAGAAAAGAACTAGATCTCGACCTCTGCACCATACTCATTCTTTCAGATGGACTACTAAGTAAACGTGAAGAGTAAAACATTAAAACTCCAGGAATATTTATTCATGCTCTTTGAGTAAATAGATATTTGTAAAATATAACATAAAAGCACTAAACCAAAAGAAAAGTAATTAATCATTTGGATTTTATTCAAATATATAAGTAGGAATGAAAAGAAAAATCCACTTAAAGAAATTATACAGAGCTGTGTGTATAAATCATACACAGCAGGGCTTCCAGGTCTAGAATGTTTTGTGACTTTCTTTGAACAGGTCTGAAAAATAAGAAGCAAAAGCTATGAGAAATATCATGTGGCCTTGTGATAAATTGTTTTGTATTATACTTAATTCTATAAAGTGTTTTAATCCACATGTGAGTGTGTGTCTATGTCTGTGCTTTGAAAAGCCTTTCCCTGACTGACCACAAGTGAAATTGTTTTCCTTCATAGGTTTGCTCCCCTGCTTACCAACGCAACCCATCCATTCACTGCTTCTGTCACATTTAATATCCTGTGAACGTTTCTCTGAAGTCTACATGGGATTGTTTTGTCAGTTTCACTTCATCAGGTGTTTCCTGTTCTAGGATTACTATTTTTGCTTGTTCTAGATTCTTCATCAGAGGTCTCCCAGGACATTCATATCCTTCCCTAGTAATATTTGAATATCAGCAAGGCTGTCATTTTCAACCACCTCTGAGGTGAGCCTCCTGGGTTAGTAACACAATTAGCAGCTGTGAGCAAGGAAGCTTTGATTAACAAAGGAGATTCTTCAAATGTAGTAAGCCTCCATTATGCCCTTACCCACAGGGCATGGGAAAGAGCAACTACCCAGAAGAGTTTCTCAGTGTTCTTTTCTCTAGTGCCTATATTCTGTATCTTGCTCCTTTCCTTCAGGGAGGTACCTGTAGCCCAGAGAAAGGGAGCCCAAGGCAAGAATGGCCTGAGTTAACCTGGAAGTCAGTCATATAAAGAGGAGTGTGCATGAACATAGAGCCCCTAGTTGTGTCTAGAATTGAGCCAAGCAACTACCTAATGGTATGTGCATAATTGATGTCCTGATGTAAATGTGTCTCTTAAGGTAGCCACCCAATCTATAAGGCAAAAACTAAACACAGGCCACTCAAAAGGGCAAAGCCCTGAAAAGCAACTTCTGGTGTTGGAAATGTAAGAAAAGAGAACAAGAGTCCAAACACAAGAGTGATTTGTGTGTCTACTGAAGGAATAAGTAGGTATTACTTCTGCCAACAAAATTTTATTCACTTTTTTGAGCTAAAATTTTATATGCATCAACCAGATGAGTGAAGATGGACAGGATAGTGATTTGACGGAGGGATAAGTGAATAAAAATGGGTTTAAAGAAATGTTAATGTCTCTAGCTGTTAGAATTTTTTTTAAGAGTCATTGTTATTTCTTTTTCTCTGTAGTCTAGTCTGTTCACGTCCTTTGTTCATTTTTCGTATGTAATTTATATGCAACTTAAAATTTCCCCTTTTAGCTACACACAGATAGATGAAATTATATACATATATATATAAAAATACTGACAGCTAGAGACATTAACATTTCTTTGCACTCATTTTTATTCATTTATCCCTTCATCAATCACTATCCTGTCCATCTTCTCTCACTAGTTGATGCATACAAAATTTTAGACTCAAAAAAGTGAATGGAATTATCTTGGCAGAAGAAATATCTATTTATTCCTTCAGTTTTATTCCAATCACTCTTGGGTTTGGACACTTGTTCTCTTTTCTTACATTTCCAACACCAGAAGTTGCTTTTCAGGGCTCTGCACTTTTGAGCGGTCAGCGTTTAGTATTCACCTTATAGGTTGAGTGGTCTGTGTTTAGTTTAAGCAACACAGACAGGAGACTATAGTCTTCACCAAGAGAGTGGGGATGTGACACAAATCAATAAAAAGAAGGACAATTCAATAGAAAAATGAACAGGAATTTCTAAAACAACTGTATCCAAATATTTCAAACTACATGAACAATGGGCCAAAATAATTACTCATTAGGGAATGGAATGTGATAATATTGTGAATTCACACCCATAAGAATACTTAAAATTAAAAGCTAAATAGAACAAACAAACAAAAAAACAGAGAATACCAAGTGTTAGCAAACAAAAAGAAGTTGTATCTTATAAGCTACTAGTGTAAGTACAAATTTTTATAACAATTTTGTAAGTCTATTATATACTTCAAAAACTATATTACTCAGGAAGCCTAACATATGCTAGCTCATTCATTCTTGCTCTATACGTAATTGTCCCAAAGTAAAACACCCATCAACCTGCTTATCAATATTAAAATATATAAATTACTGCTATTTCAAAATGATGAAATAGACTAAATATTAATATATGAAATACTGAAATATGCAAATACATGGCTAAACCTCACAATAGCTCTTCATAAGCTAAGTAAATACTTTATGTTTTTTCAAAAATTTCTTTTGTTTTTTACTATTTTTTATTGAGGTATATTATATATTCACATAACATGTAATTATCCAAAGTGTACAATCAATGGTTCACAATATAATCATATAGCTTGCATTTATCATCACAATTGACTGTTCTTTTTTTGTGTGTGAAAAATAGCATATATACAAAAAAGCAATAAATTTCAAAGCATGTCAACAATTAGTGGTAGAATAGATTTCAGAGTTTGGTATGGGTTATGATTCCAGAATTTTAAGTTTTTATTTCTAGCTTCTCTAAGACACTGGAGACTAAATGAAATATCAATATAATAACTCAGCAATTTGACTCATTTGTTAAGTCCTACCTACTCTGTATAATTTCACCATCACCTTTGATCTTTCTTCCACTCTTTAGGGGTATTTCATCTATGCCCATTCTAAATTTTTCACATTGGAAGGGGCATCAATAATATGGAATAGGGGGATTGAATTAGTTGATGTTCTGGAGAGGCTGGCTACTATGCATTTCAGGATTTATCTCATCCAGGGACCCATCTGGAGGTTTTAGTTTTCTGGAAAGTTGCTCTAGTGTATGGGATCTTTGTAGAATCTTGTATAGAACCCTGGGTTTTCTTTAAGATTGGCAAGAAAGGTTTGGGTTGGGATTTGGCAAACTATGATAGGTAGCAATGTCCAACTGCGTTTGTGTAACAGTAGCCTCTCAGCTCTATTTGAACTCTTTCAGCCACTGATAACTTATTGGTTATACTTTTCCCCCTTTTGTTCAGATGGTATTGTTGATCCCATGGTGCCAGGGCAAGGCTCATCCCTGGGAGTCATCTCCCATGCTACCAACGAGAGTTTCAGCCCTGGATGTCATGTCCTATGTAGAGAGGAGGGTAATGATTTTCCTTGCAGAATTAGGCTTAAAGAAAGAGAAGCCACATCTGAGCAACAAAAGAGGTCCTCCAGAAGTAACTCTTAGGCATATCTATAGGTAGGCTATGCTTCTCCACTATATACATAAGCTTCACAAGAGCAAGCATCAAGAACAAGGGTTTGGACTATTGATTTGGGTGTCACTAATGTTTGACACAGTATCAAGGGTTTCCTCAGTGGTAAAGTTTAATAGTTCCATATTTTTTTCTCTTATTCCTCTAGGGACTTTGCCAATAATTTTGATTATCTGCTTAATATATTCAGGGTTGTAACCAGGCATTACATTAAGCTATACAGGATTAAAGGCCCTCACTCTTATTCTGGGTTCTCTGTGTTTGAATTGTTTAAATTATCTATCCAGACAGAGTTAGATTATGTGCTACAAGAAAATTTAGGTTCTGGGCAAAATAAACCTATCTTCCTTTGGTCTCAAAGAGTAGACGAAGTTCTGCAATGCAATGTCTTCCTCACCTCTATGTTCTGAATTACTTTAATCCTGACCTGATTGGCTTTGTTCTTATCTCTAAGTACCAGGTTATACATATAAAAAATGGCCTCTCAAAATCCACAAACAATAATTACCACTCTAGATGAAATGTGACTCCTTTAAGAGCTTGCAATTTAGGCCTCTGTTTTCTTACAAGTATTTTCTAAATGAGACCATACAATATTTCCTAGTTTGTTTCTGGCTTATTTTGCTTCACCAAATGTCTCATGGATTATTCAAAACATTGCATGTCTCATAATTTTATTCCTTTTTGTTGCAGCACACATTTGATCATATTTATACAACAGTCAATAATCTACTTCTCAGTCTGTGCATCCTTCAGTCGCCTCCATTCATTGGGCATCATGTATAATATCCAAAGTCAACAGTCCATCAGCACTCTCAATTTTAGATCATTTCATTGTTCCCAAGAGAAAAATAACCAATAAACACATAGTCACCAAAGAGAAAATCCAATCCTCCCCTTAACTCTTGTGCCTCCCCCAGTTATTATTATTATTATTTTTGGTAATGCTATGGTACTATTGATGTTTTCATGTTAAACACAGCCCATAGCATACAATAGCAATTTTCCCTTGTAGCCTGAAATTATACTCTTCATATAAGATTCATACCTTTGCAGTAGTTCATGTAAGAGCATATTTATATTTGTAGTGTTAATCACTGGGACACATGGGTCTGTACAACCACTTTCAATCATGTTCACCTTCAATATGGTAATATTACTTATAGATACACTAGTGAACTGCCTTCACTTCTATTTATTCCCTTACATTAAAGTTCAACTTTATTAGCTAACTGTTCACCCATTCCTAGCTTCTGTGTATCTCTAGGTCCCCTATATTCTGTATTGTATGCCTGTGATTTTACATTTACCATGGTCATAAAAGTGTAATCACACAATATCTATCCTTTTCTGTCTTTTCTGTCTGACTTATTTCACTCAGCATTATGTCCTCAAGGCTCATCCATCTTGTCATGTGCTTCAGAGCATCATTTTGTCTTACTGCTGCTTAATATTCTCTCATGTATAGACCACATTTTGTTAAACTACTCATCTGTTGATGGGCACTTGGATTGTTTCCATCATTTGGCAATTATGAATGATACTACTATGATGTCAGTGCAAATGTTTGTTCATGTCACTGCTTATATATATATATAAGCATTATATATGTATATATGCATACAGTGTAATGGTATTGCATGGTCATAGGGCAACTTGATATTTTGTTTTCTGAGGAAATACCAGACCATCTTCCATAGTGACTGTGCCATTATACATTCCCACTAAGAGGGCATAAGTGTGCTGATTTCTCAACATACTCTTCAACTTTTGTAGTTTCCAGTTTGTTTAATAGCAGTCATTCTTATTGGTGTGAGGTGGTATCTCGTTGTAGCCTTGATTTGCATTTCCCTTAAAGCTAATGAAAATAAATATCTCTTCATGTGCTTTTGAGCCATCTGTATGTTTTCTTCAGAAAAATCCCTGTTCATATCTTTAGCCCATTTGACAGTTGGTTTGTTTGATCTTTTGTTCCTAAGTTGTATGATTTCTTTTGCATATAATATATCAAACATTTATCTTATGTGTGATTTCCAAATATTTTCTCCAATTGAGTTGGCTGCTACTTCACCTTTTTTGCCAAAGCCTTTTGTGGAACAAAAGCATTTAATTTTGAGGAGTTCCCATTTATCTTTTTTTTCTTCTTGTGCTGTGCTTTGAGTGTAAAGTTAAGAAGCTACCTCCTATTACTAGGTCTTGAAGTTTTTTCCCTACATTTTCTTCTAGGAGCTTTCTGGTACTGATTCTTATATTGAGGAGTTTGATCCAATTTGAGTTAATTTTTATATAGAGTGTAAGACAAGGGGCCTCTCATTCTTTTGGCTGTTGTTATTCAGTTATCCCATGCCCATTTTGTAATGACTACTTTGTTCCAGTTCAGTGGATGTGATCAATTTGAAGACCAATTGACCATAGATTTTGCATTCTATCATGCACTCTTAATTCCATTCCATTTGTTGATGCTTCCATCTTTGTACCTGTATCATGCTGTTTTCACCACAGTGGCTTTACAATACATTTTAAAATCAGGAAATGTTAATCTTCCCACTTTGCTCTTTTTAAGTATGCTTTTAGCTATTTGAAGTCTCTATCCTTTCCAGATGAATTTGGTAACTAGCTTTTACAAGTCTTCAAAGTAGATTGTTGGAATTTTGATTGGTACTGTATTGACTGTGTAGATCAATTTGGGTAGAATTGACATTTTAGCTAGATTTAACATTCCCATCTATGAACAGTGAAAGTCTTTTCATTTCTTTGATTCTTTGATTTCTTTTAGCAATATTATGTAGTTTTCTGTGTACAAAGCCTTTACATCCCTAGTTAAATTCACTCCTAGATACTTGATTCTTTTAGTTATTATTTTGAATGGAATTTTTTCTTTAATTGAATCCTCAGTTAGGTCATTGTTTATGTATAAAAACATTACTGATTTTTGCACATTAATTTTGTATCCTGCCACCTTGCTAAATTTGTTTATTAGCTCAAGTAACTTTGTTATAGATTTCTCAAGATTTTCTAAGTATAGTATCATACCATCTGCAATAAATGAAAGTTTTACTTCTTCTGATTGGAATGCCATTTATTACATTTTCCTGCTTGATTGCTCTAGCTAAAACTTCTAGTACAGTGTTGAGTAACAGTGGTGACAGAAGTCATCCTTATCTCATTCCTGATCTTAGGAATAAAGCTTTCAGCCTCTTGCTGTTGAGTACAATGCTGGCTATCAGTTTTTCATTTATCCTCTTTACCGTATTGAGGATGTTATCTTTTATTCCTATCTTTTGAGGTGTTTTTATCAGTAATGGATGTTGAATTTTGTTGAATGTTTTTTCAGCATCTATTGAGATGATCATGTGATTTTTTCTGTTTTGATTTGTTAATGTGCTGTATTACATTAACTGATTTTCTTGTGTTGAATCATCCTTGCATTGCATCCCTGGTATAAATCCTACTTGGTCATGGTGTATAAATCTTTTAATGTGTTGTTGGAGTTGATTTGCTGTTATTTTTGTTGAGATATTCTATTTCTTCTTGAGTCAGTGTAGCTTATTCATATGTTTCCAGAAATAAATTTCCCTTTCAGAAAAACATTTGTTGCATCTCATAAGTTCTGATAAATTGTATTCTCATTTTCATTTATCTCCAGATAGCTACTGACTTCTCCAGCAATTTCTTTTCTGGTCCACTGATTGTTGCACAGTAGGGATGGTTAACAAAGAGCTTCAAACGAATCAGAGAACCAACAAAGTGACCTATTTATGGGAAAATTCATCAAGAGCCATGGTAGCTTAGAAAAGAAGCATAGGTTTCTAAGTAACAATTCTGCTTGGCATTTCTACACACTTTGTGACAGCTCTTATCTTGGATTGCCTTGGAGACAGAAATAGCATCTCCCTTTTTGGTAGAAGACATAATTATTTGATGACCCATATATTAAAGACAATGTTTGCCAGTGGACAAAATTAGGCAGGTTGTAGGCAGTGCTTGAAGGACTGGAGAATTTGCTAAACTGGGTGATTTGAGACTCAGGCTTTTCATGTGTACAACATCAACTAGGACTGCCTACACATAGAACCCAATAGGATTTGTGGAAAAGGGGAAACAATGAGAATATGTTGCCCATGCTGCCCTCTGTGCAGAGGGTAATAAAGTTCTTTGTCTCTGACCTTGGTGTCTTGGGTCCTCAGTATGCACAAAAAAGGAGAGAGGGTAACCTGCTATACTGTAAGTAGCATATAATTTTAGACTCTCTCAGTTTTTGGTATTGGAATAAATTTGGCAAATTTATTGAGAAAGACAAATATGCAATGGTTCAAATAAGATAAAATTTGGTTTTCTCTCTCATTTAAATATTCAGGCTAATATGCTGAAACTGTGCATAAGTTCATTGTGTCTTGTTTGCAATAGTCATCCCTAGTGCATTTGTTAATTTTCATGACTCAGGATGGTATATTTTCACATGTGCATTAAATGTAAGAGGGGAATAAAGAGAAAGAGGAGGGCAAACCCCTTTGATCACAGGAGAATTCCTAGAAATTAAACAAATTATTCCTATTTACATACATTGTCCAGAACAAATCATAGAGCTACAGCAAGTTGAAAGGAAGGCTGGGGTAATGAATCTTGATTCTGGTTAGTCCTATATGTAATTGGATAATCTATTAATATGGAAGAATTGGAGAATACTTAATTATTCTGAAATATTATTTTGCTCCACTAGAGAATATCATAAAGACAGTTTGCAGAAAGGAACTTAAAGGCTACATAGGATATGAAATGTTAACTGTGATTAGGGAATTCATAATTTATTATTAACTAATAATAACACTATAATTAATAATAGCACTAATTAATAATAATGTAAGGTACAACTTTGTCTCTGACAAGAAACGCACTTCACCTCATAGTCTCACTTTTTATTCCTATCTGAAATAACTTGTCATCTATTCTGCTTCCAAATCCTTTTCTATGTATCTAACATTTCATAACAGGCATATGTGAGAGGCCAAACATGTGTTAGGGAAAGCTACACAGAATTCTGTGGAGACATAATTAAAGAAATAGGCTATAGATAGATAAATGACTATATACAATATATACATAGTATTTTAAAATTATTTAGTGCCCACAGAGAACATTTTTATGTCATACAAATAGTCAATCTCTGGGGAAATGGTGTTCCTGGATCTCAAATCCCTCTGAGAATTCTTCATTATCATTAATAATCTTCCTGCAAGGTGCAGAAAGAGACAAATACTCCATGGGATCAAGAGTTGGTTAATTTTTATATGACACTTTGTATTATACTCATGAAGGTATTCAACACATAAATAAATTATAGTGAAAGAGAAATTTCAATACAGCAGCCTAAAAACCTGAAAATGTATTTCTAATCACAATTTAAAGAGGACATGGTCCTTGTAGAGAGGAATGAAGTATCAGCGTGCTCCTTCAGCATGATGATAAGAGAGCTAAACATCGAAGAGCAGAGCATTTTGCATGAGGAAATACATGTATATCTTCTTAAAGAGTTGTTTGAGGTCTAAATGCATTTGGCAGGCTGCTTTATGACTACAAAGATGAAAAAACACTATGTATTTCTACAATTAAAAGGTGACATTTTCTGTTAAATATATATTATATATATATATTTTAATTTATTTATTAATTAAAAAATTAACAAACCAAATAAAACACCATGTTAAATATATTTTAATCTGGTTTGGTTCCTTAAAACATTAACCTTTTCTCCATTCTTTTAAATTCTGATTAAAGAAAATAGTGAAAAATGAAAGATAGAATAAACTGATCATTTAGCATTGAAAAGCTTTTTTAAAAGGAGGTTGTTATTCAAAATATCTAATGTGAGTAAACATCATTGCATTTATAGGTCTGACTTCTAATGGGTTCACAATAAGAATTTTGTTGTTTTCTTTTAAATGTGTTGGGATATAGATGGTGTTTGTGATTGCTAAAGTTGGACAAAGTAATGAGTTGACATGATACTATTCTGGTGTAGATGTTTTAGATATATTCATTCCTACAATTGCACAATGTAATTTATGCAACTGAGAAAAAATCATAATAGATTATTTCATAATTATTTGACTATGAAAGAAATGCCCAGGAAAAAAATCTCTTTTTTTAAACTCATATATGTTTGCATTATTAATACACATGATTTGGATAGCTGATCTTTAATTATTGCTTCCTCTGCTAGGGATAGCCTGTCTTATCTAGGATCTAACTTATAGCCTACCTTTTCATCTTGTGAATCATCTAGATAATATTACAGTTACCTATCCTTTGTCCTCATATATTTATTGTCTTTATATACAAGTCCTTTTAAGTAATAAAGTATGTTTTAGAGGTTGGAAATAATTCTCTTAATATCTTGAAGACAAAATATAATTTCTTAAATGTGTTTGCTGATGAAATTATTGAGGAAAGAGACTTTGTAGAGCTGTGTCATTTTTTTTTAATGCTGACTTTTTTGTTGGGTGGAAGTGGGAAAGCAGCTGTGTGACAACAGAAAAGACCAAATAAAACTGACCTATGTCCCATATTCACTTATCTGAACTCAAATGCTGTTAGACATGAAATAAATGAGAAAAGAACCAGAAACTTGAGTTTGATTAGTTGAATAAAATGATTAAGGTGTACCATCTTTGGTTACTGACCAGGGTTGGTGTGTGTTTGCAGTATACGTGTGTGTGCATGTATGCATGCTAGATAAAAAATATGGACTGATGTGCTTGTAATGAGGAGTATAATTTTGATTCAAACATGCAACTTTCTTTAATTGATCAGGAAATGTAATAGGACATCCCAATTCTTGTATATAATCAAGAGAGAAAAGCATTTTTCTTTGTTTATAGGGCCTTCTAATTTATTCATATAAAAATAACCCACAGTTAAAACTACTATATGGTTTGCACATGGATTAAATTTTAATTCTATATCCAGGTACTCTGGAAATACAATCTATATCTTTCTTGCCAGAATAATTCTGTAAAACTTAAATGAGTATTGTATTACTGTATCTGAGCATTGCTTTGCAAACTGTAGCTTTAACACTGCTGTGTTCTTTTTTTTAATCTTTCTATTCAGACTTGATAGAATTCCCAGAACAGTAATGGGAAACCATACAAGAGTGACAATGTATATCCTAGCAGGTTTGACTGATGACCCACAATTAAAAGTTGTATTATTTACCTTCCTGCTTCTCACCTACTTGCTCAGCATCACTGGCAATTTAATCATCATCACACTCACCCTGCTGGATGCTCACCTTAAGACAACCATGTATTTTTTCCTCAGGAATTTTACCTTCTTAGAAATCTGTTATACTACTACATGCATCCCTAAATTGCTGGTTACAATGGCAACTGGGGACAAAACCATTTCCTATAACTGTTGTGTCATTCAAGTTTTTTTTTGCCTTCTTTCTTGGATCATCTGAATTTTACCTGCTGGCAGCCATGTTCTATGACTGCTACATTGCCATCTGTAAGCCCCTGCACTACACAACCGTCATGAACAGCAAGGTCTGCGTACAGCTCGTCCTCAGCTGTTGGTTCTCTGGGGTTTTTTTTCCATCTTTCCATGTCTTATCATGGGTCTAAATCTTGACTTCTGTGCCTCCAACACTGTTGATCATTTCTATTGTGACGCTAACCCCCTGCTGCAGATCTCCTGCTCAGACACCTGGCTCATCGAGAGGATTGCTTTCATTTCAACTTGAGTGACATTCCTGGTCTCATTGGTGATGGTGATACTATCATACACCTACATTACACTGACGATCCTAAATATTCCTTCAACTAAACAGAGGAAAAAGGCATTTTCCACGTGTTCCTCCCACATGATTGTGATCTCCATTTCTTAAGGCAGCTGCAATTTTATGTATGTTAAACCCTCAGTACAACGAAGAATTTCTTTTTCCAAGGGAATTGCAGTGCTCAATACCTCAGTTGCCCCACTTTTGAATCCTTTCATCTACACTCTAAGGAACCAACAAGCAAAAAAAGCCTTCATGCATATGGTACAAAGGGTTGTCTCTTTGTCAAAGAAATGAATGTACTGTTGCAATATATAAAGAGCATGGAAAAATATTATCAATTTTCATTAATAGTTTCCAATACATAGCTTCTATCTTTTTTACTTTTTCCATTTCTTTGATATTCATCTTTATCTCTTTTCAAGCTGCATTTTCATAAGTCTTTGTTACAAAGAAAATAATCTTTCTTTTGGTCTTCTTTAGACATTCCTTTTCTCATTTCACTTCCTTTCCTTAGCTATCTGGAGGAAATGAATCTAAAGTTTTTCAGTTTGTCTTTTTTGTCTTTAGGTATATCTAGTAAGTTAAAGCCCTAAAATATTTTCATTTACTATATCACATAATGCAAAATTTGTTATACTATTCTGTACTTAATATGCTGTTACTTGCAATCAATGACAACACATTTGGATTAATCTTTTTGACATCTTCGTCCTGAAACCAATTTATTGGTGCATATTACAGGATAGAAAATTTTGTAATGGCAGATATTAGCCATCATCTTTGGAAATGTTTATTCATTTAAAAAATCTGTGAATGCTGCCTCAAAGTACAGTTTATAGAAATTAGTTATTTAGTTTGTATGCAAGAGATATTTACATTAACATGTATTTGAATTATAGTTGAGAGAAAATTTATCTTATTTGCTTATTTAAAAATTAGTATTGTAATCACCATGTAATTGGATTTTCCATATCAGAAAAAATACTCTCTAATTAATTTGGGATTCTTCTGAAGCTTACTTAAAATTGAATGGTAAATGAGTGCTTTAAATGATGAAATAATGCTTGCCACTGTATTTATTCTTCTCAAAATTATTTTTGAATTCAAATTGTAGGAGTTAATTTGGCTCTAAGAAAAGATTTTTTAATGGTATGCCAGAGTCTATTAGGGGACTCTGAAATTAATTGCTTTGAAAAGACAAGAATTTTACAACTGAAATATAACTAGAATGTTTTCAAATAAAAATATAGTATTTCATAAAATTTGTGTTTTGGAAGTGTGGGTGGTGTAATTGGCCATAATATTGCTTCTTTCTTTATTTTTAACTATATGTGTGTTGATTTGATAAAAAAGGAAATATCTTTCCAAAATACTGTCTGAAGCATTAAAATAAAATAGGGCCAGGTAGGGAAATAAAGTTCTTAAAAAAAGATGACAACAACAATTCAAGTTTCTCTCATAATATGTGCAATGATGAGGATTGTAAAAGATATTTGGGTTTATAATATGACATTATATAAATAACAAATGGTTATTTAAAAGGTGTTTGGGTTTATAATATGGCTTATATTATATAAATAACAAATGGTTATTTAAATAGATGGTCATATTTTCCTTTGGTCACTTTTTTCCATTTGGAGAAAATAGGCCTAATAATCTTAGAGCATTATTTAAATTTCAAAAGTAAGAGCATAAATAGTTTTGTATGTATATATCTCATTTTGAGAAAATGAATTAAAGTGAAAATTGTGGTTCATATCAATATTCTTAGTAGAGTTGATTCTCTTATGTGCTAATCAGATTGATTTTGCTTAAAATATATTGCCCAAATGATAACATGAATTTAACATTGAGCTATTCTGAAATATTTTCTTTTTGTATTTTAAAATGACTATTACCTACAAATTTTTTGACCGTAGAGGATGATCTGCAGTTCTCAGTGAGAGACTAACATGTCTAAATTAAGACTTGCTCATTCCCATTCCGTCCCATTGCTTCCCATTCCCAGGCAGAAGTAATGATTCATTCTCTCTGGGGCTTCTCTTGGTTTATGACATACACTCTTACATTTACATCCTTTAGAACCATCAACACTGACCTCTGCATTCTGATTCCCCAGGTAGTTTACTACTGATAATTTTGTTTTGTTTTTAAATTGAGTCTTTAATACTAACACAATGTCTTAAATATGTGTATAACTTTGTTCTTGAGGAAATTCCAACTGAAATGCTCAAATACTTTATGCTGAAATGCTTCCTGCTTTTCTTCTCCTTGAGGTAGGATGGACAACTGTGATATTAAAATAAGACCTATATTTTATTGAATACCCACTAAATTCCAGACACTTTTAAGTGTTTATATAAATAACACAATTCTTGAAACAATAGTTCAACATAAAGTTTATGATTAGCATTATGCAAGGTGTGATGGTTAGATTCAGGTGTCCACTTGGCCAGGTGATGGGGATTCCCAGTTGTCTGAACAGGCAAGCACTGGCCTAACCATTACTGAAAGGATATTTTATGGCAGGTGGATAAAACAAAAGGTATCATCAGTCAGTTGATAGCATCTGTGGCTGATTACATCTATGATCAGCTAAGGGTGTGTCAACCAGTTGGATTTCAGCCAATCAATTGGATTATATCCCATCAGTGGAAAGAGGTTTTAAAGGAGAAGAGCTTTTCACTTGTTTCTTCAGTCAGCCATCCTCTCCTGTAGAGTTCATTGAGGAAATTCATCGGAGTTGCCTGCCTTGTGGCCTGCCCTACGGATTTTGGACTCTTGTATCCCCACATTGTGCAAGACACTTTTATGAATGCCATATTTACAGGTATCTCCTGCTGCTTCTGTTTATCTAGAGAACACTGACTAATACACATGGGATCAAAATAGAGCTGAGAGAAGTTAAGACAATTTCAGATGACAAGAAATTGAAACTAATAACCAAGTTTAAACTCAATAGTTTAGTTTTCTTTAGTCTGGGAGGAGATCATGATATCTTTTAAAGTAAAGCCTAGACTCCAGTAATTCCTGAATTGCATGATAGATGACACATCTCTCTCCCTCCCTCACTCCCTCCCACCTTCTTTCCCTCCCTTCCTTCTTTCCTTCCTTCCTCCCATGGAAAGCACTGAGTTCAAGCTGATGGGGTAGGAATTGCATTGATTTATAACTTTATGCAACCATTCAGACCTGAAACTCCTATACTGCTATCTTCTGTTCCTCATTCTTTCTTGTTACAAGATTAATAGACTTATCCTGAACCCTCTAAGTACTCAATTTAAATATCACCTGCCTTAATAACATCTGTCTTCTCAATGCAGTGATAGTCACTCAATTTCCTGTGCAACTTCATTTATATCACTACTCTTTTTAAAAAATTCCATGCCATCTGTTATTTGAAACTCATTCTAATTTTCCAGTTGATTTCCCAATAAAATTTGCTGGCTTGAATTAGTTTTTTAAAAATAACTTCTAATAAATGAATACTTTTACACCAATTTTTGCATGTAAATATGTTTTCCTTATCAAAGTGTATCTTCCAAAATTTAAATAATATGCTCAAGATTTAAAGAATTTTAGTTTTTACTCAAAAGAGATATGTTGAAGCTTCCTTGTCCTACCTCAGAAAACATATATCAAGTTTTTGTGAGTTTCACATAACCATAAAACCTCTTCTCTTCTAAATAAAACTATTGCTTATTTTTTAAAAATATAACATCAATATTTTAACTAAGCTAAAACACAATCAGAGGATTAAATTTATTTGCGTTTTCCTGTGGTTAGCCTCTAGATGTATAGATCATTTTCCTATTAGAATAAGTTACAGACTGACATCTAGTACTTTGGGGAACATTTCAAAATGCACTTTTCTAAACTTTAAGTTTATATGCTGTTTTTACTGCTCCATTTCTCCCAAATATGTTAATATCACTATATTCAGATATTCAAATACGTTCTTATTCATTTTTAATGTTCTCATCATAATTTGTAGTTTTTAGTTAGAGATGGTCTCTTTTTTTAGTTTAATTGCCTTTTAATTTGAATTATTTTTACATCTCCTTCCTGTTATATTTACCGAAAGCTGAATCAAATTTTCCATTTTGATCAAAATACGTGAAATATTTTCTTCCTAAAAAATATGCCTCCTGACCTCTTTTTGTTGCTCAGATGTGGCCTCACTCTCTGTAAGCCCAACTCTGAAAGTGAAATCATTGTCCTCCCCTGTAAGTGAGACATGACATCCAGGGATAACATTCTCCCTGGTGGCCTGGGAGGTGTCTCCCAGGGATGAGCCCTGCTCTAACACCATGAGATCAACAACTCCATCCAAAATAAAAGGGGGAAAAGAAGAGTAGCTAATAAGGTATCAGTGGCAGAGAGAGTTCAAATAGAGTCAAGAGGCTACTCTGGAGGTCACTCTTCCGCATGCTTCCACTAGACATTGCTACCTATCATAACTTGCCAAACCCTAACAAGGTCCATTCCAACCAATCCTGAAGAATATTTAGGGCAATATATAAGATTCCACAAGGGTTTCATGACTAGAAAGTAACTTTCCAGAAACCTACAACCTCCAGATGGGTCCCTGGACCAGTTAAGTCCTGAAACATAGAGTGCCTAGCCTCTCCAGAACATCAGGTAGCTCCATCTCCCTACTCTGTATTATTGACAGTCCCTTATAACATAAAAAAGTTAGGATGGCCAAAGCCCAAACACCTTTAAAGAGAGGGATAGAAAGACCAAAGGTGATGGTGGAGACATGCAGAGAAGATGGATTCAACAAATGAATATTACTGCTGAATCATTAAATTGATATCTCTTTTAGTCTCCAGGATCTTAGAGATGCTAGAAGTAAAAACCTAAAATTGTGGAATTGTAACCCATGCCAAACTCTGAAATATGTTCTACAAGTAAGAAAAGTATATATATGCCTCCTTGCATGTTTTTTAAATCTGAATTTGGAAAGCTTCAACCCTTGCTTACATGTGACCATTATTTCTACTGCTACTTTATAATTTCACATTATCCCCTTCAACCCTCCCTTATTGGTTTGTAACTTACTATAGTGATTTTGAATTTGAACTTTTTGGAGTTGTCCAAGATAATGATTGATCACTAGATTGCAAGAACACACAAATTATTTTATTGGAGGCCGTGTTTTGACAAGTTTGCATGAGAGGGGAAGTTCCTCACAGCAAAAAAAAGCCACCCAGAGGCCCGTGACATTAGGGAGCCAACTGTGAGGTAGCAGGGCAAGGAAAACTCTGAAACCATTAGGAGAGAACAGAAAGGAAGTCAGTTTCTTGCATATCTATGTGATGGTACAGG
This sequence comes from Tamandua tetradactyla, assembly GCF_023851605.1. Taxonomy (NCBI): domain Eukaryota; kingdom Metazoa; phylum Chordata; class Mammalia; order Pilosa; family Myrmecophagidae; genus Tamandua; species Tamandua tetradactyla. The sequence continues at coordinate 117,365,269 of NC_135333.1, forward strand.
GTCAGTCCCTGGCCAAAGGATTCTGAGGGATAGAAACAACAAGAGGCTTTGTAAGTGTAGTGACTTATCAGCTGGGAGCACACTCAGGGTAAAGTTTCATAGAATGTATGAAGGAAGTTATTTCTACATGATTAGAAATTATTTGGGCTATTTTTAATATAATTAGATGTATAAATGTTTGAATTTGGTGCCAGCAAACTTTTCTAATCGATCAAGGCTTCTGTGAATTAGGAAACAGCACACAGAGCCATTAAACAAAAGGTCATATTTAGCTTATTTATATAACACCCATCAATCCACTACCATTTTTTACCCAAGTCAATGTTTTCAAATCTGAGTCATGTTACTATTGAAATCATAATGAATCTTAGTAATACTCACTATAATTGAACTCCTTTTTAATGTAACATCTTTGCCTTGGATCAATGATATATTGTTATCTGGTTTTCTCAACTGTATTGGCAGAGAAATTTCAATTACTTTTTCTGTTACCCCTATGATGGATTCCTAAAAATTAAAATTCCCAAGATTCTACCTGAATGATTCTTTTGCACTCCACCAACTTTACCTCAATTATACAGTCATAATGAAAGTAACTCTGTCAAAGGTGGGTTCTTCCTCAATGGAGGATCCTGATGAGAACAGAGAATGGCCAACAACTTGGTACTGTCATGTGCCCTGAGAAGAGGACCCATGTAAACTGTGCCCAGACTGCTGACCCATGTTAATGAATATTATGAAAATATATATATTTTTTATCATGTTTCTTTGGCTTTATTATTGAACTTTTCCAACAATAGTTTTTATCATATTTTACAAAAACATTAGGATTTAAGAGATGTGAAGTCGAAGATAGAAGCAAATTACACCAACACACTTATCCTGCCACACAGCTTGGGCAGTGCAGTCTATACTATGGGCCAGGCAGAACTGATGCCCTGTCTGCTTTTGCAGCTGTGCAGCTATTGGAACTTACGGAAATTGTTCTGCTAAAACACGTGGATTCCTTATTAGATACACGAGAAGATGCCAAACAATACTGGGTGATTTGAATTTGGAGACATGAAAGCCTCTCTGTTGGCCCGTGGAGAGGGAATTCTCCATGTCACCTACTAGGAAGTGGAAGAACACGTCTGGGTTCTGTTCTAAGACCAAGGCCTGACATAACATCATAACATTCAACCTCCTAGTTTGAGGAATGCTTGTTTCTCTACCACCAGCAAACCTGTGCAGTGTGGAGAAAAGAACATTTCATTGTGACTCAGATGACATGAGCACTGGGTTTTGTTCTAACAACTCAGCTTAGCATTATGGACCTTCAGTAACTATAATGCTGAGAGTTTCACAGATTGCTGTTTCCCTAACTGGTGTTCCATGACAATGCTCTGAGAGATGTTAGGGGACCTACAAAAACACACATGCCCCCCCTCCCCCGCCCACAAACTCTATTGTGCTTAAAAAACCCTAGAGAAAGCATACTTATATCTCTCTCATTAGTCTCTCAGTTTCTCTTAGTTTCCAAAAGCTATGACAACTGCTAGATGGAAAAAAAAAACACCTAGATCCCAAACGTACTTGAAGAATATTTTCTCTTCATAACCTACGTTTTAGTAGCTGTCAAGCAGCATTGCCTGAGTATGTTTGGTATGCACTGAGCAAGCAAGATTTCTGACTTCCTTCGAGAGCAGAAGGCTTTAACACTCTCTAGAATCTCAATTCTGAGAGGAAGAAGGGGAATTGTCCTAAGCTTACAAGGTCCCAGTTGCTTTCAAGTGGAGGTGCTTCTCCCATAGCACATAATGAATCCCTTCTTCCTGTTCCAGAGTAAAGCGCACTGAACCTCCCAGCCTTGGAAGTTTATACAATTAGAATGACAGCTAGAGCAGCTGTGCAATTATTTCTACCCTATGCTCTGTGCAAAGGAACTGAATACTCTTCTTTACCATCCCTCCTGGTAGAGAATGAGACAAGGACACAGGGGTGTCCTGCATTTGCCAACTACCCAACATCCTGGGAATAAAGAACACTAAACCTGAGGATGCTCAGAGGAACTAGAGCTAATTTTCAGGTGGCCAGAGAAGTTTCTGTTCTTTGATAGATATACTGTCACATTTTATTTATAGGGAACGCACACAGTGACAGTTTTGTGCTAAGTGCTACATTATAAAGAACTCACTACTTTTCAGTCTTGGGCTAAGTGCTAACGTGTAAGAACTCACTATGTGTGAGTCTTGTGCTAAGTGGTAAAATATAAAGAGCTCGCCATGTGTAAGTTTTCTACAAAGTGGTAAAATATAAAAAACTGACTGTTTCAATCTTATGCTATGTGCTCATGTATAAAGAACTCACTATGTGTCAGTGGTGTGCTAGGTTTTAAAGTATAAAGGATTCACTATGTGTCAGTCTGGTGCTTGGTAATAAAGTACAAAACACTCACTGTATGTCAGTATTGTGCTAAGTGTTAAAGTATAAAGAAATCACTGTCAAAAGTCCTAAAGCATAAAGAACTTACCATGGGTCAGGTTTGTGCCAAGTATGAAAGAAAGAATGCTGAACAAGAAGATAACTTATTTTCTCTTTTGTCAAGCATGGCCCTTGCCTCTTTCAAGGTTTCTCTTAATCACAGTTCCCTATCTTTGGTGTTGATGATTTTTTTATTCATTCATCATCTTAGGGTTAAACTCCACTTGGTGTCTTCTTTAGATTGGGTCCACTGGACAAGATTCCCTCCCCCTAGGGACTTTCTGTATCTCAGAAGGTTTGAGTGCTGCTAAACTTTATCCCACACATGCTACAATAAAAGGCTGCTTGCCTGAGCATATTCTCTGGTGTTTAAAATGTGGACATTATGACTGAAACTTTTACCGCATTTCTGACTTTGAAAGGATGTCTCTCCTGGGTGAATTTCTATGATGAATTTATAGATTCATGAATTTATAGACAGTTTATGCTAAGAGTGGAACTTTTCCCACACCAAAAACATCTGTATTGTTTATCATATTAGTGATATGCGTGGGTTTTCTCTTCAGTGTGAATACGCTGGTGCTTAATGAGGGCAGACCTAATTCTGAAGTTTTCCCTACATTCCTAGGTATTTAAAACATTTCTCTCCCATAAAATTGCTCTTGTGATGGCCATAAGATTCTGAAGCTCTCATTTATAAACTCATTCATTCTTTTGTCCCTTGGCACATCTTGGTGGGGTTTTACAACACTCCATGCGTACTCCTTTGACTCTTCTTTTTCGGGGAGCATTTACTCTGGCCTGCACAGATACTACTTTGTCACGTGGTGCTTGTAATTCTACTGCTGGCACATCATTCCCGGTGTCACTTCTGAGTTTTAACCCTAGAGAGGCGATGGTCTCATGGACTTCTCGCATGACACCAATGTAGAGAACCTTCTGAGTGGGGTTCAGTATCTTCCACTCTTCCCGGGTAAAATATATGGCCACATCTTCAAATGTCAATGATTTCTGGGACTCAGGCAAGGTGGAATGAGATTCCATCTTCAACTGGTTGGTGCTCCTCTGTTCAGAAAGGGCCACGATCAGTTGAGAAAGCCCTTTCTTGGGTCGACATTAAAGGAACTGATTCGTTGTTGGGGCCTTGGTGGCAGCTGCTGCCTTCCGTCTGCTCGTGGAGTCTCAGTGCAGTAGATGAGGAACCACCCTGAGGCTCCTTCACCTCCTTCGGAAAGGGTCTCCAGGCCCTCCTACAGCTAGAGGAGGCCTGGACACTGCTCTTTCCGTAGAAGACTGCGAGAATAGCGACGCTAGGGTTGCAGGCTCCTAGCCCGGCCCTGAAACCTACAGTGCATCCACACTGTCCTGGCCAGGCGAAGAGCAGCGACCGGAGGCGTGAAGTTCCAGCATCCTCCTGGGCCAGTGCCCTGAAAATATATTTTTTAAGCTACTAAGTTGGTGAGTAATTGTTACTCAGTATTGGAAAACTAATATAACCAATTTTGGTGGGAGGGGATGTTGATAGAATATTTTAAATATTCAGTATTATTTCCTTAATATGTCAATTAGTCATATTGTTTTTATCTTTATTTAATAGTTTCTCTAAGGCTTTCATCTGCATTCTTGACTCCTCAGAGTTTATTGAACATTATATTATGCACCTTCATAATTTCAAAGTGTCAAACTCCCATGTCCTATTTGGAGATAGATCCCCCCGTGGCGGAAGCAGTCTTGGGAAATTCAACTATTTCATGGATGTTACTGAGAGTAAGTTAATTTCTTCTCATCTTCTGCCTCTCTCTCATGAGGATGTCCATCTTCATCACAGGCAAAAATCAGCTCAGTGCATGCTTTACCATCTGCAATGATGTTCATTGTGGTATGGGTCCTTGCCATGTACATCATCATGGGTAACATAGACAGTGGCTTTCCATGCCACTAGTTGTCACCATTGGTCCCTTCCTAAGACCAGAGAAACTTTTATTCTCCAGACATGTTTTTTCTGTAAACCTCCCAGACTGATAAGCCATTGGCAATGGCCCATGAGTCGGAAACAGGTATATGAGGGTGCTTGGGTCTAAGTGTTGCAGGGTTAAGAGGCCGCCTGGCAGTTCAGTTCCTTGGGCACATTTTCCCATGGCAGAGGAAATATATAACCTGCCTGGGGGGAGGGAAACAGACTTCTGCTCAATTTACACAGGGAGACTTCAGCTTGGCCAATTATTCTGTGAACCAGCACTGAGCAGCTGGTGGGGAAGCTGTTCAGGATTTTAAGTGTTTTGGCCAGATGCCTTGGGATGCCAAATATAATAATTTTTACAGATAAATTTTCCATTAGATACAGCTATAACTCTTTTTTTTGTTTTTTTACTATTAAAGTATTAGCCTCATTTTATTCTACCTTTTACAAATTTTTTGTGGATAAAAGTGAGAGATTGAAAATACATTACAATGATGACTCAGAATTAAACATTTATAACTTTTATTATTTGACTCATATTTACCATATCTAACACAGCTAAGTATAATTGCATTTAATCTTCAAAGTTCTAATGATTTCAGGTGAATTTTGTTGTTGCCTTTAAGGTTGTGCTGTGGGGATAATTGATGTTTGTGTTATTGCAGTTGGGCAAAAAAATGCTTTGATAAAGTGAAACTCTTGTTTAGAAGTTTTATATGTATGCATCATTATCAATGTCACCATAGGGTAATGTATAAATGAGAAAAAATATATGCTAGATTGCTCCACAATTGTCCAAATGTGCCAGAGTAAGTGTCTCAGCAAGGTGGGTGGAAAGGTGGAGAGGCAGTTCTTTCCATTAGTGCATGTTGACATTTCTATCACAGATGATTTTGATATCATTGGTTGCAACCAAATCTGGTTTGTGTATTTCACTTTGCTTCTGCTTATGGAGCTTCCTCTGCCTGAAATTCTTGGTCTCCACTCTTACCTACTTCAAGGCTACATCTTATAATCCAGCTTCTCTGGTGCATCCTTCTGGAATAGTATAACATAATGTTAGAAAACCACTCACTTGTCAATTAGCTTTTGCTTCTTTGTCTGGTCTTTTATATATATGTTCTGCCTTTTAAAAATAATTTGTTTTAGAAGTTAGAAATAATTCTCTTAATATTCTCAAGGCAGAAAACACTGCCTTACATAATGCCCATTGAAAAGAAATATGATCATTTATGCTTTCATGATGAAGACACCTATTTCTATTCCATAGAAATACTCCATAGAAATAACACTGACGTTATTTTTTTTAAAGAAACATGCTAAAAAAATGGGGGGGAAAAGAAATGTGCTAGTAATTGTGGTTGTATATAGCTGTGTAATTTTAAAGTGATACTTTCAGAAAATAGCATCTCTGAATGCTGAATATTTGTTCTGCAGTTTACTAGCTATACAAGCTGTAATTCTTTGTGGTTGTGCTTTATTTTTTCCCTCACTATATCTCATAGAATAAGCATAAATATGTGATCATAATGTTTGGCAAATATTTTGTGCTTCAATTCAATTTATCTATTATTGCTGTGTCTATAATTGCTAGTTAGCTGTACGTTTGAATATCCTTATCTTTATAGTGCATTAAATTTATCTCAACATGACTTCTACTACACATTACATGATTGAAATGTATTAAATTTCTTTTCCACTGTTGTAGGCTATGCTTCTTTCAACATTGTTCATGTTTTTAGTTATACTTAAGGCAAAGAGCAAAGAGGATTGTATTTGAAATATATTCAGTGTTAAACATTTTCTCCATTACTCCACCTTTACATATTTACTTACACAATTTTAATCTTCTGTCTTTGATTAATGAATTCATTCTCTGAAATCTCTAAGAGATTTTGGGCTTAAGAGGCCTATGAGGCTAAGTGAACAGTAATGGGAACCATTCAAGAGTGACCCTATTTATCATAAAAGATTTGACTGATGAGTCACAGGTGAAAGTTTTGTTATTTACCTTTGTGATTCTCATTTACTTGCTCAGCATCACTGGCAATTTAATCATCATCACACTCACCCTGCTGGATGCTCACCTCAAGACACCCATGTATTTTTTCCTTAGGAATTTTTCCCTCTTAGAAGTTTCTTACACTACTAGATGCATCCTTAACTTCCGGGTTACCTTGGCAACTGGGGACAAAATCATTTCCTATGACTGTTGTGTCACTCAGGTGTTTTTTACCTCCCTTCTTGGAGCATCTGAATTTTACCTGCTGGCGGCCATGTCCTATGATTACTACGTTGCCATCTGTAACCCCTGCACTACACGACCATCATGAACAACAAAGCCTGCATATGGCTTATCCTCAGTTGATGGCTTGCTAGGTTCTTTACCATCTTTCCACCTCTTATTCTGGGCCTAAACGTTGACTTCTGTGCCTCCAACATTGCTGCTCATTTCTATTGTGACACTAGTCCTCTCTTGCAGATCTCCTCCTCAGATACCTAGCTTATCAAGACAGTGGGTTTCATCTCAGCTTCAGTGACACTCCTGGTCACATTGGTAATGGTGATAGTATCATACACCTATGTTGCATTCATGATCCTAAAAATCCCTTCAAGTAATCAAAGAAAAAGGCATTTTCTATATGTTCTTCCCACATGATTGTGATTTCCCTCTTATGGCAGTTGCATTTTTATGTATGTTAAACCCTCAGTCCAAAAAAATTTTTTTCCAAGGGAATTGCAGTACTCAATACCTCAGTTGCCCCACTTTTGAATCCTTTCATCTACACTCTAAGGAACCAACAAGTGATAAAAGCCTCCGTGCATATGGTACAATGCGTTATTTTGTTCTCAAAGAAATAAATGTTCTGCTACGTTATAGAAAGGAAATCAACAAAAGAATTTTAAATAATATCAATTTACCAATTATAGCTTCTTACCAGTTCTTTTATTCTGGTTGTTTTAGCCTTTCTTTTACAAGCTTTATTTGCATATAAAACTTTTCATTACACAATGTTAAAAGTTTGTCAGAATGTTTTCATCATTGTTCTTGATCATCTTTAAAAACATTTATTTAAAAACTATGGTTGCACTTTTAAAGTATACTCTGTAGAAAGCAGATATATTTTATTTTTATATGCAAGTTTCATTAGAGATGTTTATATTTTAAGTATTTTCAGATATCTAAAATATTGCGGTCCTAGTCTTAAACCAACAAATCATTGGCATTCTTCTGGCCTCCAGAGCCACAAAACTGTTGTTTCAGAAAGTTCCTGGCTGTTTACTAGCTACTTAGGATGAGGAATGAATCCTGGAACTCTTCATTCCACCATCTTCTGCCATGAAGTTAATCTTTTTCTGGTGGTGAGCCAATGTGACATCCAGGCTCACAAAAGTCCAACCTTATTAATAACATCTTCAGTAGCACATCCTTTGTTCCTCTGAATCAGGCATTTTGAACCCGAGAATGAAGATGTGTTGGTACTTTGAGCATTATAGGAGTACAGATGGATGAGTGGAATATAGCAAAGAAATATTCTCAGATCATAAGTATCTCATACAAGCATCAGCCCATAGTGAAACACCATTTCTAATCAGAGTATAATTTCTACCCTCAAGGGTGTCACTGTTGATAAGAAGTAAAGTTTAAACAACTACTGAAATTAACTCAAATATTCCCCTACTACAATTAGAAGAGTTAGTAGAATGGAAAAGATTTCCATGCACTTGAACAACAAAACATAAGAAAGATACATCACATAAATCCATCAAAACAATTTTCATAATAAACTCATCTAAAAAGAACGAATGGTTTACAGTTGGCTAGAAGATACAAAAGGGAGAGAACAAAGGAAAAAACAACTCAGAAAGCTAAATCCCATAGTTATATAAGACAGAAAATTAGATTGTAAAAAATATTAATTATAGGTTTTGGAATAGTGCTGATATGGCAGGACAAAAGGGACTCAATGGCTTTAAAACTCCACAAGTAAGAGGACACAATTTTAGTTTGAGGATTTTGTCTGAGTTAGGATTTGTGTTTCCTCTTAGACTATATAATCCAGTTAAATGCTTCCTGGTTGGTTTTGAATGCATTACAATGACAAAATATTGTAACTTCATTTTTAAAAATATTTCAATAAACCTAATTACATTAGATAGTGTTTTGTGTATGCATCACTTAAATGAAATTTCCCATAAAATTCTGATCCTATTCAAATTAGGCACATGGGATATGTTGACCTTCAAAATTGCCATTTACTGAGCTATTTATTCCAACAAAATTTTCATTTCCTGTCTTTGGCTTTTGTTTCTATTCAGTTGTTCATCATATATATACATTATCAAGCAATAAATTATGTGTACTGTTTAACAGACTTTATTTTTACTTCTATAGAGAATCTTTTGCTGAGTTTAGTGTATACATTTCAATTGATAGAGGCAAGTATCTTGTCTATATTTAAACATAATTCTACTTTACTTTTCTCAGTTAAGACAGAGTACTAAACAATACTTCCACTTACAGAATGTTGTTTTATCTATCTATCTATCTATCTATCTATTTATCTATCTATCTATCTATCTATCTATCTATCTATCTATCTATCTATCTATCTATCTATCTCTCCATCTATCAATCTTTATCTATCTATCTGTCAATCTCTATCTATCTATCTATCTATCTATCTATCTATCTATCTATCTATCTATCTATCTATCTATGTATCTATCATCTATCTATCTATTTATCTTTTATCCTGTCATCTATTATCTATTATATCTTCTTAGAAGAGCCAAAAATCTCATTCAGATTATAGTTAAGATTTACTTTTGGATTTAGAATCATTTGCCTGAGTTCATATGAATTTTCATTAACAGTAAAAGTTAACTGTCTTAGACCCAATACAGCAGCATAAGGAGTTCTAGGATTTAGCCCACCTTCCAGGATAGCAAGTAAATAGCCTGGAACAGTCAGAAGCATCTGTTAAGAGGCCTCAAGAGACCAGAATTACATCACACAACAGCCAGGAATGAATGGAAATGTGATTGATAAATCACGTTAAAGAGGGGCAAGTAAAGCCTTCCATACCATGGACTCCAGTCCCAGCACCACTGGCATGGCAGAGTGACTCAGCAGTCACTCTCTAGTGGGAAATAGAAACCCTCTCTCCTCGGACCAGGGAGAGTGAGACTCAGCCAGGCACCAATTTTGAGTTTTGATTAATGAATTTGGACTGCTGGTTACCAGCTCTGAGCACAGTGAAATTTACAATGCACCTAAGAAACAAAGACCCCAATGGATTCTTTTTCAGCCACAGTCCCAGCAGAAGAGGAAGCAGGGTGGACAGAGCCACACAGAGACCTCTGGAGGTGGCAGAGGTTGATTTACTGAAGGACAACTCTGCTCCAAGAAAAGGGGGATATGAGGCCAGGCCAGGCGAGCTGGACCACAAGCTCTGAGAACAGCTGCATTTTTTTAAAGCAGCCCATTAGAGAAAATAGCCGGCAGCCTCTGTTTCAGTCCTCCCCCAGGCAGGGGTACAGAAGAGTTGAATGATAGGGACTGTAACCCCTCAGGCAGCAGAGATAATTTGCTGAAGGGCTGCTCTTCCATGAGAAAAGTGGGAAGGGAAGGGCCCAGTGCAATTGGTGGCTGTCACTCAGAGAATATAAATCCGGGCCTCTGTGGTACAAGCAATATTTTCCAGACACATAAATTGGCCATTGAAACAATTGGCACCAGCAGGGATAGAAGTGAGGATGCTTGAGAATCACTGTAACATTTCTAGTTAGGTGGGAACAGGGTGCTAAAGGCAGCAATTGCACAAGAAAACAAGGGGGTTGGGGAAGAGGGGCCAAGGCCCAGCATAGGTAGTGACTATTATTTAGAGAATTCAAATTAAAAGGGCTGCATAAAAGCAACAATTTCAGCTAAGTTTCCCTCAGCTTCTTTGTCAACCAGCCTCTGGCAGGGGTAGGGTCAGCTGAGAATGAAAGGCACAGAACCACCTTCCTCCTGTGGGGAGCAGCAGACTGAAGTGCTCCATCTGCTGGCCAGGAAAGGGAAAGTCCAGAATCATGAGACTTGACAACAAAGTTTGGCATCTGCTGGGTCTTCTTCCCAGGGAACCTGGGTACCGATCTCCATTCCCTTCATGACACCTGGACCTGTCTTGTCTGGGAAAACTGACTGGGATATGTCCTCTCCAGGGAGGTCTTCCTCCAGAATCAGCCCTCCAGGGTGAAAGTAGCTAGAGACAATGAAAGGATTGCTAAAAGCATGTAGAGGCAAATCAGAAAACAAACAGAAAAGCAAGATTCAGAGATAGCAGAGAGGAACAACATAGCCAGGAGGAGCAGAGAGTCCACCAGCCAGCAATCTTTGCAGATAAAGGAAAATGCCTCCCAGGGAGCTTAATGAAAGAGGAAACCAGGAGAGAAAGCTAGCAGATGTTGCCATGTTTGCCATGTGCCTTTCCAGATGAGAGAGAAGCCTTAACCATGTTCACCATGTGCCTTCTCACCTCAGAGAGAAACTCTGTATTTCATCAGCCTTCTTGAACCATGGCATTTTTCCCTGGATGCCTTAGATTGAACATTTCTATAGACTTGTTTTAATTGGAACATTTTCTCATTCTGTAAACTAGCAACTTATTAAACTCCCCTTTTTAAAGGCCATTCTGTAGCAAACAGGGAGCCCTTTCTCTCTCTCATTCAGCTGCCTTTTCTAGAGAAAACCCCAGACCAGCTCTCCTGACCTCTGGGAATGGATGAAGCTGCAGGCAAAAAGATAGGATATATTCCTGGTAGAGACTCCCTTTCCTAACTGCTAGGAATGGATGAAACTGCAAGCAATAAAGATAAGACACATTCTGGGATAGGGACCCCTCCCCAGCCACTCACCTGCTTCTGTAAGCTGCTTCAATGCCATAAATGGACCGATTGTCTTTCCTTTAATATTGCTATTTACCGTATTAGGCTTACCCTATCTGTAGCATGTAATAGTGTCTATAAAAACCAGTGTTGCCTTTTGTTTAGGGCTCAGACTTTCAAGGTGACTCGACTGAGCCCCATGGGCATGAGCTAATAAATCACTTGCTTCCCAAAACTGTGGACCCTTAGTCTTGTAGCAGGCAGGCCTCCCCCTCTTTCTGATTTAGCTGTGCTCTCTGTGGAAAATCCCCAAACCCCCTCCCCTAGTCTTCAGGAACTGGTGAAAATGCACATAGGCAAGATAAGATATTCCTGGGGTGGGGGCCCCTCAACAGTCTACAAGCCCTGGGCCATTCTCAAATCCTCCAACTGTTTACCTTGTCTTTAACATATTGTACAGTCCATAAAAGCTAAGGTTGTCTTTTGTTTGGGGCTCAGACTTTCGAGGTGACTCGGCTGAGCCCCGTGCGCACAAGCTAATAAATCACTTGCTTCCCAAAACTGCAGTCCCTTAGTCTCAGCCTGCTCTAATTTCACAGAATATTCCTGGAGGCCTGAGGCCCTGGTTTTCATGCTACATTTTTGGGGGCTCTTCCAGGATCTAAGAGGGGGCGATGTTCTCACCTTCCTCACCCATGACAGCAGCGTCATCCAGACCAGAGATGCAATGGAATCCAGTTCCGGCACCAGGATCTTCCCGTCTTGGACTCCTGACCTTGCCGGTGGGGGTGTCCTCAACACTGGAGTGGAGATGAATCCGGGACAGTTTCAGGAATCAAGCATCAGGAGCACCACCATTCTGACTGGTGATCACTCGAGTGTGTCAGGTTATCAGCCCACTCTAGAGGCCAGGGACTGAGTGGAAGGGAGGCTTGATCAACCCCCAAGACTCTCCAAGTACCAGTCTCCATCTGGAGGAGCAATGGAAATGGAAGTCTTCAGATTTCGTTTTGGGAAGGGTGGCGTGGGAGGAGTGTTGATTAAATGTGCATGACTGAGTGAGTGAGTGGAAGTCCTGGGCCACAGGAGCTGAGCACCAGGCCATGAGTGAGTTCGGGTTCTGCGAGTCCGTGACGATCCTCATATGGTTAAATGTGGGCAACCCTTGCAGGGGGCTGGCCAGGGGTTTATACCGTACTACCAAAGCCAAGAGGCACCCAACGTCCCCGCTAGGGGAGTGGCCAGACCGAACAAAGCACTAAATTGTCCAAATTCCCTTTATTGTTTGTCTGTACACCCTTCCCCCTATCTTTTGGCTCCACCAATGTGAGGGGGGAGGGGGAATTTAGTAAGACACCTTTGCAGTGCATGAGGTCCAACTTTAAGGAGGATTTTACTGATGACTGGGGAGTCAAGCTGACCCCCGGCCAACTCAGGAAATCTGTAAGCTAGAATAGCCCACTGTTAGGGTAGAATGGCCACCTGAGGGAACTTTTGACTTAGAGAAAGTACAGGCAGTTTATAGTATAGTGTCAAGGATGCCTGGCCACCCAGATCAATTTCCCTACATTGCCACCTGGCTGGAAGTCACAAAGAAGAAGCCAGGGTGAATAAAGACTTGCTCTGATGGACATTGCCAGGTGCTTCTCACCCAGGTGATGGAGGGATCACATAAGAAGCCAGGCAATAAGCCCAAGATTCCAGTTTTATCCAGACCACCAGAGAAGAAGAAAACCCCCTTCTTTACTTTGTACCACCAATATCCATGGCCCAGCCAAGCTCCTCTGCAGCAACCCCTGACCCCCCCAGCAGCCCAGAGGCATCTCCTGAGACTCCACTGAGCTCAGCCATCCCTGGACCCCTGAGCTATGGCAGTTGCAGCCCTGGCTGGCTGTAGCTGCTCCACCTACAGCCACACCCTTAATGCCCCTGAGAGAGACCCAGTCCCTCCCTATGTTGATGCCCAGGGAGACTTTCAGGAAGGGAGAAGAAACTTCATATATATCCCCTTCACTTCTACTGACTTGTTGAACTGGAAGAATCATACACCATCCTACACTGAGAGGACCCAGATGATGATTGACCTGTTCCAGTCTATTGTCCATACCCACCAGCCCACCTGGCCTGACTGCAATCAGCTACTTGTAACTCTTCTCAGCACTGAGGAGTGTCACTGTGTGGCAGTGGTGGCTCAGAAACACCTAGAGGAAAACACCCCCGATGGCACCCTAGACCCAGCCCAATATGCCACCTGCAGTTTTCCAGGAGAGGACTCAGAGTGGGACCCAAACACTGATGCAGGGTTGTAGTACCTTCAATGGTTCTGTGACGCCCTACTCCTACGCGTCCAGAAAGGCTGCCAAAAGGCCACCAACATGACCATGATCAAAGAGGTCTTGCAGAAGCCAGATGAGCCTCAGAGTGAGTTTCTTGACTGCCTGATGGAATCCTTCTGCCAATATGTACCATTTGACGTTGAAGCCCCAGAGAGCCAGATGCTAATCAGTGCTGCTTTTGAAGGGCAGGCAGCCCCTGACATTTGGTGTAAGCTCCAAAAGCTAGATGGGTTGCAGGCATGAACACAAGTCAACTGATAGCGGTGTCAGGACCAGGTAGAAGCTAAATAAAGGAAGTGAGATTTCAGGGAGAAAGTTCAAATAATTGCTGCTGCATTTGAGAAGCAGGATCAAGCACCGTATCAAGAAAAATGCGGCAAGCCCAAGCGCCCTGAGGTCAGAATCAGTGTGCTTATTGCAAAGAAGAGGGGCACTGGAAGAATGAATGTCCCAATAAAACCACCTCACTAGCAGGTAGAAGGAGGCAGAACATTAGCCCCAGACCTCGTCTGGACCCCGACATCATTTCTGTGGTTGCTGATGAACTCTCTGACTAGAACAGACTGGGTTCGATATCTTTATTCCCCTGGGAACCCATGGTTGAAGTGAAATTAGGAGACCAAACAATGAACTTCATGGTGGTATGAGCTGTGCTCTGTAGTGACTGGAGAATAATTGCCCATCTTCTGGCTGAATGATAGACATTGTGGGTGCCAAAGGTATAATACAAAGGAGGCCGTTCTTAAAAGCCAGAGAGTGAGCATTGGGGGCCACTCTGTGTCACACCAGTTCCTGTATATTCCTGAATGCCGGCTGCCATTGTTGGGGCAAGACTTCCTCAGGAAGCTGCATGTCCAGATTACCTTTGGCCCTGGAGGAAAAACCTCACTGAAAATTAACAGCCCACAGAAAATCCTGTCTTTAACTATACCTACACGCGAAGAGTGGCGGCTGCATGAGAAGCCCAAAAAAGGAGGGGAAATTTTCCCTAAACTACCATTCCCAGACATACCAAGTGTCTGGGCAGAGCATAACCCACCAGGTTTAGCCAAAAACTATCCCCCAGTAATAATTGCTTTGAAACCCATGACTCACCCCATGGCAGTGTGACAGTATCCGATCCCTCAAAAGACTCTCGAAGGGATTCAAAGCCATTTGGTGTGGTTAGAAGCACACCTAGTCATCCGACCATACAACTCTCCATGGAACACTCCACTGCTGCCCATTGAAAAAGCTCATACAGGGGAATTCCGCCCCATCCAGGACCTGTGAGTAGTTAATGCAGTTGCAGAAACCATCCATTCTGTGGTTCCAAATCCATACACCCTCCTCAGCCTGGTCCCAGGGAAAGCTAATTGGTTCCTTTGTTTGGATTTAAAAGATGCCTTCTTCTGCATATGAATAGCCCAAATTAGCCAGGAGATATTTGCCTTTGAATGGGAAAGGCCCTCTGAGGGAAACAAAAGACAATACATCTGAACCGGCTGCCTCAGGGGTTTAAAAATTCTCCCACTGTTTTTGGCCAAGCACTGGGGAAAGACTTACAATCATTCCAAGCCAAAAATTGCAATTGTACTTTCCTGCATATGTAGATGACCTCCTGCTGAGTCTCTCAATGACTGTAAGCAAGGGACAGAGCGTCTCCTCCACCACCTAGATCAGGCAGGTTGCTGCATGTCTCATAAAAAGGCCCAACTCTGCCAACAGCAGTTTAAATATCTAGGTTTTTACTTGCAACAGGGAACCCAAAGCCTGGGGTCAGAGTGCAAGTGGATAATTTGTACAATCTCCACACCAATCTCCCAAAAACAAATCAAAGAATTTTTAGGAGCCACAGGGTTCTGCAGAGTCTGGATTCCATACTATGTACTCTTAGACAAGCCGCTCTTTGAAGCCACTAAGGCGGGGGGGGGGCGGCAATCGGGACCCATTCCAATGGAGAATTGAGCAGGCACATGCTTTCCAGCATCAAAAATCATTGCTCACACATGCCCCAAGTTTAGGCCTATTGGACTTAGAAAAGCCTTTCACCTTGTTTGTCCATGTGTGGGAAGGAACGGCCATTGGGGTTTTAACTCAAACCCTTGGATCATGGAAAAGGCCTGCCACCTATCTCTCCAGAGAGCTAGACAATGTAGCACTGGGGTGGCCCTCTTGCCTGAGAGCTGTTGTAGCCACTGCCCTCCTGGTCCATGAAGCTGGGAAGCTCACATTCGGGCAGAAGTTAACTGTGATGGTCCCCTATTTGGTCACCAGCCTCATGGAACAGAAAGGGCATCTCTGGCTATCAAATTCAAGGCTCACCAAGTATCAGCCTTCTTTATGTGAAACCCCAAACTTACAGCTTACAGTCTGTCAGACTCTCAACCTGTCCACCCTGCTCCCTATGGGGCCAGGAGCCCCAGAACATGACTATGTGGAAACCATAAATGAAGTCTACTCCAGCTGACCTGACCTTAAAGACCAAACATTAAAATGTCCTGACATCGAACTGTTCACTGATGGGAGCAGTATGATAAAAGATGGAGTGCGCTATGTGGGATATGCCATTGTTACTTTAGGAGGCATTTCAGAGGCAGAAGCCCTGCCTTCAGGAACATCAGCCCAGAAAGATGAGCTCATCGCACTCACTTGGGGTCTACAATTAGCAGCAGGACAGGAAGCTAACATTTATACTGACTCAAAGTATGCATTCACAACCCTACATGTACACAGGGCATTAAACAAAGAGTGGGGACTAATGACAGCTGGGGGAATGCATGTTAAATATGGACCAGAAATTCTAGCTCTGTTAGAAACAGTGCGGGGCCCCACCACTGTAGTGGCTATTCATTGCCATGGTCATCAAAAAGGCAACTCCTTAACAGTGAGAGGCAACTGAAAAGTAGATTCAGCTGCCAAGCAGGCAGCACTAGGGCACCTAACACTTCCCCCAAAAGGCAAACTGCTTGTCACCCCTCTCATCCCCCATCCATTACAGTGGTGGAAGAAAAGACCAACTTACTCAAAGCTAGAAAGCAACTGGTTATACAAAGAAGGAAAAGTGAATCATGAGGGATGGTGGATATTACGTGATGGACGCATTCCAATTCCTGAAAACTTAGGATGGCCTTTTGTACAGCATGTCCATCACCAAACTCACTTCAGGGAAATAGCTCTTACTGCCAGCCTGAGCACTCACCTCTACATACCTAGGCTTCCCTCCTGGGTGAAACTAGCATGCAAAAGATGCATCACCTGTCAAAAGAACAATGCCAAGCAGCCCAGTGCAAAACTGGGGTGTCTGAACAACCAGCTGGCTGGCCTCAGCCCATTTGAAAATCTACAGGTGGACTTCACAGAGCTGCCACAGGCCCAGGGATATCAATTCCTTCTGGTATTTGTCTGCACCTACTCATGAGGGGTTGAAGCATATCCCACACATTCAGAAACTACATAGGAAGTAGCATGAGCCCTCCCGAAGGACATCATTTCTTGGTATGGGATTCCACTTACCATTGGCTCTGACAACAGCCTCATTTTTGTGGCCAAAGCCCTTCAAAAATTGTCAAAGACTTTACAGATAACTTGGAAACTCCACATTACTTACAGGCCACAAAGCAGTGGGAAAGTAGAGTAAATGAATTGAACTCTAAAGGGACAATTAAGGAAGATCTGCCAGGAAGTGAAACTGACCTGCGTACAGGCACTCCTGATAGCTTTATTTAGAATCAGGTCTGCTCCGATTAAAAAAATGGGAGTCTCTCCCTTTGAATTAATATATGGAAGGCCACCCCTTACTAGGGTTCTACAGGGAAACCTCAGAGAAACTGGAAATCTAAGTTTAAACCAACACCTAGTGCAACTGGGTCAGGTCTTGAATGAGTTAAAGGGAAAAGCATTGGAGACAGTGTACGAACCCCTGAGCATCTACCCTGCCATACATGAATTCGAACCAGGGGATTTAGTGTGGGTCAAAGACTGGAAAAAAGGCTCTCGCCAGCCTCAGTGGAGAGGCCTTCATTGTGTTGTCTTAGCTACCCCTACAGCTGTTAAAGTCACAGAGATCATTCTGTGGATCCACCACTGCTGGTCAAGGGAGCCACTGCAGATGACCCCTGGAAGTGTACCCCTGTCCCTGGACACCTGACCTATGTCATTCTCTGGAAGCCATCACGTCCCCCTCCTGCACAACTGGAATCACCTGACCCATGCACGGTGAAGCTTGAGGAAATCAAGCCCTGCTTCAGTCACCCCTGGGAGCTGACTGATCTACACATGGCCAAAGCTTAAGGAGCTGCAAACCAGCCTGAGTATCCCCTCCCTCCCCTCAGAAGTGCTCCTGCACTTTGAGCCTACCCCCTAAACTCCCCTGTGTTTCCCTAACCACAGCCCCTAGTGTTCCTTATATGACTAGATGAATTGGTGGCTCCTGCTCCTGATTAGGCTTCTCACTCTATTATTTAGTATTGGGTTAGCAGCAGTAGCTCCCCAAGACTGGAATTTGCTGGAAAAGGTCCTGATTGCTCGTGTTGTATGGGATGTATTTGTATCTTGTCCTGTGTGCCCTTATAGGGTCTCTCAGTAGTGGTAGCCTCCCACATTGCAGCAAGTGTTACAGAGGGACAAGTAAGTCAAAGCACTTTTCTGCCCAAACCTACATGCCAGTATCCTGCTACACTGTTTCCAAAGACAAACTTTGCATAGGCCCAGACAAAACCATATATTGGACAGGTAATGTTAAGTATGGGAGAAACTTCAGGACCTATGGGAGACCCGGGCAGCCTGCCTGCTGGATCTACTATACACATGTAGGCATGAGAAATGGGGGAGGAGCTCAGGATCAAGCCCGGAAACAAAAGGTCGGAAAAGTTAAAGAACAGCTTGTGTTGCTAGCACAAGGTCCTAAGTATAAGCAAGCAAACCTCATAGAGCTTAACTGTCTCAGCCAATCTATAAACCCTGCAGGCCAAATAACCCAAGTGCTGAATGCAACCTATGCAATCCTCCATAATGCCAATCTGCAACTTAATGTATGTTGGCTCTGCCTTCCCCTTGCAAGGAATGCTTTTATAGGCATCCCTGCTCAATCTGATCAAAACCATACGCAACCGCTAGCTCAGGGCCAAACCGTACTTACCAACTCAGTTGCCCAGGGTGTTCGGTTAGCAGTCTCAGGGAATAATTTAACCTGTCTCCAGGGGTGCCACTCATCAGAAAAATGAGTCACTGGGTACCATCCCTACCCACCTGTGTATCAGAAACCAGACCTTCCCGGCTGATAAAATACAATGCAGTTTCCCTGGGGTGTTCTATTTGTGTGGAAGCTCTGCTTATAAATGTCTAGAAGCCAGCTGGACAAGAAGTTTTGCCCCAGTTTTCTTAACTCCAGAAGTGTCCACTTATACTGAAAGGGAGTTTAAGCAAGCTCTAAAACTGAGGTGGAAAGAAAAATATAGGTGACAAAAAAAGGCTGCACTTGCTTCAGTTTTAATTGGGGCTGGCATTGCCATAGGAGTAGGAGCAGGGGTAGCAGGACTGGGCTCCTCTGTAAGCATCTATTACAAGCTGTCTCAGGAACTGAATAAAGATTTAGAGTGAGTAGCAATTTCCTTAGTCTCCCTCCAAGGCAAATTAAACTTCCTGGTGGCAGTGGCCTTGCAGAACCAAAGAGCCTTAAACTTACTTATCTCAGAAAGGGGAGGGATGTGTATCTTCTTAAGCAAAAGTGCTGTTTCTTCGTAAACCAGTCTGGCATAGGTGTTGCTAAAGTTTGGGAACTTAGAAAGTGGGTCCAAAATTGGGATAGAAAATTAAAAACCAGGTGGAATTCGGACCCAAAAGCCTGGACTAACTGTATCCTGCCACTAGCTGGTCCCCTATTTACCCTATTAATTCTAATCACTCTAGGTCCCTGTGTAATCAGAGCCCTCATTAAATTCTTTGAAAATACTATTACCTGGCAAGCCACAGCATGAATCCTCCTAATGGAAAGGTACAAACCATTAAATTTAAGGTGATGCTATAACCCCTCCCTATTAAATCAGGGTAAGCATCAAAGGGAGGAAATGTAGCAAGCAGGGCCCCCTTTGTCTCTCTTATTCAGCTGACTTTTCTGTAGAAAACCCTGACCCCCTCTCCTGACCTCTGGGAATGGATGAAGCTGCAGGCAATAAAGATAGGACAAACTCCTGGGGTAGAGACTCCCTCTCCTAATGGCTGGGAAGGGATGAAACTGCAGGCAATAAAGATAAGACACATTCCTGGGATAGGAACCCCTCCCCTAACCTCTCACCTGCTTCTGTAAGCTGCTTCATGCCTTAAACAGAACAATTCTCTTTCCTTTAACATTGCTATTCACCATATTAGGCTTGCCCTATCTGTAGCATGTAATAGTGTCTATAAAAACCAGTGTTGCCTTTTGTTCGGGGCTCAGACTTTCGAGGTGACTCGACTGAGCCCCATGGGCATGAGCTAATAAATCACTTTCTTCCCAAAACTGCCCTTAGTCTCAGCCTGCTCTAATTTCATGGAATGTTCCTGGGGCCTGTGGCCTCAATCCTGGTTATGGTGCTACATTTCCATTTCTGGTATGTTGCATCTGGCAGCTAGCAAATTAGAACAAATTTTAGTATGGAGAAGTGGGGGTACTTCTGCAGTTTGCAAATACCAAACATGTTGGAATGGCTTTTTAAATGCATGAGTGGAAGACTTTGGAGGAGTTGTGAGGGGCTTGATAGAGAAAACTGAGCATGCTTTGAAGGGACTGTTAGTAGAAATGTGGAATCTAAAGATACTGTTGATAAGGCCTTTGACAGAAATGAGGTACAGGTTATTGCAAACTGGAAGGAAGAGGATCCTTGTTTTAAAGTAGCAGACAATCTAGCAAAATTGACTAGTGGCTTTGGCTGGAAGGCAGATTTTAAAAGCCATGAACTTGGTTATTCAGCAGAAGAGATCTTCAAATTAAATGTGGAAAGTGCAGCCTGGTTTTTCCTTACAGCTTATAGTGAAATGAGACAAGAAAGATAAACTGAGAACTGAACTCTTGGGTACAGAGAAACCAGAATTTGATGTTCTGGAAAAATCTGGACTTCCAGGAGGGGAGACCCCAGAGGGTGGTGAGCCACATGGGGATTGAAACACACGTGGAACCAGTCAGCCCTTTCAGAGAAAGCCAGGATTGGACATGGAGTTATTCAGGAAGGATTTGCGGAAACTCCTTATGTCTGATGGGCATGATCTGAGGTTACTGTATAGAAGGACAACAAGAATGCTGCGGGACCTGTATAAACAGAGCTGCTGACAGTCTGGACTGTGGGTCTCAGAAAATGGACACATTGGAGGAAAAATAACTTCAGAGGCAGAGCCATGGAGACAGGGCTGATCGTCAAGAAGCCTCAGGCCAGGAGAGCAGATATACCCAAGCCTGTGGAGAGGGTGAGTTTGCCCCAAAGCCAGAGGGTGGGCTTCCACTTCATTGCAGTGGAAGGGTTGGCCTGCCTCAGGCCTTGGAGAGGGTGTAGCACAGTCCTTGAGGTTTGGGAGGGACTAAGCATGTACCACATGGAGGGGCTGAGCATGTGCCCTGGAGATGGCAGAGAGCTCAAGTGCAGCCCTGAACTTTGGAAAGGGTGGAGCTAAGAAAAAGCTGGTCTCCCTAATGTTACCCAAGATTGTGTTCAAAGAGAGGTGGGCCACTGTGTAGGTCCTAAGAAAGCGTGGTCTTTCTAAAGCCCTGAAGATAAATAATTCTCATACTTTGAAATGTAATGGACTTTGCCCTGCAGGATTTTGAAACTGTATGGGTCCAGTAACTGTTTTCTTCCTTCCTCCCTATGGAAATGGTTATATGTGTCCTATGACTGTTTCTCCTTTGTATGTTGGCAGCAAATATCTTGTCTGAGTTTCACAGATCCAGAGCCAGAGGATAATTTTGCCTTAGAAAAGACCATGCCTGAACTAAGCATTTGTACTGTTTGTAACTGTATTTCTTTGTATTGCTACTGAAATGGTTTAAGGATTTCTGCTATTGTGGTGGAAGCAATATAATTTGTATTTGGAGAAAAACATGTCTGTTTTAGGGTCCAGAGTGTGAAATGTGCCAGTTTGAAAAGGTTTATGTACACCAGAAAAGCCATGTTTCAATCCTAATCCGTTTTGTGGGAGCAACAGCTTCTTCTAATCCCTATTCAGCACTATAGGTCAAAAACTTGATTAAGAAATCTCCAAGTAGATGTGACTCAATGAATTGTGGGTATTAAACTTGATTATATAGAGATTCTCCACATTTTCTATACATGTCTTCAATAGTTTACTCGAATCCTATAAAAGAGGAAACATTTTGGAGACAGTCAGAGATTCAGAGAGAGTGGAGAAGAACAACATAGCCATGAGGAGAGAGTCAACCAGCTAGTGACCTTTGGAAATGAAGAAGGAAAATGCCTCCTAAGGAGTTTCATGAAACAGGAAGTCAGGAGAAAAGGTAGCAGATGATGCTGAGTTTGCCATGTGCCTTTCCAGATGAGAGAGAAATGCTGAACTTCATCAGCCTTCTTAAACCAAGGTATCTTCCCCTAGATGCCTTAGATTGGACAGTTCTATAGATTTGTTTTAACTGGGATATTTTTTTCAGCCTTAGAACTGGAAACTAACAACTTATTAAATTCCCCATTTTAAAAGCAAAATAATAATAATAATAATAATAATAATAATAATAATAATAATAATAATAGATCAGCATACCCTGAGGAGGAAGAGGAAAGAAAAAATATTTTTGCTGCTAATATAACAACTGTACAAATAGGGTAAACTCAAAAATCATGCCATATGTACAGGGCAATTATCAGAAAAATAAGAATTTAAGAAAATTATGATTAACTAAACACAAGCTAATCTAGAGATCTAGAATAAATTAAACCAAGAGTCAAAAAAGAGTTACAGCACAAAGACAACAAGAAGTCCCTGGGCAAGAGAAAGAGAACAACCTTCAGAATAGACTGATCATGAAAATCACAGGCCTAGACACCAGCAAAAAATCACAAATAATGTTAAGAAACAAGAAGATATGGAAGTGTCTAAATAAGAAACTAAAATTTCAAATGGCATAAAGGAGTTGAAACAAATAATTAAAGATGTTAAAATGAATCTTTGAAATCAATGCAACAGAAGGAAGAAAAATGCATTGAGAGATTAATTACATAAAGAAGATATTGGGTGAGTATAAAGAAGAACTTACAGACATGCAAATAAAATCAGAGCTTATGGAAATGAAATACAAAAGAGATTAAAAGTATAATGAAGACATACAATAGAAGATGTGAAGAAACAGAACTAGAATCAGAAAACTAGAGGAAAAGACATCTGAAATCTTACACATAAAAGAATAGCTATGAAAACTAATACACAAATTTGAGCAGTGTCTCAGGGAGTTGAATGACAGCATGAAGCATATGAACATATATGTAATGTTTGTCCCAAAAGAAGAGAAAGGAAAAGGGACAGAAAGAATAACTGAGAAAATAATAGTTGAAAACATCCCAACTCTTATGAAAGACATCAAATTACAGTTTCAAGAAGTGCATCATAACTGAAACAGATGATATCTGAATAGATTTACTCCAAAACACCTATTAATCAGATTTTCAAATACCTATGATGAAAATAGAATTCTGAAAATAGCAAGAGTAAAGGCACCCATCACCTATGAGGGAAGCTTCATAAGACTAAGTGAGGATTTCTCATCAGAAACCATGGAAGGGAGAATGTGGTGTTATGATACATTTAAGACACTGAAAGAGAAAAACTACTGTACAAGAATTCTATATCCAACAAAAATGTCCATCAAAAATGAGGTAGAGATCAAAATGGTGACATATGTACGCTGTGAGAGTTCATTAACAAAAAATACGAGAAATACTAAAAGGTGTGCTATAGGTTGATAGGGAAAGAAAGGAGAAAGAGCTTTAGGGGACTGTGTACAAATGAAGAATATCAGTAAGATTAATTAAAGGGGTAAAAAGAAAAAAAGTAAGACATAAGGTTGAAGAAAGAACTGCGTTTACAATAATAATATTGAATGTTAATGGATTAAATGCCCCAATCATAAGTCATAGACTGGCAGAACAGGATCTTCTATATGTTCCTTACAAAAGCCTCAATTGAGACAGAAGGGCACAAAACAATTGAAAGTGAAAGTTTGGTAAAAGATATCCCATGCAAACAGTAGGCAAAAAAGAGCAGGGATAACTATGATCATATTGGACCAAGTAGACTTTAAATATAAAACTACTAAAGACACTATATAATAATAAAAGGGGCAATACACTAAGGAAAAAGAACAATCACAGTATTTATGCTTCTAGCCAGGGTGCCCCAAAATGAATGAGGCAAACACTGGAAAAATTGATGGGAGAAATAGATATCACTACAATAATAGTTGGAAATTTCAATAGACCACTTTCATCAATAGATAGAACATCTAGGCAGAGGATCAATATGGAAACAGATCTTGAATAATTTGATAAATGAGTAGACTTAACAGGCATTTACCAAAGATTGCACCCCAGAACAGCAAGATATACATTTTTCTCAATTGGCCATGGATCATTCTCCAGAATAGAGCATATATTGGGTCACAAAGCAAGTCTCAATAAATTTTAAAAGTTTGAAATTATACAAAGCACTTTCTCTAATCATAATGGAATAAAGCTGAAAATTGATAACAGGTGGAGGAATGGAAAATCCACAAATTTCTGAAAGCTAAATAATGCACTCTTAAATGACCAGTGAGTCAAAAAGGAAAATGCAAGAGAAATCAATAAATATCTCAAGGCAGAAGAAAATCAGAACACAACACAACAAAACTTATATGATGTAGTGAATGTAGTGCTGAGAGGGAAATTTATTGTCTTAAATGCCTATATTAAAAAAGAAAAGCTAAAATCATAGACTTAAGTGAACAGCTAGAGGAACTAGAAAAAGAACAGCAAACTAATTCCAGAAGAATAGAAGGAAAGAAATGACAATCTTTAAAGCAGAAATAAATGAAATTGAGAACAACAACAACAACAAAAAAAAACAATAGGGAATCAATAAAACCAGAAGTTGGTTCTTTGGTAAAATTGATAAAATTGATGGACTCAGGAGTTCCAGGCCAGGACGGCAGCTTGAGAACATGTACATTTTGGTTCGTCCTCCAGAACAGCTACTAAATGGCCAGACACAATACTGAACAGCTCCTGGGGCCATGTCAGTTACTATACTCACAGCATACCCCAATCTGGACCAGCTGGACCAGCTGCAAGCCCCCCCAGAACCGTGAGTTCCCCAAGCTGTGGTGGCCACTGCCCCTCCCCCACAGACTGTTTCCCAGAGGGGAAAGAAAAGAGACTTTATCATCAGCAGGGACTGAGCCCAACAAAATGCCAATTGTGGAATTAATTAACAAATTCTGACCACTAAAAACAGGCCTCCAGCTCAGGTGAACCTGGTCAAAGCAGAGGTCGCTCATTTTTGCCCCAGCACCAAGGGGGCAGGGCTGAGGGAAAAAGGGAAATAAAAGAAGGAAATAGAGGTTTTTGTGGCTGTGTTTCTACAAAGGCTTGACTGCCTTTGGATACAGTGACAGGGCTCCTCACCTGCAACTGCCCAGCCATAGGCAGAAACAAGCGTGTATGAGGGCTTGTCTGGAGACTGTGCCTTCGCCAGGTGAGGGGTGAATCCCAACTCAGGTTGAATACCTCTCTCAAGGAATTCAGACACCAGGGCTTGGTAATTTGAAACCATTAAAATCAGCCTACAAACTGTCCTCAGTCTCCACCATGCCACCAGCCAAAGTTAAAGGTATGGTGTCATCTTATGCTGGTGGGACCTGCAGGCAGACAAGCACCACATACTGGGCAGGATAAGAAAAACAGAGTCCAAAGACTTCACAGGAAACTCTTTCAACCTGCTGGGTCTCAGCCTCGGGGAAAACTGACACATTGACACTTTCCTTCTGGTAGAAGGCCAGTTTGGTCTAGGAAAATCCAGCTGGTATCTATAATACCTAAGTAGACCCTCATGAGTGTGTGTGTGTGGCAGAAAGTCACCATACAAGCAGAGCAAGAAAAAAAGAACTGAAAAACTCTCCTCTGTTAAACAAAACTTAAGCTAGAGGTCCAGATAAAGCTGAATTGAATGTCAAAGAACAGATAGACAACAAATTCATCCAGTAAGAAAACCCTAGGTAATAGAAGTGCAAGCAATCTCCAGAATAAACTAATAAAGGTAATTAAATGCCTAGATGCCAGCAAAAAATAGAAAATCACAGTACAGAAATTGAAGATATGGCCCAGTAAAAGGAACAAACCAACAATTCAAATGAGATAGAGGAACTGAAACATTTAATTCAGAATATACAAACAGACATGGAAAACCTCATCAAAAACCAAATCAATGAATTGAGGGAGGATATAAAGAAGGCAAGGAATGAACAAGAAGAAGAAATTGAAAGTCAGAAAAAACACCTCATAGAACTTATGGAAATGAAAGGCATGGTAGAAGAGATGAAAAAAACAATGGAAATCTACAATGGTAAATTTTAAGAGACAGAACATTGGATTTCTGAACTGGAGGATGGAACATCTGAAATCTGGCAAGAAAAAGAAAATATAGGGAAAAAATGGAAAAATATGAGCAGGGATACAGGGAACTGAAAGACAATATGAAGCCCATGAATATACGTCTTGTGGGTGTCCCAGTAGGAGAAGAGAAGGGATAAGGAGAAGAAAAACTAATGGAGGAAATTATCATTGAGAATTTCTCAACTCCTATCAAAGACTTAAAATTGCATATCCAAGAAGTGCAGCATACCCCAAAGAGAATAGATCCAAATAGACGTACTCCAAGACACTTACTAATCCCAATGCCAGAGGTCAAAGAGAAAGAATCTTGAAAGCAGCAAGAGAAAAGCTATCCATCACATACAAGGGGAGCTTGATAAGACTATGTGTAGATTTCTCAGCAGAAACCATGGAGGCAAGAAGACAGTGGGATGATATATTTAAATTATTAAAAGAGAAAAACTGCCAACCAAGAATTCTATATCCAGCAAAAGTGTCCTTCAAAAATGAGGGATAGATTAAAACATTTTCAGACAAAATATCACTGAGAGAATTTATGACCAAGAGACCAACTCTGCAAGAAATACTGAAGGGAGCACTAGAGACAGATATGAAAAGACAGAAGAGAGAGTTGTGGAGAAGAGTGTAGAAAGGAAGACTATGAGTAAAGGTGAAAAGAAGGAAGATTAGATATGACAGATAAAATCCAAGAGGCAAAATGGTAGAAGTATGTACTACCCATACAGAAATAACACTAAATTTTAATGAATTAAACTCCCCGATCAAAAGACATAGACTGGCAGGATGTATTAAAAAACAAGACCCATCTACATGCTGTCTCTACTCAAAGCACATGAGAGCAAGGACACAAACGGACATTTGCACACCAATGTTTATAGCAGCATTATTTACAATCACCAAGAGATGGAAACAGCCAAAATGTACATCAACAGACGGGTGGCTAAATAAACTGTGGCATATACATACAGTGGAATATTATGCAGCCGTAAGTCAGAATAAAGTTATGAAGGATGTAACAACATGCATGGACCTTAAGGACATTATGCTGAGTGTGATTAGCCAAAAACAAAAGGACAAATACTGTATGGTCTCACTGATATGTACTGACATTAGTGAATAAACTTGGAATATTTTGTTGGTAACAGAGACCATCAGAACATAGAAATAGGGTAAGATATTGGGTTTCTGGAGCTGAAGGGATACAGATTGTGCAACAGAACTGAATGTAAAAACTCAGAAATGGATAGCACAACACTACCTGACTGTAATAAAATTATGTTAAAACACTGAATGAAGCTGAATGTGAGAATGATAGAGGGAGTAGGGATGGAACATAAATGAAATCACAAAGAAAGATGGTTGATAAAGACTGAGATGACATAATCTAAGAATACCTAGAGTGTACGGTGATAATGACTAAATGTAAAAATTTAGAAATGTTTTTGCATGAGGTAGAACAAAGGAATGTCATTACTGCAGGGTGCTGAAGATAGATTGTAATTAATATTTTAAAATTTCAACTTATGTGTGAGACTAAATAAAAAAATGTCTATTTGGGGCAAAATTTATATTTGGACTAGGGCATCTCCTAATATAACCTAGGTAGATAGTTGGTTGAACAACAGAAGTACATGAGTACATGGAACCTTGGGTAGGACATGAGATTTTATTGGTTTGTCAAGAGTGAAGCCCCAATGAATCCCAGAGTGATTTGATCAGTGAGTGGAAAAGTATTTGCAAAGTCCCCTTCAGGGAATGGTGAGAATGGGGGAAAATTCAACCTCCCCAAGTTGAATTACTGATGTTCTCACAAGCAGTGCAGACAACCGAAGCAGTGCAGACAACCGAATTTTCAACAATTCATGAAACATAACCCCACAAAGGATAGGTCAAGCCTACTTAAAATTAGGCCTAAGAGTCACCCCCAAGAGAGCATCTTTTGTTGCTCAGATGTGCCCTTTCTCTCCAGCCAATACAACAAGCAAACTCACCACTCTCCCCTTGTCTATGTGGGAAATGACTCCCAGACTCCCAGGGGTGTGGACTTTCCTGGCTATGTGGGACAGAAATCCTAGAATGAGCTGACACTCAGCATCAAGGGATGGAGAAAAACTCCTGAATGAGCTGAGACCCAGCCTCAAGGGATTGAGAAAACCTTCTCTACCAAAAGGGGGAAGAGTGAAATGAGACAAAGTGTCAATGGCTGAGAGATTCCAAACAGTCAAGAGGTTATCCTGGAGTTTATTTGTATGCATTAAGTAGATATCACCTTGCTATCCAAGATGTAATGGAGAGGCTGGAGGGAACTACCTGAAAATGTAGAGCTGTGTTCCAGTAGTCATGTTTCTGGATGATTACTGCATATTGATATAGCTTTCACGATGTGACTGTGTGATTGTGAAAACCTTGTTTCTGATGCTCCTTTCATCTACCTTGTCAAAGATGAGTAGGGGGAACAAATGTTAAATAATAGGGGGAACAAATGTTAAAATAAATTCAGTTTGAAATGCTAGTGATCAATGAAAGAGATGGGTGAGGTATATGGTATGTAAAGTACTTTTTTCCTTTTTCTGTTTTTGTTTTATTTCTCTGTTGTCTTTTTATTTCTTTTTCTGAATTGATGCAAATGTTCTAAGAAATTATCATGATGATGAATATGCAACTATGTGAT
The DNA here is from genome assembly GCF_023851605.1 of Tamandua tetradactyla. NCBI lineage: Eukaryota > Metazoa > Chordata > Mammalia > Pilosa > Myrmecophagidae > Tamandua > Tamandua tetradactyla. The sequence continues at coordinate 117,394,177 of NC_135333.1, forward strand.
GATATTGTGAATTACTGATTATATATGTAGAATGTAATGAGCATATATTAAGGATGTCTGCATTTCTTTCTTGTAATTTTTTTATTTAATAAAACATTATTTAAAAAATTGATGGACTCAGACTGACAAAGAAAAAAAGAGAATGGATAAAAGTAAATCAAATCAGAAATGTGATGGAACATTATTACTGAGATTACAGAAATAAAAGAGATAAGAAGAGGATTCTATGAACCACTCTGTGCCAAAAACCTAGAAAACTTATGTGAAATGAGCATCCTCCTAAAAATACATGAACAAACTACACCTACTCTCGAAGAAATAGATGTCCTCAATACACTAATCACAAATAAAGAGATTGAATCAGTTATCAAAACCCACCCAACAGAGTAAAGTCCAGGATCCCGTGGTTTCATAGATGAGTTCTACCAACATTAAAAAAAGAATTAATACCAATCCTGAATCAAGCTTTTCAAAAAAATTGAAGATGTGAAAATAATACCTGTATTTTTTAAGGTTCTCTAGGGAAACAAAATCAGCAGGAGAGATCTGTAAATATAAAATTTATGAAAACGTCTCCCACAATCATAGGGATGTAAGAGTCCAAGATCTGTAGGGCAGGCCATTAGCTGGGTGCTCCAATGAAGGTCCTCAATGAACTCTCAGGAAAGGCTGACTGGCTGAAGCAGGAAGCGTGATTGTCTCTTCTAAATCCTACTTAAAAGTCTTCCAGTGATTAGATTAAAGAATCACTCATTGTAGAAGACTCTCTTTATACAGTGGGCATGGTCATGATATAAGTCCATGAAATGTCCTAACAACAATAGACAGGGCAGTGATTGCTCCACCAGATAACCAGGCACCAACACCTGGCCAAGTTGATGCATGAATTGACCATCACAGTATGCAACTCATTTTAAGAATTGAGCATCAGCCTAAAACCAAAGCCAGACAAAGATACCACAAGAATCAAAAACTGCAAATCAATCTCTCTAATGAATATAGATGCAAAAATCCTCAACAAAATACTTGCAATTTGAATCCAGCAGCACATTAAAAGGATTATACATCATGGCCAAGTGAGTTTTAATCCAGGTGTGCAAGGCTGGTTCAGCACAAGGAAATCAATTAATACAGTACACCACATTAACAAATCAAACGGAAAAACCATGTGATCATCTCAATTGATGCAGAAAAGCATTTGACAAAATCCAGCATCCTTTCTTGATAAGAGCACTTTGAAAGATAAGAATACAACACCTTTAACTCCTCAACATGATACAATGCATATAGGAAAAGCCCACAGCTAACATCATTCTCAATGAGGAAAGACTGAAAACTTTCCCTCTAAGACCTAGAACAAGACAAGGATGAACCCTTGTGTCACTTTGAAGCTATTAAATATCCCAGAAAAGCCATGTCCTTTAATTCTCATTCAATGTTGCTGGATGGATTCTTTTTTTTTTTTTTTTTGATTGTTTCTGTGGAGATATGACTCTCCCAACTGTGGGTGGCAAATTTTGATTAGATGTTATCTATGGAGATGTGTCTCTGCCTATTCAAGGTGGGGTTTCTTGCTGGAGCATTTTAAGAGGGAACCATTTTGGAAAAAGCTGCAGAGCAGCCAGGATCAACAGGGTCCATGCAACCAGAGAACTATAGAGATGAAGAAGGAAAATTCCCTTGGGGGAGCTTCATGAAACAAGAAACCAGGAGAGAAAGCTAGCAGATGTTGCCATGTACCCTTCCACCTGAATGAGAAACCCCCAAATTCATTGGTCTTTCTTGAGTGAAGGTAACCTCCTGTTTATGCCTTAATTTGGATATTTTCATGACCCTAGAACTGTAGACTTGCAACTTAACAAATTCCCCTTTTTAAAATGATTCCATTTCTGGTATATTACATTCGAGCAGCCCACTAACTAAAACACTGTCATCATGGTTTTTCAACATTTTTCTGCAAGTTATATCTTGAGCAATAAGGTAAGGAAAAAAATGTAAGGCATACAACTTGGAAAGGATAAAAGTAAAGCTTTCACTGTTTACAGAAGACATGATCCTATATATAAAAAGTCCAGAAAAACCTACAACAAAACTACTGAAGTTAATAAACATGTTCAGCAAAGTGGGGATACGCATGACTGATAGGCAAAATTCAGTAGTATTTCTATACATCAATTAAGAGGAATCTGAGGAAAATTCCATTTGAAAGAGCAATAAAAAAATCAAATATCTAGTAATAAATTTAATCAAGGGTATAAAGGACCTATTCACAGAAAACTACAAATATTGCTAAAATTAATCAAGGAAGAACTGAACAGAAGTATGTACCGTGTTCATGTATTAGAACACTAAATATCATTAAGGTATTAATTGTACCCAAAATGATTTACAGTTTCAACACAATACCAATCAAAATCCCAACAGCTTCCATTTCAGAAATAGAAAAACAACACTGACAATTTTTTGGAAGAGAAATTTGCTCCAAAAAGCTATAACTATTTTGAGAAAGAAAAATGAAATTGGAGGTCTCACATTTCCTGACTTTAAAACAGATGACAAAGCTATGGTGATCAAAACAGCATGGTACTGGCCTTAGGATAGAAATAATGGAATAAAAATGAGGGTTCAGCAATCGACCCTCTCATCTATGGCCAATTGAGTTTGAACAAGGCAACAAAGTCCACTCAACTGGGACAGAACAGCCTCTTGAACAAATGGTGCTGGAAGAACTGCATATCCATATCCAAAAGAATTGAAAGAGGATCCCTATCACACACCTTATACAAAATTAACTCTAAATTTGTCAAAGACTTAAACATTAGGGCTGAAATCATAAACTCTTATAAGAAAATACAGGAATTATCTTAAAGATCTTGTTATGGGTGGTGGTTTCCTACACTCTATACACAAAGCAGAAGAAATTAAAGAAGAAAAAGATAAATGGGAACTCCTCAAAATTGAATACATATTTTTGCATCAAAAGTCATGACCAAAAAAATTTAAAAATAAACAGCAATGGGAGAAATATTCTTAAACCACATATCCAATAAGTGTTTCATATTCTCAACATAAATAAATTTTACAGCTCAACAACAAAAAGTCAACCCAATTAAAAAAAAAGAAAAGCTCATGAATAGACCATGTTCTAGTTTGCTAGCTGCCAGAATGCAACATACCAGAAATGGAATGGCTTTTAAAAGGGGGAATTTGATAAGTTGTTAGTTTACAGTTTTAAGCCTGAGAAAATGTCCCAATTAAGGTAAATCTATAGAAATGCTCAATCCAGGGAAAGATACCTTGGTTCAGGAAGGCTGATGACATTCAGTTTTTCTCTCTCAGCTGGAAGGGCACATGGCAAACATGGAAGTGACTTCTGGCTTTCTAGTGTCTCTAAAAAGGGACTCTATCTAAAATGTTTCTTCTTTTAAAGGATTAATGGGTGGGGTCACAACTCCATGGATGCTATCTGACCAAAAATTACCACCCATAATTGGGTGGATCACATCTCCATGACAACAATCAAAATGCTTCCAGCCAACAATATTGAATGAGAATTAAAGGATGTGGTTTTCTGGGGTCTACCACAGATTCAAACCAGCACAGACCATTTTCCACATAGCTAAAAAACATATGATGGCCAGTCTATGGTGGCTCAGAGGCAGAGTTCCTGCCTGCCATGCCAGAGACCTGGGTCCAATTCCTGGTGCCTGTCCATTTAAAAAATAAAAAATAAAAATAAAAAAGTATATGATAAGATGCTCAACTTCTAGCTATTAGGGATATGCAAATTGAAACCATAATGATATACCATTTCATATCTACAAGTGCTGGAGTGTATGCAAAGAAATAGGTACATTTTTTCATTGTTGGTGGGAATACAGAATGGCACAGCTGCTCTGGAAAGCAATTTGAGAGTTCCTCAGGAAGTCAAGTAAAAAATTGTCATATGATCTGGCAATTCTATTCTACGTATATACTTGAAAGAATTGAAAGTAGAGATATGAATAGACATTTGCATACTAATAGTTATAATACCATTATTCACATTTGCCAATAGATGGAAACAGCCCAAATGTAAATCAACTGATAAGTGGATAATAAGCTGTCCTATATACATAAGATGCAATATTTTGTAGCTGTAAGAAGAAATGAAGTCATGATGTGTGCAACATTGTGGATGAACTTTATGGACATTATATTGAGCAAAATAAGCCAGAAACAAATGGACAAATACTGTATGGTATCATGAATATGAACTAACTAAAATGAGAAAACTCTGAAAAGTAAACTCAAGAACATGGGTTGTCAAGAGATTAAATGAGCGCAGAGATTTGGGCAATTGGTGCTTAAGGAATGTAGAATGTTTAATAAGGTTGATGTAAATGTTCAGAAATGGACAGCATAATACTGCATGATGGTAGCACAATAATGTAAGTATAATGAGCAAATCTGAGTGTGTATATGTTTGAAAGAGGACAGAAAGAAAGCCAGTGGATAAAAACTGGGACTGTAAAACTTATTGACACCTAGAGTGAACTATGACGGTGATCAATTTTATAAATATAAGAAAATTATTACATGAACTAGATCAAATGAGCATCATGATTTCAAGGTGTTGATAATAGAGTGACATATAGGAAAAATAGAATTAATGCAAATTAAGGTCTACAATTAACAATGACATTTGTAATACTCTTACATTAATTGTTAACAAAGACCCTGTAGCAATGCTAAATATCAATAATAGGGGGATAACAGGGGTATGGGACTTTTTTTGAACAAATGGGAATATTCTCATGTTGACTGTACATTGATAAAACTGCTTCAAAAAAATCCCCTGAAATGTTTAAATGCTTCATATGATAAAACAGCAAAGATACATTCAAATACTCTTTCTTATGTTAAAATAATAAAAATAAGAAAGTTAAGAAATAATCCATTGGGGAAACCTGAAATCCTTTTTTGTGTCTTTATGAGAATGATAATAAATATAATTTAAAAAGTTTTTACATATATGTATAATGTTAAGTTTAGAACAGAATGCACAGGTTCTAAAAACAAAGGTGTAGAATAAGTTCATTGTGCTAAGTGGCATATGAAAGAAATTTACTGCTCAAAGCAAAGTGGCACAGAAACAGCTTCTATAGCTACTTAGAACAAAGAAAGGGTGTGGGGGAATGGGGAGGGGGTGTGAGGAGGATGTGAGCTATGTGTTTTCTGGGGCAGGACATCCTTGGGTCGTGGACTATAAATTTGTAAAAACTAGTTTTCCAAGATGTTTACATATGATCTGCTTATCTGGTGAGGATAAGCAGATTTGCTGGTGTCAGCATGATTTGTGTATCACAGTTCCTTCTTTCCAATGGAGGCAGGGGTCTTAATTAGCACCACAAAGGATTATTGGTACGTCAAATTGCTTCAGTTTTTTTTTTTTTTTGCTTCTTCTCCATAACTTTCTAGGTAAAATGAGATTTTAAGTGTGAGTAGACTTACTTACCATTCCAACTTTGCAGTAGTAAAATTATGAGTAGTAACATTCACAGACAGTAAAATTTGTGATATTTTTCTTTGAGAAGTTTATGTGTAAAGGCCACAATGTTCTTTTTCTTTTCTTTTTTTTCCTATACTGTGAGTCTTAATAATTCTGTTAAAAGGAATAGTATAAAAGACAGTCAGGGAAAAAAGCATATAATACAAAAATTGACAAGGCACTCTGTAAGAAGTTTGGAACCATGTAATAAGTCAGAGAAAGTTTCTGTAGTGTTTGTACTATGAACCAGACCTTGAAATTTGGGGAAAGAATTTTATTTCAGAAAAGAAAACTGATTTATTAAATGATTGATCTTTTTTTCCCTAGACCATTTAGGTAAATGTTTTTTTTACATGTTTGAGAAAGTGTAAAATTATTTCATACTGTTAACTAACTCATATATTAAGATCACATAATGTAAAAGAGGATGAAAAACTAAATAATTTAAGACAAACAGATGAAAGTATATGCTAAGTTTCTATCAATATTCTGAGTAAATTGGGCACTGTGATATTACATTAAGAATGAGTGTGCTTGAAATATACTGCTCAATAGAAATGATTAATTTATCATTTGAGCTACTCTCAAATCATTTATCTATTCATTTTTAAATACCTGTTATCTACAAGCCATTTACCATAAAGAATGTTCTGTGATTTTCATTAAAGGGCTACCATCTTTAAAGTCAAATTACCCCCTTCCACTTCTTCCATCAGAATGTCCAAATTATGTTTTCATTTCTTATGTTCTCTCTGGTACTTCATTTGTTCTGAGACATATTATCTTAAATTATTTCTATTAGAGTATTGACAATCAATTCCTGAATCCCCAGGTAGTTTCCCATGACTATGGTTTTTAAATTGGATCTTTAGCAAGTATACAGCTTATTAAATATATTTACAATGTATTCCTTGATAGAGTTTCCACTTGAAATACTCAATTGCTTTATCCTGAAATCCTTCTTTATTGTATACCCTAGTGTGGTAGGCTGGCCAAACATTCTGATATTAAAAATAAGACATATTTTATTGAAAAATCACTAACTCCCAGCCATGGCTAATTTTTCCATATGAATTGTATAATTTTAAGACAGCAGTTTAAGAATTAAAATTGTTAAGAATAAGTTTTAAGAATTAAAGCAATTTTAAATATTATTAACATATTTAATAAGCTATATACTTGCTAAAGATCCAATTTAAAAATCATAGCCCTCTTTGTCCGAAGGGCGGTGCCCATGCCCCGCAGCAGCCGACCCGCCCATCCTCCTTCTCCCCTCTTTGTCCGCCGGCCCGCCGCGTGGCGCCCACACCCTGCAGCAGCCGAACCACCCGCCCTCCTTCTCCCCTCTTCCCCCTCCTGCTACAGCGGCTCTCCAACCACCACCGTGCCCTCTTCTGCCTTCACCAGCTCCTCCGCCACCAGCCTCGACAGCCTTGCCACCCTCGCCTTTCCTCTTCCAGAACGACTACTGGGGGAGTGGAGACAATACAGAGCAGCTCCCGGAGCCACTAGGGAGATCAAAGGGACAGCATACCCCATCCTGGAATGGCTGACTGTCTGGGAGAACCAGCTCCGGTGAGAACACCGAGGGACGCAGGCTTTCCTGGGCGGGACGGCAAGCGGCCAGAGTCCCTCCCTTCCTCCTTCCCAGGCCAGCTGGCAGAATTGGGCAGGTGGTCCCATTTGGCCGCAGCGGCTGGCATCCCACCACACGAGGCCCCCCGGACAACTGAAAGAGTTGGGTCGGAAATCCCCAGACTGCGGAGAACGGTGACCAGGGGGTCCTTTCCAAACACATGACTCCGTGGTCCAGCTGGGAACAGTGCACTCTCCTGGGCTGTGACAGCTGGCGCCCTTCCGCCACGCTTGGCGCCCCGGACCGACTAGGAAATTTGGTCGGGCGCTCTCACGTGCTGCGGCGGCCGGCGACCCTCCCCGCGTTCGGACCCCTGGGCTGGCTGGCACTCTTCCAAGATGCTTCAGCTGCCAAACCTCCCCTACGGCGAGAGTTTTCCAGAGTTAAAGGACCCACAGCAACTTTTACTGGTGGATCCCGTAGACAAACGTGTGCCACAAGCGCCATCTGCTGGGCAGGATAAGAAAAACAGAACCCAGAGATTTCACAGAAAAATCTTTCAATCTGTGGGGTCCAACACTCAGGGAAATCTGACTAAATGCCCAGATGCCAGCAGAAGATAATGGATCACGCTCAAAAAATTGAAAATATGGCCCAGTCAAAGGAACAAACCAATAGCTCAAATGAGATACAGGGGCTGAAACAACTAATGCTGAATATACGAACAGAAATGGAAAACCTCTTCAAAAACAAAATCGATAAATTGAGGGAGGACATGAAGAAGACATGGGCTGATCAAAAAGAAGAAATAGAAAAACTGAAAAAACAAATCACAGAGCTTATGGAAGTGAAGGATAAAGTAGAAAAGATGGAAAAAACAATGGATACCTACAATGATAGATTTAAAGAGACAGAAGATAGAATTAGTGATTTGGAGGATGCAACATCTGAATTCCAAAAAGAAACAGAAACTATCAGGAAAAGAATGGAAAAATTCGAGCAGGGTATCAGGGAACTCAAGGACAATATGAACCGCACAAATATACATGTTGTGGGTGTCCCAGAAGGAGAAGAGAAGGGAAAAGGAGGAGAAAAACTAATGGAAGAAATTATCACTGAAAATTTCCCAACTCTTATGAAAGACCTAAAATTACAGATCCAAGAAGTGCAGCACACCCCAAAGAGATTAGACCCAAATAGGCGTTCCCCAAGACACTTATTAGTTAGAATGTCAGAGGTCAAAGAGGAAGAGAGGATCTTGAAAGCAGCGGGAGAGAAGCAATCCATCACATACAAGGGAAACCCAATAAGACTATGTGTAGATTTCTCAGCAGAAACCATGGAAGCTAGAAGACAGTGGGATGATATATTTAAGTTACTAAAAGAGAAAAACTGCCAACCAAGACTCCTATATCCAGCAAAACTGTCCTTCAAAATGAGGGAGAAATTAAAACATTCTCAGACAAAAAAATCACTGAGAGAATTTGTGACCAAAAGACCAGCTCTGCAAGAAATACTAAAGGGAGCACTAGAGTCAGATACAAAAAGACAGAAGAGAGAGATATGGAGAAGAGTGTAGAAAGAAGGAAAGTCAGATATGATATATATAATACAAAAGGCAAAATGGTAGAGGAAAATATTATCCAAACAGTAATAACTCTAAATGTTAATGCACTGAATTTCCCAATCAAAAGACATAGACTGGCAGAATGGATTAAAAAACAGGATCCTTCTATATGCTGTCTACAGGAAACACATCTTAGACCCAAAGATAAATATAGGTTGAAAGTGAGAGGTTGGGAAAAGATATTTCATGCAAATAACAACCAGAAAAGAGCAGGAGTGGCTATACTAATATCCAACAAATTAGACTTCAAATGTAAAACAGTTAAAAGAGACAAAGAACGACACTATCTACTAATAAAAGGAACAATTAAACAAGACATAGCAATCATAAATATTTATGCACTGAACCAGAATGCCCCAAAATACGTGAGGAATACACTGCAAACACTGAAAAGGGAAATAGACACATATACCATAATAGTTGGAGACTTCAATTCACCACTCTCATCAATGGACAGAACATCTAGACAGAGGATCAATAAAGAAATAGAGAATCTGAATATTACTATAAATGAGCTAGACTTAACAGACATTTATAGGACATTACATCCCACAACAGCAGGATACACCTTTTTTTCAAGTGCTCATGGATCATTCTCAAAGATAGACCCTATGCTGGGTCACAAAGCAAGTCTTAACAAATTTAAAAAGATTGAAATCATACCCAACACTTTCTCGGATCATAAAGGAATGAAGTTGGAAATCAATAATAGGCGGAGTGCCAGCAAATCACAAATACATGGAGGCTCAACAACACACTCTTAAACAACAAGTGGGTCAAAGAAGAAATTGCAAGAGAAATTAGTAAATACCTAGAGCTGAATGAAAATGAAAACACAACATATCAAAACTTATGGGATGCAGCAAAGGCAGTGCTAAGAGGGAAATGTATTGCCCTAAATGCCTATATCAGAAAAGAAGAAAAGGCAAAAATGCAGGAATTATCTATGCATTTGGAAGAACTGGAGAAAGAACAGCAAACTAATCCCAAAGCAAGCAAAAGGAAAGAAATAACAAAGATTAGAGCAGAAATAAATGAAATTGAAACCATGAAAACAATAGAGAAAATCAATAAGGCCAGAAGTTGGTTCTATGAGAAAATCAATAAGATTGATGGGCCCTTAGCAAGATTGACAAAAAGAAGAAGAGAGAGGATGCAAATAAATAAGATCAGAAATGGAAGAGGAGACATAACTACTGACCTCACAGAAATAAAGGAGGTAATAACAGGATACTATGAACAACTTTACGCTAATAAATACAACAATTTAGAGGAAATGGACGGGTTCCTGGAAAGACATGAACAACCAACTTTGACTCAAGAAGAAATAGATGACCTCAACAAACCAATCACAAGTAAAGAGATTGAATTAGTTATTAAAAAGCTCCCTAAAAAGAAAAGTCCATGATGAGACGGCTTCACATGTGAATTCTATCAACATTCCAGAAAGAATTACTACCAACTCTCCTCAAACTCTTCAAAATAATCGAAGTGGAGGGAAAACTACCTAATTCATTCTATGAAGCCAACATCACCCTCATACCAAAACCAGGCAAAGATATTACAAAAAAAGAAAACTACAGACCAATCTCTCTAATGAATATAGATGCAAAAATCCTCAATAAAATTCTAGCAAATCGTATCCAACAACACATTAAAAGAATTATACATCATGACCAAGTAGGATTCATCCCAGGTATGCAAGGATGGTTCAACATAAGAAAATCAATTAATGTAATACACCACATCAACAAATCAAAGCAGAAAAATCACATGATCATCTCAATTGATGCAGAGAAGGCATTTGACAAGATTCAACATCCTTTCCTGTTGAAAACACTTCAAAAGATAGGAATACAAGGGAACTTCCTTAAAATGATAGAGGGAATATATGAAAAACCCACAGCTAATATCATCCTCAATGGGGAAAAATTGAAAACTTTCCCCCTAAGATCAGGAACAAGACAAGGATGTCCACTATCACCACTATTATTCAACACTGTGTTGGAAGTTCTAGCCAAAGCAATTAGACAAGAAAAAGAAATACAAGGCATCAAAATTGGAAAGGAAGAGGTAAAACTATCACTGTTTGCAGATGATATGATACTATACGTTGAAAACCCGGAAAAATCCACAACAAAACTACTAGAGCTAATAAATGAGTACAGCAAAGTAGCAGGCTACAAGATCAACATTCAAAAATCTGTAGCTTTTCTATACACTAGTAATGAACCAGCTGAGGGGGAAATCAAAAAACGAATCCCATTTACAATCGCAACCAAAAGAATAAAATACCTAGGAATAAATTTAACCAAATAGACAAAAAACCTATATAAAGAAAACTACAAAAAACTGCTAAAAGAAATCACAGAAGACCTAAATAGATGGAAGGGCATACCGTGTTCATGGATTGGAAGACTAAATATAATTAAGATGTCAATCCTACCTAAACTGATCTACAGATTCAATGAAATACCAATCAAAATCCCAACAACTTACATTTCAGAATTAGAAAAACCAATAAGCAAATTTATCTGGAAGGGCAGGGTGCCCCAAATTGCTAAAAACATCTTGAGGAAAAAAAACGAAGCTGGAGGTCTCGCGATCCCGGACTTTAAGGCATATTATGAAGCCACAGTGGTCAAAACAGCATGGTATTGGCATAAAGATAGATATATCAACCAATGGAATCGAATAGAGTGCTCAGATATAGACCCTCTCATCTATGGACATTTGATCTTTGATAAGGCAGTCAAGCCAACTCACCTGGGACAGAACAGTCTCTTCAATAAATGGTGCCTAGAGAACTGGATATCCATATGTAAAAGAATGAAAGAAAACCCGCATCTCACACCTTATACAAAAGTTAACTCAAAATGGATCAAAGATCTAAACATTAGGTCTAAGACCATAAAACAGTTAGAGGAAAATGTAGGGAGATATCTTATGAATCTTACAACTGGAGGTGGTTTTATGGACCTTAAACCTAAAGCAAGAGCACTGAAGAAATAAATAAATAAATGGGAGTGCCTCAAAATTAAACACTTTTGTGCATCAAAGAACTTCATCAAGAAAGTAGAAAGACAGCCTATACAATGGGAGATAATATTTGGAAATGACATATCAGATAAAGGTCTAGTATCCAGAATATATAAAGAGATTGTTCAACTCAACAACAAAAAGACAGCCAACCCAATTACAAAATGGGAAAAAGACTTGAACAGACACCTACCAGAAGAGGAAATACGGATGGCCAAGAGGCACATGAAGAAATGCTCAATGTCCCTGGCCTTTAGAGAAATGCAAATCAAAACCACAATGAGATATCATCTCACACCCACCAGAATGGCCATTATCAACAAAACAGAAAATGACAAGTGCTGGAGAGGATGCGGAGAAAGAGGCACACTTATCCACTGTTGGTGGGAATGTCAAATGGTGCAACCACTGTGGAAGGCAGTTTGGCGGTTCCTCAAAAAGCTGAATATAGAATTGCCATACGACCCAGCAATACCACTGCTAGGTATCTACTCAAAGGACTTAAGGGCAAAGACACAAACGGACATTTGCACACCAATGTTTATAGCAGCGTTATTTACAATTGCAAAGAGATGGAAACAGCCAAAATGTCCATCAACAGAAGAATGACTAAATAAACTGTGGTATATACATACGATGGAATATTATGCAGCTTTAAGACAAGATAAACTTATGAAGCTTGTAATAACATGGATGGACCTAGAGAATATTATGGTGAGTGAGTCTAGCCAAAAACTAAAGGACAAATACTGTATGGTCCCACTGATGTGAACGGACATTTGAGAATAAACTTGAAATATGTAATTGGTAACAGAGTTAGCAGGAGTTAGAAACAGGGTAAGATAATGGGTAATTGGAGCTGAAGGGATACAGACTGTGCAACAGGACTAGATACAAAAACTCAAAAATGGATAGCACAATAATACCTAATTGTAAAGTAATCATGTTAAAACACTGAATGAAGCTGCATCTGAGCTATAGGGTTTTTTTTGGTTGTTTTTTACTATTATTACTACTTTTATTTCTTTTCTCTATATTAACATTTTATATCTGTGGCATAATTTTATTCTTGGCCTGGTAGCTTAGTCTCTTTCTCTCCCTCCCTCGCCATTTTGGCACGTCCGGTTCTTCTAGGCCTCTGAATTACAAGCCTCACCGGCGACTAGTGATGATGCAGTCTTGTCTCTCTAACCCTATTGGTCTTCTCCTTAGTCCTCCACCTACCCAACATCCTCTGCTACGGGTACACTCAGGAACAGCATCTCTATGGTCACAGTCACTCATCCGTCCTCCCTGTGTGATTGGCTACCCTTCCCTGGAGGCCACGCCCTAACTCCGCCTCTCCTCAAACTGTATATAATCCAGGGCTCGTCGAGCCTCGTGGTCTTTAGCTACTGGCGGCCCTGGCATAAGCATCTACCAACAATAAAGTTACCTCGCTTTATGCCTTAATTGGCTTGGCCTCCAGTCCTTTAGACCCGCAGCGAGGTCTCCTGCGCGCGCCCCTTGGACCCAGACCCCCAGCTCGAGCCCCTTTTCTGCATGCGGCAGTGTCGTCTAGCAAGCAGTGAGAAGCTGAGGAGTAGAGGGTCCCCGATAGTTTAGCGGTTGGGCCAAACCGCAAGTGGCACCCGAACAGGGACCCCTCTCTCCTTACCCGGCGAACTCCCACAGCACCCTAGGACCTCGTCCAAGGTAAGCGCCCTCGGCACTAACCACCCAAATAAACTCCAAAGGAAGTCCTAGGCCCTAACCGGAGTGGCTAGTTGTCTCCCTAAATTTTGGTGAACATGGGTAGCAGAATTACTTGGCAGCAGGCACCACAGGTCCGTTCCCTAGCGGCACTTTTAGACATTCATAAATGTAAAGTCTCTGTTAAGCAGCTGCAGGTTTATTGTGATCTCCTGCTTCCTTTTAACCCGTGGCTAGTGACTTGCCACCTGTGGAGTACAGATACTTATGATCAGCTATTGCTGGAGTAATGGACAAAATGGAGCACGAGGGTAAGCGTTTCCCTCCGGGGTTGCTCCCCACTCTCATTGCCATTCGCTCCTGCCTTCATGGCTCCTCACCACTGGCAGACGGCCGCCCGGCCCGAGCGATGGCCGCGGAGACTGACGGCTCCAATTCTGAGTCAGACTCGGTCGCCGAGTCGCTGCTCGATCAGCTTAATAATCGGCTAGAGGTAGATCCTCCGAGGGATACAAATGGCGGCCTTCCGGCTTCTTCCTCGAGTAAAGAACAAAGCAACAGGGAGAGGCTCTACCCCGCCCTCCCAAAAGGGAGTGGCCAGGAGCCATCTTGTAACTCACTCCCTCCCAACCCACTTCCGCCTCCTCCGCAGTTAAAAAAGCGGAACGACACTCCCTCGACCCCTCCTCTCACAGGAGAGGAGCCTGGTCTGCCATCCTATGCCCCTCCTCCGCCATTTTGTGAGACCCGTCCATCATTTTGTGACTCCGGGGCCACGGCCGCCGGCCCAGTCTGGCCTGGTAGCCCACCTGTTCAGTCCGCTGCAGCGGCATGGCCTACTGAGCCCCAGTGGCCCCTCCTGCCGCCCGTGGTTGGATGCTTCCCTATGAATCTCCAGCCAACGCAGCAGTGCCCACTTGCTTGGTATCCTCACAGTGCAGAGGCAATCAAGCAACTGCGCAAAGCGGTCAAGGAAGACGGGTTTGCGAGTCCATACGCGACCCACCTGCTAGAGGAAATGTCCACGCAGCTTAATACACCTCACGATTGGACAACTCTAGCCAGAGCTATTCTCACCCCAGGCCAGTATGTTGATTGGAAGGCGCACTTCAACTCAGAGGCCGAGCGGGCTGCTCGACAAATAGATTACCCAGGAGGGCCCCCGGGCCTCGGCATCCCTCTCGAGTCTTTCCTCGGGAGCGGTCGGTACTTCGACCCAGCGGTCTATGCCGCTGCCCCATATGGGTTTTGGGTCCAGTTACGAGAAGTAGCCATGCGGGCCTTCCGTAATTGTTCAGCCTCCAGACCAGAACAAGTTAATTCAGAAAACAGACGAGGATTTTGCCTCCTTTGTCTCTAGGGTACAAGAGGCTTGCAAAAACAAAATATATGATCATCAGGGGCAGGATGCACTAGCTAAGGAACTCATATTTGAGGGAGCCCGTCCCATCTTCAGACAAGCGCTGGCAGGTGTTAGAGAGAAGTCCATCTCTGACTGGGTACTTGCTTGTTCCAACATTAACCCTTCCGCATGAGACCTTGCTGACTCCCTAGCACTCGCCTTAGAGCTACTAATGAATGTTACCGGTGCGGTGAGTCTGGACATTTTGCTCGGGAGTGTCCTAAGCAACCTAACCCGAGAGACACAGGGGCCAAGCCACCGGAAGGAAAACGCTGGCAAGAGCAAAAGCCCAAAACCCCTTGCCCAAAGTGTAACAATGGCTATCACTGGGCACGCAATTGCCACGCACCTAACCCACCTTTAAACTTCCAAAGAGGCAGGTCTCAGCCCCGTCCCCAAGAGACCCGGGGTGTCAGCAGGAACACCCCCAAACCATAATGTGGACCATTCCTATAACCCCGAACAAACCCACCCGTAAACTAAAAATCGGAGCCGATTGGCTTCTAGGTACGGTGGACTCGGGAGCAGAAATTTCATGCCTTCCTGCAAAATGGAAGAATCTGTGCCCAACTACCGCAGGGCCCGCAGTAATCGGTGCCACGGGCTCTGCCCCCTCGGTGAGAGCCGCCATTCCCCTTACATGGGAGGATGAAGAAGGCCACCGAGGTGTCTTCAGGCCGTTGTTTCTAAACACCATTGACCAGATCTTATGGGGGCGAGACATTCTAGCAGCCTCAGGGGCATATATTACCACGCAGCCCCCTCGAGAATGTTTCTCAACCACCATCGGCCAGGCCCTCTGGGGGCGAGCCATCCCCGCAGATGTAGGGACCGATACTACCTCGCAGCCCCCCCAATAGTTTGCGCCACTGCTCGCGTTACACCTCCAGCACCCACTCCTCTTCAATGGGACACAGAGGAGCCTATCTGGGTGGAGCAGTGGCCGCTTCCATCCCACAAGTTAACAATATTAGAGCGACTAGTGCAAGAGCAATTAGTCGCAGGACACATAGAGCCATCACGTAGTCCTTACAATTCTCCAGTTTTTATCATCAGTAAAAAGGGAGGTACCAAATTTAGACTTCTTCATGACCTCAGGGAAATTAACAAGCATATCCGACCTATGGGGTCCCCTCAGCCTGGCATGCTGCACCCTGCAGCTCTTGCTAAACATCTGCAAATAGCCACCATAGATATAAAGGACTGTTTCTTCTCCATTCCGTTACATGACAGGGACAAAGAAAAATTTGCCTTCACAGTGCCGGTTACTAACCACATGGGGGCAGCACAGCGTTATCAATGGAAGGTTCTACCACAAGGCATGTGAAATAGCCCAGCCATTTGTCAGGCATATGTGAATGTTGCTGTGCAGCCTCTCCACTCGCAAGCCACTATTCTCCATTATATGGACGATGTGCTTGTAGGAGCCGATACTCAGGAACAATTGCAGACTGTCTTGTCGTTGCTAATCGCTAATCTCCAAAATTTGGGGCTAACTGTCCAGCCCGATAAAGTCCAAACCACTCCTCCCTACACATTCTTGGGCTATACCATTGGTCAAAAGGTTGCACCTACTAAATTTTCATTTGAAATTCCGGAACGCCTACGATTGCATGAGTTACAACAGCTTTGCGGGCAAATAAATTGGGTCAGGTCAGCCCTCCCCGTGACAACCCAACAGTTGGAACCACTGTTCTCATTGTTAAAAACTAGCAACAAGACAGTCGAGGCCATTAATCAACATATTAAGCTCACATGGCAGGCGAAACTAGCCTTACACCTTTTCAATGAATGTTTTGCCTCCAGTAACCTGGGTAGATATCAACCTAATCAGTCACTAATAGCCATGATCCTAAACACTTACCATTCACCATCAGGCATTCTTTGGCAAAATGATTCCCTAATGTGGATTCATCCAGCCAAAAGTAAACTCCGTAAAATCTGCCCACAGGTAAAGCTGTGGATAACTTTAGCCCAAGACCTAATCAAAGCAGCAGTTCAGCTGGTAGGGAGGCCTCCAGATGTACTAATCTGGCCTATTGAGGACAAGCAGTTTACCTGGCTGCTACAATTTAATCCCGACATGCAGGCGCTAAAAAGGGAGCTCGTTTGAGCCCCCCGTAATTGCATAAAATAAGTTCTCCTTTTAAGTCTTGTTTCTAGGAATCCAGTAACAACTTGCCCAGCGCAACATGTAGCCCATCGCCGCCGGCAGCTGGTACTGTTGCCGCCGTGACCTTCACTCAAGCCTCTGTCACTGCGGAGACTCTCCTCAACGTGACCCAAACGACATCTCAAGCTTTGGAGACGCAAGAAAATATCAACCATCTGATGCATAGTGCTGTGTTCAATGTACAACAGCAAAGAGACTTAATTGCTCTAAATGTAAAAGCTCCTTGTAAACTTGCCTCCTCTGTTTGCAATGGACGGTACCCCTTCACTAACATCTGTGTTACTCCTATCCCGGCTCTATGCCCCGTCTCACCTTGCGAGACTAAATCTTCACCACATACCTAAAAACTTCTTGCTCTAGCAACTCTAAACCCTTTCTCTTATGCAGACAACCGGCAGCAAGCGCAGGTATAGTTAGCTAGCATTGCTCGCCCTCGCAACTTATAGCACTACCTTTCCTATAAAATTCTCATTATTGCTCCTCAACATTTCTCATTTCTAGGCTGCTCATTCTCTGTCGCCGGTCTCCAGCTGAGGCCCAGTTTTGGCTGCTGTTATGCTCAGCCTACTCGCCCGGACTGTTCTATGGAGGAACGCAGACAAGCCCGGGTTTGACTCGCAGGCCTAGCCTCGCCTGAGGACTGATCACCCTCGGGCTGGGGACAGATGAGGACCGGTCTCTCCTGCTTCCCCTAGGCTATAACAGTCATCGCCTGCCCACATTCCTCACACTCCCCCACAGGGGCTGCATGTTGCCAGAGTACGTGCATCTGGGTCCACCAGATGGGCACCGCTGGGTGCGACACAAGGATCGCAGAAGAGGGTCACTCTTACAGACCTCCTCTGGCTCTTCTGGGGCACATGAGATTTGCATAAGGGTCGGCTCAGCACATACCCTTCCCCTGAAACCCTGAGCCTTGCACACAAGGGGAATCTTATCACTGCCCCTCCCAGCAAAGGTTCATGCCTGCCACTTGTCACACAAGTGTGTTCTTTAAAAAAGAAAAAGAGAGGAATTGTGGCATAATTTTATTCTTGGCCTGGTAGCTTAGTCTCTTTCTCTCCCTCCCTCGCCATTTTGGCACGTCTGGTTCTTCTAGGCCTCTGAATTACAAGCCTCACCGGTGACTAGTGATGATGCAGTCTTGTCTCTCTAACCCTATTAGTCTTCTCCTTAGTCCTCCACCTACCCAACATCCTCTGCTACGGGTACACTCAGGAACAGCATCTCTATGGTCACAGTCACTCATCCGTCCTCCCTGTGTGATTGGCTACCCTTCCCTGGAGGCCACGCCCTAACTCCGCCTCTCCTCAAACTGTATATAATCCAGGGCTCGTCGAGCCTCGTGGTCTTTAGCTACTGGCGGCCCTGGCATAAGCATCTACCAACAATAAAGCTACCTCGCTTTATGCCTTAATTGGCTCGGCCTCCAGTCCTTTAGACCCGCAGCGAGGTCTCCTGCGCGCGCCCCTTGGACCCAGACCCCTGGCTTGAGCCCCTTTTCTGCGTGTGGCAGTGTCATCTAGCAAGCAGTGAGAAGCTGAGGAGTAGAGGGTCCCCAATAGTTTAGCGGTTGGGCCAAACCGCATATATCTTTTTCTGTTGTGTTGCTAGTTCCTCTAAACTGAAGCAAATATACTAAGAAATGATGATCATGCATCTATGTGATGATGTTAAGAATTACTGAGTGCATATGTAGAATGGTATGATTTCTAAATGTTGTGCTAATTTCTTTTTTTTTCTTTTTTTCTTTCTTTCGTTAATAAAAAAAATCATAGCCATTTACGATTATATATGTCATGTTTTATTTAATTTGTTAAATTTTTTCATTAATAAATAAATTTTAAAAAAATCATAGTCATAGTAAACTACCTGGGGATTCAGGAATCAATTGTCAATATTCTAATAGAAATAATTTAAATAAAAAATAGCTTAATTTTCATTACTCCCATAGGGGAACTGGATGCCTATTAAACATTTATCTTAAGCCTAATCTCTAGCCATTCCTGAGTGGCTTAGTAAAGTACAATTTTTTTTTTCAAACAAAGCACAGTGAGTGGAAGTCTCTGTGTGTGAATAGAATTGTTTTATAACTTCATGCTACCACCAACACCTATAGTTTCCTTACTGCCTTCTTCTGTTTCCTAATGCCTTGTTTTATAAATTTATATGTGTGTCCTGAACACATTAATTACCCAATTAAGTATTATATTTTTAAGACTGTTATCTACTTTATCAAGGCAGAATTAATCACTCAATTTTCTATGCAAGTTCACTGATAGCACTTAACATCTTAATAATTCAGTGGTATATTTCTTTCAAAGGTTATGTAACTGAGAAATTAGGATGTAAGGAATGATTTTGATTATTGAAGCATATTCCTTTTTGTGTTCTGGGATATTGGAGTAGACAGAGGGGAATACCTGAAATCCCTAAACAATAATTTTGCTGCCCTTATATCTGAAATGATTGTAAATACCCTTCTCTTGTGCCTTTGAGCTGTTATGCCTTTTATCTGGTCATATCTTGTAGGGCAAAGGGCCTAATGCTAATGAAAACTTTGAAGTCAGTCATTAACTGGCTTCAGCCTTAGACATTTGTAAATCATATCAGCTAGATTATGCTATAGAAAGATAAATTATCTCCCTTTTTATGGCTTAAACCTTTAGTGCTGAAGTGATAGCCTGCCTCCCCTCCTTTTAACTTTAGTTCCCTTGAAATGATAATGATGAACTGTTTCTTCATCATTTCATAGCTGTGAATTTGCTATTCAGAAAGACCTCATCCCTTCTTGCTAAAATTCTTAAAAACCTTGAACCCGCTAACACAGGGAGACAGCTTTTGGGCCTCTAGGCCATCTACTTTCCTACTACACAACTAGTAATAAACTCTTTCTCTCTTTGAAATCATGGTGTCTCAGGAATTGGTTGTTGAGTGCGTTGGGCAAAAGAATCCATAGCCTTTGCCTGGTAACAATTTGGTAACTCAGATGGGATGGACACCTGTATCTCTGGAGACCCAGCAGAGCAGATAAGCCTGTTAACTGAGCCTTCTGTGGCTGCTGGACTGAATTTAGTCTGAAGGCTTGCAACCAGGGTTTCTCTGTTCTGCTGGCATTGAGGAGACTTTTGGTACCTTAGGAAAGTTTCAAGGAGAGAAACTGTTCTCACTCCATGTCTGGACAGCTGCCTGGGTAAGTCATCAGTATAAAAGTGGATTGGAGAGTAAATAGGCTATTTAAGTCCCCTTGATTCAATAGGCCAGGGTCAAGCTTCCAGAACAATTCCTTTTGCTCAGACTTCTACACCTCCTGATTTTAGGTACCACACTATGCAGAAACCCTGAGCTAATCCAACAATCAACTGGTGTTTAATAAAATTAAGTAGGCCTGTTTAACATTAGCTGGTGTGTTACTTAGGTGTTGTTTAACTGTTAATTAGTGTGCTAAGTGTTTAATTGTTAAGTAATGTGTTTAGTGTATGTTCTGTACAGGGTTTGAGGTCTGACCTAAATTTGTCTATTGATGATACTCCTAAAAATGAATATTCCAACAAGTAATTGGCATTTAATGAATTAAGCAAATCTGTTTAAAGGCTAGCTGGTGTGCTATTTGAGTATAGTAATGGTTAATGTTTGTTTAATTGTTAGTTGGTGTGTTAAGTATTTAATGCCTGTTTGCTAGTCAGTGTGTTCAGTCTAGTTATTAATTGGTGTGTTATTTAAATATACTAAGTGTTGTGTCTTTTTAAATGTGTGGATTAGTATGTACCTGCATTTGTAATGGTCAAATGTTCATAACTGGTTACTAATTATGGAAATTCTTTGCAAAAGGGAATATTTGGGCTGCATTGAAAATTGAAAAGATTTTGCTTATAAGTCTATAAAAAAGTTTTTTTGTAACATAATCTGGCCTCAATATAATTGAAAATGAAGATAGTACCATTTAAGTTAAAGTTAAAGATATTGCAGCTAGAATTGTTCTGCAAAAAGGTAGAAATGGTATCAGGTAATATATTCAATTGTTAATTTGTCCATCTCAAAAGTATTTCTGTGTTTTTGTTTTTTGTGTAACTAATTTTCCATTTGTGTCTGTTTGCATTTTTAATGTATAATCTCATATCTCCAGGTGGTAATAGCAAATTAGTAAGAAAATTCTTTAAGAGACCTATTTGAACTGCTTAGAAGTAATTAGTTGTCTAATATAAATATATAAATTGATACTTCTGAAGTAAAAGAGTAAAAAGAGGAAAAACTCTGTGAGCAGCAAGATTTAAAAACCTTAATTTTGTAACTATTGTAAACAAAGCTGGACATTAGAAAGAAATCACCCCTTGGATTTTCTTAAGGCAGCAGAAACCTGCCAAAGGACTGCCTCTGGAAAAAGCAAAGACCTTTTCCAATAGCACTGATCACAGCTTTTAGTAAAATAAATCTAATAATTAGAAATAGTTAAAAGAAGGACATAGGAACTCTCAAAATTCCACAGCCTTAACCTAACACTTTCAAATTTAAACTGAATAAGCCCGATATCTTTCTATTTGTGCAACCTATCCCTGCTCTAAGGGCCAACTACCTAAAGCAGTTATGGGGAAGGCAAGGCACAGAGAGAAAAAGAAGCTGTGGTTCAGAATTATATTTTAGTGGGCCTGGAGATTACAAATTGTAAAAAAATGCTATAGAATAAACTGTTTGTTAATATTATTTTTCCAATAATACCTTTGCAATGGGAACTATAGTAGTCAGATCATTATTAAAATATATAGAGAGGGAACAGGTTCCAAGATGGTGGCTGAGTGAAGTGTGGAATAGCATACACCAGTCTGGACAAACTGGACCAGCTGTGATCCCACCAAGAGCTGTAAATTTCCCAAGCCATGGAGGCTGTCATCCCTCCCCTACAGGCTGGTTCCTGGAGGGGAAAGGAAAGATCTTTATGAGCAGCAGAGGCTGAGCTCAATGATGCTCCAATTGTGAAATTAGTTAACAAATTCTAACTACTGAAAATAGGCCCCCAAATCAGATAAACCTTGAATAAGAGATAAAGGTACTAAGAGTTTTTGCCCCAGACAGAGGGGAAAGGGCTGATGGGCAAAAAAAAAAAAAAAAAAAAAAAACAGGCTTTTTGAGTTGGACAGCACAAAATACTTTAAAAAGCCTGGACCCTAAAAAAAGGTGGAGTGTGCACATAGAACCTGGAGATACATACACTGAGAAATGTACCAACTTAAGCTTTTGATTAAGAAATCTGTGGAATGGGGTTTCTTAACCTGCTCTGAAAAGGATTTTTTTTTTGCTTTGTTCCTACTGCTTAACTGCTCATTAGATAGAACTGCAAGGTTTCTCAGGCTCCAACTGCCCCAGGCAAGGGTGGAATTAAGTTTGTCTCAGGAACAGAGAGGCTGGTCAGGAATTAATTCACTGGAGGCTGTGCCTTCCCCAGAAGAGGGGTAGGGTCCAGTTCAGGTGGAATCCCTTCCTCAGTGAATTCAGACCCAAGTTTTGAAACTTATATTGTAGGAATCAAATATGTTCTAAGAAAACTTTGAACCTTTCATTTTGTGGGAATCAAGCTTTGTACAGTTATCCCTCACAGTATCTAATGGATTTCAGAAATACATTTTATTAAATAAATTTGTTCCTTCCTCATGGAATTTATGATTTTATATGCCTCTAGTATACATGGTCATTGCAAACACTGTGGAGAAGGATACCAAAAGGTGGGTTTGTTTTGAATTAGGGGCTATTTCCTCCATGATTATCATGCAATCATACTTAATTCAATAAATTTAAAATTTTCCATGCAAAATTTAATTCTCATATCCTAAAGGAATCTCATTTCTTTACATTTCCAAAGTAACCATAGTGACCCCTGTAACTATAATAGTGGTTGGAAATGTATGCCTAGTTTACTATCACCTAGCAAGCACATTATTAGTGGGATTAAGATGCAAAATAAAGTTGTTTAGTAACTTATAATCATTATTTTAAGATTTTTTAAAATCTAATTTTAAGCTAGACAGTATCAACATGTGAATCTACCTCTGAATTTATTATCTGGGACTTTGTTTAACACATCACACTTTCTCTGATTGACATTTTCCTATGTGTTTTAACCATTAAAATAGGCTTTAAACAACAACAACAAAGAAATGAAAGAAAAAGAAAAAAAGACTGTAACTTTCAATTTAAAACTCTCACTTTTCTGCAGATTGAATGCATAGCTTGAGAATTTGGTCGCAAACATGTGACTTCCAAAAGTCTGAGGAATTTAATGTCTTGAAGCATGATTCTATTTAATTGGCCAGCATATAGACTTTTGTCTAATTTAAATTTATGTCAAATTTAATATATGTTAGAGGAAAAAGAAAAATCAGGGTGACTGAAAGGAAAATAAGTTCATGTCCTCAGAAGAAAAGGGGGAAGCTGTACTAAACATGGTTATGAGAATGTGAATTTTGAAAAACATTCAGAAGTTTGGTTAGGGTACCGAATTCTCACTCTAAGTAGCTAGAGATATTTAAGTCAGCATTATGTATATTTCAAAAGGTGGAGAAACCTCAACTGGCACGTGATTTACAGAATAACAGCCTATAACAAGGAGCAATGAACACAGTAAATGGATTAATTTAACAAAGTAGAAGAGTCACCAGATGTTTGAAAATAATTTAATGTAAATTGATAGGAAACTAATTGCAAATACAGAACATAAAAATTCAAATAGCATGAGAGTTCTTTATTTGTTTCTTGTTTTGGGTTTAACTTTGACTTTATCAATGTAACATCCCTTTGACATGCTTGGCTTTATGGGAAATAAAACCAAATTCTTAACATTGTATTTGGTTAGTGAATTTTGAGCAAAAACTGTGAGGTCAAATTTTTAAATATGCAAACTTCTGACTAACAGAATCTTAGGGGAAATTGGGTGTGTGTAGCAAAGTGCATCTGGGAAACATAGAAATATAGTTATATCATTTTAAAATTTTTTCTCTGTTTAGTAGAAATCAGCTATGAGAAATCACACAACAGTGACAAGCTTTATTCTTCTTGGACTGACCGATGATCCACAGTTACAGGTGGTCATTTTCCTTCTTCTTTTTTTCACTTATATGTTGAGTGTCGCTGGAAACCTAACCATCATTGCCCTCACCCTACTCGATTCGCACCTCAAGACGCCCATGTATTTCTTTCTCCGAAATTTCTCATTTTTAGAAATCACATTCACAACAGTCTGTGTTCCAAAATTTCTTGTTAGTATGGCAACAGGTGATAAGACCATTTCTTCCAACAGTTGCATAGCACAGTTGTTTTTTACTATTCTTCTGGGAGCAACGGAATTTTTTCTTTTGGCTGCCATGTCCTATGACCGCTACGTGGCCATCTGCAAACCCCTGCATTTCACAACCATCATGAACAGCAGAGTCTGCAATTTGCTGGTCTTTGTTTCATGGTTGGCTGGCTTCCTAATAATTTTCCCACCACTCCTTGTGGGTCTCCAGCTTGATTTCTGTGCAGCTAACACCATTGATCATTTCTTCTGTGACGTTTCTCCCATACTGCAACTTTCTTGTACAGACATAGATTTAATAGAATTAATGATGCTTTTCTCAGCCACTTTGACACTTCCTGGTTACACTGGTGTTGGTGGTTCTCTCCTATGCAAACATCATTCAGACTATTCTGAAAATGCCTTCTTCTCAACAGAGGAAGAAGGCCTTTTCTACATGTTCTTCTCATATGGTTGCTGTCTCTATTTCTTATGGCAGTTGCATCTTCATGTATGTGAAACCCTCTGCGAAGGAAAGGGTATCTTTAAATAAAGGGATAGCTCTTCTCAGTACTTCTGTGGCCCCTATGTTGAATCCCTTCTTTTATACACTGAGAAACAAACAAGTAAAAGATGCTTTAAAACATGTGACCAAAAGGATCAAGGTTTTTCAATGAAGTGAATAGCATAAAAACAATGACAAAAGCTATGATTAAAACAAAACAAGAAGGGTGGAGTGTGTCACAGATAGTTCAACATCTGTATTCATGGAAATATTACCTGTCTTGGGGTGCACGGGTGGTTCAGTGGTAGAATACTGGCCTTCCATGCAGAAGACCCAGGTTCGATTCCCAGACCATGCACCTCCCCCCCAAAAAAAATTACTTAACTAATTTAAAATTTTCACTGTGGTCTGCCTCATCTCCAAAGGTTACTCTTCATCTCAATTATTCCCTCAGGCAGAGAGTACACATGTAAGATAATTCTATTTTGGGTAAAGGTCACATTACTCTATTTGGTGCCTCCATTGATTTCCTCTCAAAAGGCTTTCAGAGGGATGCAAAGAAGAATTTAATTTTTTCCATATTCCTTTCACTATTCTGGAATTCTAAGATTCAAATTGGAGTATATTATACACTGAATTTATTACCCTACCTACATTTGATCACTTAATTTATTATAGATGTATTAAAATTATTTTCTTACTCTATTTATTTGGAGCAAACCAATTTAATAGCATTTCTTGAAATTGCACATTTTGATAGTTCCAAAATTTGAACTGGTGATGAGAGATAAATGTATCTTCAGGAACAGATTAAAGAGACTGCAGAGAAGTTAAATAATTACTATCATGGTAGATATCACATTGAAACTACTGCTAACATTTATTGACTGCTTACAATGTACCAGGCTCTGAGAAATTTATTAGTTCCCATCTTCAAAACTCTCTAAGAAAGGTATTTCATGATCATGAAATTTTATGCATAAAAAATAAATTTTATGCATAAAATTTTTATGCATAAAAAATCTAAGGCATATCTTGACATTGACAAAAAAAAAAAAACTGCCTGATGGAAAAAAAAAAGGATCTGTCCCTTAATCTCCATGTCCTTGTTATGGCTTATTAACAAAGTAAAATGAATAATCTCTGTCTGTCCCTGTGTTACTTGAGATGCAAAAGAACAGCAGAATCTTTATAGAACACTCTATATATTGTAGAGAATGGCATGAATAAAATTAAGACTTTATGACACCTAGCAAAGTACCTTATTTTTCAAACAAAGATTTTGAGCATTAAATATTTGTACAATAACTGATCATTTTCAAAGTAGGATGACTTCCCAGTATCTTTGAAATGATGTCATATCGCAATGTAATCAAGTGAGCTAACTTTCCCAGGAAGACTCATGTAAATTTCTTCAGTGAATATTTGTCCATCATTTAGTTTCCACATAAGGTAATATATGAAAATTTCTGATTGTAAGGTTATTATTTTCTTTCATTTACCAAATTGTTTCATGGATTTTGTCCTAATATATTCCAAAAGTAAATATGACTCTATTAGACCTTCAGGTTATTGAATATGAATTTTGTGAGGATCAGTGACAAGGTTGAAATCTATATATCTATATGAATATTAACCATGTTATGGAAATGAAGCAGAGAAACTTCAAATATATATTTTTAACTAGGGGCATGCATATATAAGTGGTTTCCATAAAACCAAAAGAGCTTAAAGTGTATCTCATTTGACAGTAGAATTGACACATTAAAGAAGCACTCTTCAACTTTCCTTATGGCATAAAATAATTAGGCAGTCTTTTACAGAGCAATGTCTTCTGAAGGGCCTCAGGAACCCAAGTTTATATGCACAATATTTTCTATTTTATAAGTAAGAACTACAGTCAAGAAAGTATACATAAAATGTTAGGCATCTGACATATTCAAGAATTACTTCAACAATTTGTTCAGATTTTCTTATGAACTCTCTTGACTCATAATTGTTCCCAAATGCAATTATATGAAATATTTACTTTATTTAATAAATTATTCATCTAATTATTAAATATAAACCTGAAGCTTATTTATTTCTTGTAGATATGAAGGCTAATCCATAAATCATTTCATATAAATCAAAGATTATGACTTCTTTCATGAAAAATAATTATGGATAAGTACATGAAATTTAGAAATACATTTACTTTGAATGCATAAGCTTTTTCTCTTCTTCTATCCCTGGGTTGTGTGTAAGTGAATAAAGGGAAAATGAAAAGGGAAAGAACCACTAGACATAGGCCATAATAAGAAATGATTAATGGAATTTGTCACCCACTTAACTGGAAATAAATTATGAGTTTGTGAATAACTGTTTACTTTTGTGAATACTAGAGATGAGAGTGTGTTATATGGATATGTATTTCTCAAATTGTGCTAAATATTTTAGTTTTTCTTACCATTCCTTTGCTGTATGTACTTATCCCTTCCATGATGTTCCTTCTTTTCTGGAGCTGAAAGTTAAAAAACAATGATAATAACTAAGAGTTTCTGTTCCACTATGAATATTGACTGTTAAGAAAAGCCATACTCAGGGTGGGGGAAGGTGCCAAGATGGCAGCTTAGCAAGGTGTGGGATTTAGTTCATTCTGCCAGACAGCTACTAAATAGTCAGGAACAGTACAGAACAGCTCCTGGGGCCACGTCAGTAACCGAACACACAGCGTACCCCAGTCTGGACCAGCTGGGCTAGCTGTGAGCCCCCCTAGAATGGTGAGTTCCCCACATTGCAAGGGCTGGTGCCCCTCCCCCACAGGCTGTTTCCCAGAGAGGAAAGGAGCACAAATAAGTTTCAAGTGTGGAATTAATTCACAAATTCTGACTACTACAACTAGGCCCCCAGCTCAGGCAAACCTGGTTAAAGCAGAAATCACTGATTTTTGTCCCGGCACTAAGAGTTCAGAGGTGATAGAAAAAGAAAAAAAAAAAGAACAGAGGTTTTTGTGACTGTGTTTCTATGGAGTGTTGGTTGCCCTTGGATGTAGCGGTATGGCTTCTCAGGCTGCAATTGCCCCAGGCAGAGGCAGAAACTAGCTTCTTTGAGGGCTCATTAGAAACCAGTGTTTTCCCCACGGGAGGGGTGAGACCAAACTCAGGTGGAGCCCCTCCTTCAAGAAATTCACTCCACAGTGTTTGGTAATTTGAAGCCTTTAAAACCAGCCTACAACCTCTCCTCTGTCTCCACCATGCCCCCAGCAGGGAGAGTCTGCCAAGTTAAAGGTACCACATCATCTTATGCTGGTGGGACATGCAGGCAGACAAACACCACATACTGGACAGGATAAGAGAAACAGAGTCCAGAGACCTCACAGGAAAGATTTTCAAACTGCTGGGTTTTACCTTTAGGGAAAACTGACACAGGCAACTCTTTCTTTCTGACAGGAGACCAGTTTGGTTTGGGAAAATCTGGCTGGCATCTATAATACCTAAGTAAACCCTCCTAAGAATGGAGGGTTGGGGAGGGGAAGGTGCCATACAGGCAGGGCAAGAAATAAGAAAACAGAAACTGAAAAATTCTCCTCTGTTAAACCAAACCTAAGCTAGTGGTCCAGAAAAAGCTGAACTGAATGTCAAAGAACAGGCAGACAACAAATTCATCCAGCAAGCAAACCCTAGGTAAAAGATGTGAAAGCAGACTCCAGAATAAACTAATTAAGGTAATTAAATGTCTAGACACCAGCAAAAAATAACAAATTGCACTATGAAAATTGAAGATATGACCCAGCCAAAGGAACAAACCAACAATTCAAATGAGATACAGGATTTGAAGCAATTAATTCAGAATGTATAAACAGACATGGAAAACCTCATCAAAAATCAAATCAATGAATTGAGGGAGGATATAAAGAAGGCAAGGAATGAACTAAAAGAGGAAATTGAAAGTCTGAAAAAACAAATCACAGAACTTATGAGAATGAAAGGCACAGTAGAAGAGATGAAAAAAAACAATGGGAAACTACAATGTTAGATTTCAAAGGCAGAAGATAGGATTAATGAACTGGAGGATGGAACATCTGAAATCTGAAAAGCAAAAGAAAATATAGGAAAAAATGGAAAAAATATGAGCAAGGAATCAGGGAATTGAATGACAATATGAAGCACATGAACATATGTGTCGTGGGTGTCCCAGAAGGAGAATAGAAGGGAAAAAGAGGATAAAAACTAATGGAGGAAATTATCACTGAAAATTTCCCAACTCTTATTAAAGACTTAAAATTGCAGATCCAAGAAGTGCAGTGTAGAGAAAGAATAGATCCAAATAGATGTACTCCAAGACACTTACTAATCAGAATTTCAGAGGTCAAAGAGAAAGAGAGAATCTTGAAAGCAGCAAGAGAAAAGCAATCCATCACCCACAAGGGAAGCACAATAAGACTATGCATAGATTTCTCAGCAGAAACCATGGAGGTGAGAAGACAGGGGGATGATATATTTAAATTACTAAAACAGAAAAAAACTACCAATCAAGAATTATATATACAGCAAAATTGTCCTTCAAAAATGAGGGAGAAATTAAAAAATTTTCAGACAAAAAAAAATCACTGAGAGAATTTGTGACCAAGAGACTGGCTCTGCAAGAAATACTAAAGGGAGCACTAGAGGCAGATATGAAAAGAGAGAAGAGAGAGGTGTGGAGAAGAGTGTAGAAAGGAAGACTATCAGTAAAGGTAAAAAGAAGGAAATTTAGATATGACATATAAAATCCAGAAGGCAAAATAGCAGAAGAAAATACTACCCGTGCAGTAATAACACTAAATGTTAATGGATTAAACTCCCCAATCAAAAGATATAGACTGGCAGAATGGATTAAAAAACAAGACCCATCTATATGCTGTCTACAGGAAACACATCTTAGACCCAACATAGGTTGAAAGTGCAAGGTTGAGAAAAGATATTTCATGCAAATAACAATCAGAAAAGAGCAGGAGTAGCTATACTAATATCTAACAAATTAGACTTCAAATGTAAAATAGTTAAAAGAGACAAAGAAGGACACTATGTATTAATAAAAGGAACAATTCAATAAGAAGACATAACAATCATAAATATTTATGCACTGAGCCAGAATGTTCCAAAATACATGAGACAAAAATTGAAAACACTGAGAAGAGAAATAGACACATCTACCATAATAGTTGGAGAATTTAATTCACCACCCCATCAATGGACAGAACATCTAGACAGAGGATCAACAAAGAAACAGAGATTTGAATAATACAATAAATGAGCTAGACTTAACAGATATTTATAGAACATTACACCCCACAACAGCAGATACACCTTTTTCTCAAGTGCTCATGTTTCATTCTCAAGTATAGACCATATCTTGGGTCACAAAGCAAGTCTCAATAAATTGAAAAAGATTGAAATCATACAAAATACTTTCTCAGATCATAAAGGAATGAGGTTGGAAATCAATAGTAGGCAGAGTGCCAGAAAATTCACAAATACGTGGAGGCTCAACAACACACTCTTAAAAAACCAGTGGGTCAAGGAAGATATTACAAGAGAAATCTCTAAATATCTTGAGGCAAATGAAAATGAAAACATAACATATCAAAGCTTATGGAATGCAGCAAAGGCAGTGCTAAGAGGGAAATTTATTGCCCTAAATGCCCATATCAAAAAAGAAGAATGGGAAAAAATTGAGGAATTAACTGTCCACTTGGAAGAAGTAGTGAAAGAACAGCAAACTAACCCCAAAGCAAGCGAAGGGAAAGAAATATGAAGATTAGAGCAGAAAAAAATGAAATTGAGAACATGAAAACAATTGAGAAAATCAACAAAACCAGAAACTGGTTCTATGAGAAAACCAATATGATAGATGAACACTTAGAAAGATTGACAAAAAGAAGAAGAGAGAGGATGCAAATAAATAAGATCAGAAATGGAAGAGGAGACATAACCACTGACCCACAGAAATAAAGGAAGTAATGACAGGATACTATGGACAACTTTGTGCTAATAATATACAACAATGTAGAAGAAATGGACAACTTTCTAGAAAGGCATAAACAACCAAATTTGACATGAGAAGAGGTAGACAACCTCAACAAACCAATCACAAGTAAAGAAATTGAGTCAGTCCTTAAGAAGATCCCCAAAAAGAAAAGTCCAGGACCAGATGGCTTCATGGGTGAATTCTACCAAATATTCCAGAAAGAATTAGTACCAATCCTGCTCAAACACTTCAAAAAAATTGAAGAGGAGTGAAAGCTACTTAACTCATTCTATGAAGCCAACATCACCTTCATACCAAAGCCAGATGAAGATATTACAAAAAAAAAGGGGGGGGGGACTACAGACCAATCTTTCTAATGAATATAGATGCAAAAATCCTCAACAAAATTCTAGCAAATCGAGTCCAGCAACACATTAAAAGAACTATACATTGTGACCAAGTAGGATTCATCCAAGGTATGCAAGGATGGTTCAACATAAGAAAATCAATTAATATAATACACTGTATCAACAAATCAAAGCAGAAAATCCACATGATTATCTCAATTGATGAAGAAAAGGCATTTGACAAAATTCAACATCCTTTCTTGTTGAAAACACTTCAAAGGATAGGAATAGAAGGGAACTTCCTCAAAATGATAAAAGGAATATATGAAAAACCCACAGCAAACATCATTCTCAATGGGTAAAATTTGAAAACTTTCCCCTTAAGATCAGGAATAAGACAAGGATGTCCACTATCACCACTGTTATTCAACATTGTGTTGGAAGTTCTATCCAGAGCAATTAGAGAAGAAAAAGAAATACAAGGCATCAAAATTGGAAAGGAAGAAGTAAAACTCTCACTGTTTGCAGATGATATGATACTATATGTCAAAAGCCCAAAAAAACCCACAGCAAAACTACTAGAGCTAATAAATAAATACAGCAAAGTGGCAGGTTACAAGATCAACACTCAAAAATCTGTACACTAGTAATGAAAAATCTGAGGGGGAAATCAAGAAAAAAATTCCATTTACAGTTCAACCAAAAGAATAAAATATTCAGGAATAAATCTGACTAAAGAGACAAAAGACCTATACAAATAAAACTACAAGAAATTGTTAAAAGATATCACAGAATACCTAAATGGATGGAAGAGCATACTATGTTCATGGATTAGAAGACTAAATAAAGTTAAGATGTCAATTCCAACTAAATTGATTTACAGATTCAATACAATACCAACTAAAATTCCAACAACTTACTTTTCAGAAATAGAAAAACCAATAACCAAAATTATCTGGAAGGGCAGGGTGCCCTGAATATCTAAAAGTATCCTGAGGAAAAAAAATGAAGTTGGAGGTCTCACGCTATCTGACTTTAAGGCATGTTATGAAGCTACAGTGGTCAGAACAGCATGGTACTGGCATAAAGATAGATATACTGACCAATGGAGTTGAATAGAGTGTTCAGATATAGACCCTCTCATCTATGGACAATTGATCGTTCATAAGGCAGTCAAGCCAACTCACCTGGGACAGAACAGTCTCTTCAATAAATGGTGCCTAGAGAACTGGATATCCATATGCAAAAGAATGAAAGAGGACTCATATCTCACACCCTGTACAAAAATTAACTCAAAATGGATGAAAGACCTAAGCATTAGATCTAAGACAATAAAACTGCAAGAAGAAAATGTAGGGAAATATCTTATAAATCTTATACTAGGAGGTGGTTTCCTAGACCTTACACCCAAAGCAAGAGCATTGAAGAAAGAAAGAAGGAAATGGAAACTCCTCAAAATTAAACACTTGCACATAAAAGAATTTTGTCAAGAGAGTAAAAAGACAGCCTACACAATGGGAAACAATATTTGGAAATGATATATCAGATAAAGGTCTAGTATCCAGAATTTATAAAGAAATTATTCAACTCAACAGCAAAAAGACAGCCAACCCAATTACAAAATGGGTGAAAGACTTGAACAGACACTTCTCAGAATAGGAAATACCAATGGCCAAAAGGCACATGAAGAGATGTTCAACTTCCCTGGCTATTAGGGAAATACAAATCAAAACCACAATGAGATATCATCTCATGCCCACCAGAATGGCCATTATCAATAAAACAGAAAATGACAAATGCTGGAGAGGATGTGGAGAAAGAGGCACACTCTTCCACTGTTGATGGGAATATCAAATGGTACAACTGCTGAAGAAGGTAGAGTGGTGGCTCCTCAGGAAGCTAAGGATAGAATTGCCATATGATCTGGTAATACTGTTTCTAGGTATCTACTCAGAGGACTTGAGGGCAAGAACACAAATGGACATTTGCACACCAATGTTTATAGCAGCATTATTTACAACTGCCAAGAGATGGAAACAGCCAAAATGTCCATCAACAGAAGAGTGGCTAAACAAACTGTGGTATATACATATGATGGAATATTATGCAGTTGTAAGACAGAATAAACTTATGAAGTATGTAACAACATGGATGGACCTTGAGGACATTATGCTGAGTGAGATTAGCCAGAAACAAAAGGACGAATATTGTATGGTCTCACTGATATGAACTGACCTTAGTGAATAAACTTGGAGAATTTCATTCATGACAGAGACCATCAGGAGGTAGAAATAGGGTAAGATATTGGGTAACTGGAGCTGAAGGGATACAGATTGTGCAACAGGACTTAACGTAAAAACTCAGAAATGGACAGCACAATACTACCTAACTGTAATACAATTATGTTAAAACAATGAAGCTAAATGTGAAAATAATAGAGGGAGGAGGGCTCTGACCACAAATGAAATATAACTTATGTAGACAGCTTAATTGAACACCATAAGTACATGGAAACTTGAGTAAGACATGAGATTTTGTTGGTTTGTCCAGAGTGATGCCCTGATAAATCCCAGAGTGATTGAACAGTGAATGAAAAAGTATTTGCAGAGTCCACTTCAGGGAATGATGAAAAAGGGGGAAAATTCAACTTCCTCAAGTTGAATTCTTGATATTCTCACAAGCAGTGTGGACAATCAAAGCTATAGATTGAGCCCCCAGTCTTGGGTTTGTTCATATGAAACTTAACCCTACAAAGGATAGGTCAAGCCTTCTTACAATCAGGCCTAAGAATCACCCCCAAAAGAACCTCTTTTGTTGCTCAGATGTGGCCTCTCTCTCCAGCCAACACAACAAGCAAACTCACCACCCTCCCCCGGTCTATGTGGGACATGACTCACAGGGGTGTGAACATTCCTGGCAACATGGGACAGAAATCTTGGAGTGAGCTGAGACTCAGCATCAAGAGATTGAGAAAACCCCCAGAATGAGCTGAGACTCAGCATCAGGGGATTGAGAAAACCCCTAGAATGAGCTGAGACTCAGCATCAGGGTTTGAGAAAACCTTCTCAACCAAAAGAGGGAAGAGTGAAATGGGGCAAAATAAAGTGTCAATGGCTGAGAGATTCCAAACAGAGTCAAGAGGTTATCCTGGAGGTTATTCTTACACATTAAATAGATATCACCTTATCAGTCAAGATGTAATGGAGAGGCTGGAGTGAACTGCCTGAAAATGTGGAGCTGCGTTCCAGTAGCCATGTTTTTTGAAGATGATTTTGTAATGATATAGCTTTCACAATGTGACTGTGTGATTGTGAAAACCTTGTGTCTGATGCTCCTTTTATCTACCTTATCAACAGATGAGTAAAACATATGGAATAAAGATGAATAATAGGGGGAACAAATGTTAAAATAAATTTAGAGTGAAAAGCTGGTGATCGGTGAGGGGGAAGGGTGAGAGTATTGTATGTATGAATTTTTTCTGTTTTCTTTTCATCTGTTTTTCTGAATTGATGCAAGTATTCCAAGAAATGATCATGATGATGAATATGCAACTATGTGATGATATTGTGAATTACTGATTATATATGTAGGATGGAATGATCAAAAGTTAAAAACAAAAAAGAAAAGCAATCCTCAAGGTACATCAATTGCCTCTTTAGTAACTGTACTGCTTTCAATCTTTAAATTTAATGTCCCTCGGCTATTGCTTAAGTTTCTAAAATATTAATTGATCATGCCACTCTCTTGCTAAGAAATCTTGATGGCTTTCTATTGCTTACAATATATAATATTTAAACTTCTCAATGTTTTTATAACCTGGTCTTTCTTTCCAGTTTCATGTCTTACCACTTCCAAATTAGGAAGCCCAAAAACTCTCTGAACAACACAGGGTAATTGCAAAAATTTAGAGCTCTCACGAAGAAGGAATGCATGCTTCTTGTCTAAATCTTTTCTGCTAAACTGATGAAACTTCAATCATTAATTAAAATTAATAAATAAAGTCTCTTGTGGAAGACTCTGGTCAATAAGAATAAGTTAATCACACCATACTGCAGATCACATATATCACATCATATGTACTGTAATTAATTGTTGGTATCTATTTCCTGCACTGGATTCCAAGTTTCTCAAGAGTAGTGTCTACATCTTATGGATTTATTCATTCTCAGTATTTAGCTCAGTGTCTAATATGTAATGAATGAATAAATGAATTCAATAGTGAATGACAGGAAATGAGTGAGGTTAATACATTCAGTAATAAAGTAAGATTTAAAAAATTGGCATTTGATGAAGATCAATATGAAATTTTAAGGCAGTGTTAAAAATGTCAATTACAGAAGTAACTGATGGATAGATTTTATAACAGATCACAAGAAACAAAATGTTTAGGTATAGTAAAACTGCAAGCTCATGATGAACACGGTGCATTTGAGTGCTGAGAGGAGATAGTTAAGTTGTATGCTTCGACCAAGTTCCATTGTACTATCTCTCAATAATAGTGTTTAATTTTTTTTCACCCTTTATATTGGGCATTAGAAAAACCTGGTTGCAATCAGAGAAGAATAATGGATATTGTCAGAAACTTGGAAACTGTGTCCATAGGAGCAAATATTTAGTGTATTAATGATAGGCTGCTAAAGGAGCAATTACCTTTAAGGGAAATGAACACTTTCTTCAAATACGAAGATCACTATGCCACCAAAAGTTATAGACTTGTTTTTGTTACTATAATTTGAGGTCTTTAGTTGACGTTTATCATAATCCTATAAGTAAAAAAAATAGTATAATTTGATAGTATATGTATATCTGCTTGTATATAAATATGTATTTTACTACAGCTAAGATTGTACACATTTTAATAGGAAAATAGAAATCAAGGGAAGGAAATCATGTGAATGAAGCAATATATCTTATAATTTTCTATTTTATTTGTTAATGGTATGAATATTGGACTCAATTTAATTATTTTTGTTACTTTTTTTGAAACTGTGATAAATAATCTATAAATCTTATTCCATTTGATTTTACTGTGCTACTTGGCTGGGAGTGTTGCCATAAGACAAGATTAATAATTCCAATGACAGGTTTACTTATTTAAAGAAGTGAAAGTTACAATAGTTATTCTCCAGTACTAATCAATATGTATTATTAATAAAATCTAATAAATTCTGCCCACTCTAATTTTAATCTGCTGTCTTGACTTTGCATTTCTATATAAATATTTTTTAAAGCACACAGAGATTTTTTATTTGGAAGATTTTTAAAAGAGGTAGAAATAATTGTTTACATGCTTTTCCAATGGGTAGTCCACATTTTCAATATTAATGAGCTTATATAATTTTCAGTAACAAAAACCATGGCCATAATTTCATACAATAATTTTCAAAATTCCTTTTTCTTTGCAAGTTTCTTTAAAAATTTATGGGTATTTGATAGCATAGAAAAAGGAAAATTGGAATATGTTCATTTTAGAACATATTGACATGTATAAATCTATAAAATAAAGTTGCATAATTTTTTTAATATATCTGTTTGAAAATACTTTACCTGAGAACTTCTGAATCTCTCATACAAAGTACCTGTTATTTCTTAGCATCTCATTAGAATATTATGTATTTTCCATTTAATTAAAGGCAAATTTAATGGAATTAACCAGTTTAATAATATCACTTAACAAATTAATCTTCAGCACATTTCTGCAAGAAATGTTAAGAGAAGTTCTTCAGGGAGAAGTAAAATGAAATAAGTAAAAAATTCAGGTCTAAATAAGAAAAAAGAAGTGTATTAGAAAAAGAATAAATAAAAGTGGAAATAAAACAATTTATTCATCTAACTTTTAACAATAGTAATATAAATGCATTTGATTGTTAGAGTATAGGGATTTGCGTACTGAATGATGAGTATCACATATGTTGAGAGAGAATAATTGGAGATACTCAGTTATAAATTACCTGCACTGCACTTGAAATGGTGCTATTTGAAAATAGACTTAGATTGGTTTAAAGGTTGTATTGTAAACTTTTGAGTAAACCCTATTTTTTACTAAAGTATAATTAACACACTAAGAGAAGAGATAAAACACAATAAAGCAAGAGAACTCAGAAAAATAGGAAGAAAAAAGAAACAAAGAACACATCCAATAAATAAAATGTGGTTAAAATCATGTTAGATATTAATCCAACTATACCAAAAATCACCATTATAAGGAATCATTTAAATCACCAATTTAAAGACAGAGATGGTCAGAATGGATTAAAAAGAAAAAGAACCAATATTTTGTGTTGCTAAGTCCACTTTAAATATAAAGACAGAGATGGGTTAAAAGTAAAGGGGTGGGTGGGCCACAGTGTCTCAGCAGGCAGAGTTCTCACCTGCCAAGCCTGAGACCTGGGTTCTATTCCCGGTGCCTGCCCATGCAAATAAATAAATAAATAAATAAAAAGGAAAGGGGTGGTAAATGACAAATGATGCTGATCCTAACTGAAAGGAAACTGGAATGTTTATATTAATTTCATACAAGCAGAATCAAATATAATAAAAACTTTCAGGGATAAAAGGTGCGCTACCTAATAATAAAGGGGTAAATATTCCAAGAACTCCTAATGGTCATAAACCATAAATACCCAACAATAGAGTGTCCAATTACATGAAGCAAACTAATGGAACTGGAAAGATAAACAGACAAATCCACTATTGTATTTGCAGGCTTCAACACCCCTTTCTCAGTAATTGATAGGTCAGGGACTCACAAAAAATAAAAGTAAGGATACAGATGACTGGAGTAGCACCATTAATATACTTGACCTAGTTGACATTTATAGAATTCTCTGCCCAACAGCATCATGCAAATTTGCTTCAAGTTTATATGGCATGTTTAATATAGACCACACTCTGAGTCATAAGATATGCATTAACAAAATTAAAAGAATAAAATCATACAAAGTATTTTCTCAGATTGCAATGGTATTAAACTAGAAATGAGTCACTGAAATATAGCTAGATGTCCCTAATTATCTGGGAATTAAAAGCACATTTTAAAAAAAATACATGATTTAAGCCTCTTAAGAGAAAGGAAAAATATTTGAAATAAATGGAAATAAAAAATACATTTAAAAAAATTTGTGAGGTGGCCTTACCCTGCTCAAAATGAGAAGTTTCAGTGTTCCCTTACCCAACAGGAATTTTAGACAGCAAGCAAGAACTGGCAGACACACCTTTCTTAAAGCTCAACGCCTAGTTGGTCTCTTTAGATTTTGGCCACAACATATTCCTCATTTGGTGTGCTACTCTGGCCCATTTATCAAGTGACCAGAAAAGCTGCTAATTTTGAGTGGGGACCTGAACAAGAGGAGGCTCTGCGACAGGTCCAGGCTGTTGTACAAGCTGCTCTGCCACTTGGGCCATATGATCCAGCAGATCCAACGGTGCTGAAAGTGTCAGTGGCAAATAGAGATGCTGTATGGAGCCTTTGGCAGGCCCTTATAGGAGAATCACAATGCAGACCCTTAGGATTTTGGAGCAAAGCCTTATCATCTGCTGCAGATAACTACTCTCCATTTGAGAAACAGCTTTTGGTGTGCTACTGGGCCTTAGTAGAGACAGAATGCTTAACCATGGATCACCAAGTTACCATGAGACTTGAGTTGCTTATCATGAGTTGGGTGTTGTCTGACCCACCAAACCATAAAGTTGGGTGTGTGCAGCAGCACTCTATTGTAACATGGAAATGGTATATACAAGATAGGGCCTGAGCAGGTCCTGAAGGCATAAGTAAGTTACATGAAAAAATGGCACAAATGCCCATGGTCTCCACTCCTGCCACATTACCTTCTCTTTTCCAGACCAGAGCTATGGCCTCTTGGGGAGTTCCTTACAGTGAATTGACTAAGGAAGAGAAAACTCAAGCCTGATTTACAGATGGTTCAGCACAATACGCAGGTACCACCCGAAAGTGGACAACTGCAGCATTACAACCCCTTTCTGAGGTATCCTTGAAGTACAGTGGTGAGGGGAAATCCTCCCAGTGGGCAGAACTTTGAGCAGTGAACCTGGTTGTTCATTTTGCTTGGAAGGAAAACTGGCCAGAGGTGTGTCTGTATACTGACTCATGGGACTTTGTTAATGGTTTTGCTGGATGGTCAGGGACTTGAAAAGACCATAGTTGGAATATTGGTGACAAAGAGGTGTGGGGAAGAAGTATGTGGATAGGCATTTCTGAGTGGGCTGAAGACATGAACATATGTGTGTCCCATGTGAATGTGCACCAGAGTGTGACTTCAGCAGAGGAAGATTTTAATAATCAAGTGGATAAGATGACCCATTCTGTGGATACCAGTCAGCATCTTTCCCCAGCAACTCCTGTCATTGTCCAATGGGCTCATGAACAAAGTGGCCATGGTGGTAGGGAAGGAGGTTATGCATGGGCTCAGCAACATGTACTTCCACTCACCAAGGCAGACTTGGCTACAGCCGCTGCTGAGTACCCAATTTGTCAGCAGCAGAGACCCACACTCAGCCCCTGATATGGCACTATTCCCCAAGGTGACCAGCCAGCTACATGGTGGCAGGTTGATTACATTGGACCATTCCCTTCATGGAAGGGGCAATGATTTGTTCTAACTGAAATAGACACATACTCTGGATATGAGTTTCCTTTCCCTGCATGCAATGCTTCTACCAAAACTACCATCCGTGGGCTTACAGAATGCCTTATCCCTCATCATAGTATTCCACATAGCATTGCTTCTGATCAAGGAACACACTTCACAGCAAATGAAGTGCAGGAATGGGCACATGCTCATGGAATTCTCTGGTCTTACCAGGTTCCCTATCATCCAGAAGCAGCTGGATTGATAGAACGGTGGAATGGCCTTTTGAAAACTAAATTATAGTGCCAAATAGGTGGCAACTTCTTGAAAAACTGAGGTAATGTTCTCCAGGAAGCTGTATATGCTCTGAATCAGCCTCTGCTGTACGGTGCTGTTTCTCCCATAACCAGGATCCACAGGTCCAGGGACAAAGGGATGGAAATGGGAGAGACAGCACTCCCTATTACCCCTAGTGATCCACTAGGAAAATTTTTGCTTCCTGTCCCTGCGACCCTGAGCTCTGCTAGTCTATAGGTTTTAGTTCCAAAATGGGGAGTGCTTCCACCAGGAGAAACAATAATCATTCCATTGAACTGGAATCTAAGACTGCCGTCTGGTCACTTTGGGCTACTTATACCACTGGATCAACAATCCCAAAGGGAATTCCATTATTGTCTGGGGTGACTGACACTGACTATCATAGGGAAGTAGGTCTGTAACTACATAATGGAGGTAAAGAAGAGTTTTCTTGGAATATAGGAGATCCCCTAGGGCATCTTTTAGTACTACTATGCCCTGTGATTAAAATCAATGGAAAACTGTGGCAACCCAATCCAGGCAGGACTACCAATGGCTCTGAAACTTCAGGAATGAAGGTTTGAGTCACCCCACCATTATCTATCCACCCCACCAGTGGATAGAAGACCATTCCACCATTCTATCAATCCAGATGCTTCTGGATGATAGGGAACATGGTAAGACTAGAGAATTCCATGAGCATGTGTCCATTCCCGCACTTCATTTGCTGTGAAGTGTGTTCCTTGATCAGAAGCAATGCTATGTGGAATACCATGACAATGGATAAGGCATTCTGTAAGCCCACAGATGGTAGTTATGGTAGAAGCACTATGTGCAGGGAAAGCAAACCCACCAGGCAAAGAACCATGGCCAGCTGAAGTGCTTGCTGAGGGTAAAGGGAAGAAGTAGTGATAAATATGTAGTGGGTAGTGGGAGAAATATGAACTTTGTCCATGTGATCAGTTACAGAAATGAGGACTGTAATGCTGCTTTATTCATGTTAAACTATTTAAGTTGTAGATATCAAGTTTAAGAATGAATGTTATCCAAGGACTTGAGCCCTGTTCTGGAGAGATTTAATGTGTTTCCAGTTATATGCAGGACAGTTGAGTATTGTTAGGTGAAAGGAAAAACGTGTATTTTATTGTTATTTAGAAATTAGGTATGGTTTAAGGTAGTACGCATAGCTGCCAAGTTGGCAAATGGTGGACTGTCATGGTCAGGTTCATGTGTCAATTTGGCCAAGTGTTGTGGTACGTGTTTGTCTGATTGGGCATGTGCTAACTTGTCTGTTGTGATGAGGACATTTCATAGAATTAAATCATGACCATGTCAGCTGCATCCACAGCTGATTCCATTTGTAATCAGCCAAAGGGGTGTGTCTTCTGCAATGAGTGATGCTTAAGCCTTTTAAGGAAGATTCAATAGAGACAGGCTCTCTTCCTGCTTCAACTGGTGAGCCTCTCCTGTGGAGTTCATCCAGACCCTCATCAGAGTCATTGGCTTCAAAGCCTGCCCTGCAGATTTTGGACTCTGCATTCCCACGGTCACATGAGACACTTTTATAAATTTATATTTATAAATGTATATTTGTGAGTGTTCCCTGTTGATTCTGTTTCTCTAGAGAACACTAACTAATACATCTTTAGTTATATTGTGGTGCCCAGACAGGCCCCTCTTCCATTCCCTCATCAGCTCTGCATGGAGTCAGCTGACACTCCTAGGGCAGATCCCTGGTCCTGGTTCTGGATGGAACAGAGTAACCCTCATGCAGATAGTCAAAGCATATATGTCTGAATCAATCTGTCAGTGATCGTCTAAGGGACTTGCTGCCCCAGAATTTGCCCTACATGAAGAATGTGGCTCACAAAGCTCTTCAGAATACTGTGGGGGCATAGTTAAGTCGTGCTGTATGGAGCAAAAACTTGCTGGCTGTAGGACATACAGTGTAGTATGACTATTGTGAGGGAAACACTTCTAGGAAAGAGGGTACATGGGTATCTATGTATATGTGGGAATTCCTAGGGTGACTGGCACATGATTTAGGGCATTGTATGCAGGACAGATGAACATTATCAGGTGAAAAAATATGTGTGTTATTGTTTTCTGTTGAGAGATTAAGTATCTTAAAGTGGTATGTATAGTTGATAAGTTGAAAAGAAGCAGACACTGTAGTACTTAGGTTCAGGTGTCAACTTG
This sequence comes from Tamandua tetradactyla, assembly GCF_023851605.1. Taxonomy (NCBI): domain Eukaryota; kingdom Metazoa; phylum Chordata; class Mammalia; order Pilosa; family Myrmecophagidae; genus Tamandua; species Tamandua tetradactyla. Next base: position 117,436,407 of record NC_135333.1, read on the forward strand.
GTCAAGTGATGGTGCCCAGTTGTTCTGTCATTGTGAACTTAAATCATCAGCATATAAATTTCATCTGTGGCTGATTTCATCTGTGGTTGGCTAAGGGGAGTGCCTTCTGCAATCATGAGGTTTAATTTAATTAGCTGGAGGCTTTAAAGAAAGAGTCAGAATAGAGAGATGCGACTCAGCTCAGCTCAGCAAAATCCAGCTCAGAGTTCAGAGCTGACACAGACACAGACATTTGGAGATGCAGAGGGGACATACCCCAGGGAAAGTTGTTTGAATCTAGAAGCCAGGAGAGAAAGCAAGTAGATATTGCCATGTGCCTTTCCATGTGACAACAACCCAGAGGAAAGCCAGCTGTCTTTCTTTTGAGAAACTGTAAATTTGTAACTACATAAATCCCCTTTGTAAAGGCCAATCCATCTCATGTATTGCATTCTGGCCAGCTTTAACAAATTTAAAACAGGCTCCATAGAATGTTTACCAGTCTTTGTGCTTGGCAAATAAAGTGGTGGCTTATCATCTTCATTCCATCAGGGTACATGAAACATGAAGTCTAGGTTGCAATCCTGAGAATGTTCTTAGTTTATTTCTCAAATACAGGATTTTCATCCTAGGTTTTGGTATCTTCACCTAGAGCCATCTCTCTGGCAAATTCTGACAGATACTGGTTTCCTTAGACAATGGAGTATAATTTCCATATTATTATCTTTAAATTTATTTGAACATAAATAAATGTGTTTTTTGGTTTCCTATTCATTATGAAGTTTATGAATATTTTCTTAAAGTTTCTTTTCTCTTTAATGTACAAGTAGAAATACAAGCTTCTGAATATTCACTTGTTTCTGCATCAGTTGTATGTTTTTTAAATTTGAAATTTGGTCCAAACATTTTTAAATTATAAAAAATGACTTTAACATTTAGTAAGATAATTATTATCATTGACTTATAAATCACAATTACTTAGCTAACACACTAAATTGTGCCTTCTTCATGGAATATTCAAAGAATCACTTCTAGCTTTACATTGGAACATGAAATAAATCATTTCACCTGAATGAAGCCTTTGGCTCTGATGAGATGATTGATATATTTATGTGTAATACTATAAATGACCCACATCCCTGTCAGTCATACAGCATTACAGCAATAATATATTGCACAATATAGGTTGTAGTATTGCAACCAAAATAATAAAAATGAATTTAATGGAAAATGATTTTCCATATTTAGTTTTCAAGTTTAAGTTGTTGAATTTTATATAAATTCAAAAATTAGTTTCTCCATCACACTAGCCACATTTCAGGCGCTCAGCAGTCACCTGTTTTTGGCAGCTACTGTATTGAACAGATAAGTTCTAATTCTTTAGATACTTATGTTATGACTGTTAATTATCCATTAAAAGTTATTTGGGAACAATTATGAGAGTTATGGTACTACAATCTGGCTGGCTGGAGAATCTTCTCTTCCTATGGGTATCAGTAAAATTATAGCATCCAGTCATTTTTCTCACTGAATGTTTTGGAGTAGAAAGAGAAAATTTTCTATATATAACTGCCAAAATCCAAAGGGGGTCATAATCACTTTTCTTAGTTGTTTTTTTGAGATGTACAACCTCTTTTCTTTTGGGAGAAATATGTTGACATGGCTCAAATGACTGTGTCCTAGAAAGCTTCACTATGGTGGCAGGCTGATGAAGTTAATTTCATACATATTCCATTCTCTTGCCAAGGCAAGGTATTGACGTACCAAAATTTCCCTACTTACCTGATCCTATCTTCATGATGTCCTAAATTCAGTAGACCATTGTGATGTTCTGTAAATTTGAGAGGGTAAAAGTCCCAGAAAGATAATTCATGATAAGATTTTGAAAGTATATTATTGTACCTACTAGTTAAAGTTATTAAATACCACATCTGGTATTTAAAGTGGTTAAATGATACTTCTGGTATTACCTATTAATTCATAAATAATGCATTTAACAGTTCAACACCTGTATACCTAGTGCCAGAATTCATAGTGATAAACTACTATAAATTGATGGTATATTGAACAGCAGGTGCCTTTGGTGTCAAGATATATATGTATATATACACACATAAGCATATTTATTTTATAAATGATTCAGTGCTATTCTCAAAAAAATAAACTGTCTGCCTTAGGCAACATTCAAATGATTGAATTGAACATTTATATAGAACTCATAACAACTCCTTTGATATTTTTAAGTTTTGGACAATGGCACTAATGTCAGTAAGTTTTTTTAGTGAAATAATGATTCTTAGCTTTATTATTTGATAGCAAAGGAACTCCATGGTCTTCTACTTGGCCTTGAGTATATTTACTCTAAATATGAAATCAGGCACCTGCACTACAATGATTTTCTAATAGATCAGGGCATAATCTATACTTATCTCTTAACCTTCCTCTTCCCCCTTTTCCTCAGCTTAGATATCTGGATGCAGTAACTCAGACCTGGAGTCAAATAATTCTTTGAAGTTCCAAGTTTCACTCTCTTCTGTGAGCACTTCTGCACACAAAAGGCCATATGTCCTTTTGAGGAAGATGGAAGAATATTTGCATATAGGTGAAATCAGTGCATCATTTTTCCTAAAGTGTTCTGGCTTCCTCATGACTTCTGGATCTTTGAACTAACTGAGCTATGTAATTGCTTAAGTGGTTCTAACTCCATCATGATAGCTGAAGTCAGGCCTCTTTAAACTATACTAGAATTCTTTCAGTTATATACATCAATTTTAGTGAAACATACCACCCCAACCTTGCATATGTGTGTTCAATGATATTCCCTGGACCATGTCTTCCTAGGAGTTGATTGTCTCAAATGAAATTGGAGAATCTGTTTTAACACATCTTCATTTCAGGGCATCAGTTACCTCAATAGTTTACAAAGCTACTTCAGCCTGCCCAAAGAGCATACTTATAGAAAGCACTTTCTTCTGGCTATTTTCCAATGACATAATTAGGAGTTAAATATGTGGGTTGTACATGATGAAAGTTATATATTATCTTATAACACATTTCAAGTTCATTTAATATGCTATTTTGGTTATCAAAATATCAATTTTAGTTATCTGGTGGAATAAACTTTAAAACAAAAATTATAGCAGCAGATGTTTGTGCTCTCCTATTTGATCTAACAAGTCTGGTAATTGCACCTATATCAACAGCTTTATTAAAGTCATCCATATATAAAGTTATATTTACTTCCTCTCTGGTCTGTTGGCCTTAAATTCTATTTCCTCATATATTCTCCATGCTTTTGTCAATATAAATTGGCAATATATTTTAATACTTTAAGCATTTCTTCTCATCCCAGTTTTCCTTTTAATAGTCCCCTTTAGCATTCTCTATTATAACTCTAATTATCAATATAGAGGCAGTGAATTTTGTTTGTCCTGGACAAGAGCATATTTGGGATACTCTGAAGATAGATGTTACCATTGTGGCCATCAGTCTTTCCAAAAGCCAATCTCAGTGTCATAGACAGAGGAATAGAGAAAACTGCAACTGGCAATGTGTTCCTGTGGAATTTCAGGATTGAGTTTAACCTGACTTACCCCAATTATCCCAAATATGTCCATTCTAAATGGTGTCCCTCTCACATCATTTCCAATCAATGTATTGCAATGAAACGTAGTATGGTGTGAATTCAAACTATGTTGCTATGCCACAAAGTGCAAGATCAGAAATTGTTCTAGTTTTCAACTACACCAGACATGAGGCACAAGGACAGAACTTTATTGGGGACAGTCATGGAAAATCTGAGGTTTTTTGACAATGAATTAGCCAAGAATGTAAAGTCATTTATTTCAAAGCCTCTCATTTATTTCAATGTTGTTGAAACTGGTCATATCACTTTTTGAGCACTCTTATTTCACATTCTCATAATATTTTCAAGTATTATCTGAGACTGAGTTGGAGAATGAGCAGTCTTTAATATATATTTCCCTCCAATTGACTTCAAGTGATGACTTACAGTTAGAAAACTTGGAGACCTTACTATGTGTATCTCATTCTTTAATGATTACCTCACTCTCAAAATCAGTTAACCAATTCCAAATTCCTCTGCTTAAGGGTATCTTTTTTTAAAAGTGTATCTTTGATCCAACCACATCTGATGCCAAATTTTATATGGGTTATGACATGAGTTTTGCAGGGTAGAGTAAAGGCAAATGTTACATAAGCTTAACCAAGACTTAAATTTATTTTTATCTCATTTTAGCATGCATGCTGGTATTACAAAAATGTTAAATTCATTGGGATTAGTATACTAGTATGGCATCCTGGAAATTGAATGCATTCTTTCTTATTCAGTTGCTATCTCTAGGATGTTTTGCTCATTCCTGAAGCTCAATAGAGTTTGCCATCATATTTTCATTAAAGAAGTTTGAGAATGTAAACAAGAAAGTATAAAACCCTATTAATAAAGGCAATGTCAAGATACTGCATGCATAAATTTCATTTAGGCACACTGGCCAGAACTGGGCACAATATACAGATAGAAGAATAGGAATTGGAAATTGGATGTTCATCTGGGTAGCCACATATAAGATAGGAAACTCTAGTAGTAATAAAAAAGTATTACAGAATGTTTATGACTCTTATACTAGTTTCTGACCTACCATGTAATATACACAAACTATTGGGAGAAATGAAAATCTTTAGAAAAAGGTGAAGGTTAAATCATGTGCAAAATATTTAAATGCCCCTTGAGAATTGAAAGTGACATTTTCAGTTTGCAGTCAATTATCTACAACAGAATGTATTTTCATTTTACCGTCTCACTTTTTATTCTCATCTAAAATTAAAGGTTTACTTTATTTTTCATCTAAAATAACCTTTACTCTTTTGCTTCTATATCCTTATCTATGTGCCTAGCATTTCAAACCTTGATGTGTGGTAAAGTAACACATATTATGGCAATCTATAGTAAATTCTCTAGAGACATAATTAAAAGAAATGGTGTGTGTGTGTGTGTTATTTTATGTCATACAGTAATGTACAATTTGGTGACTTTGGAAATGATGTTCTTGGATCTCAGTTCCCTCTGAGAATTCCTCATTCTTATTAGATATTTTCCTTCAGGGTTCAGAAAGTATAAATCCTCCATGGAATCAAGAGATGATTGTTTCATACTTAATATAAGTCAATTGTAGCAAGGGAATAATTTGATAAACTTCCTAGATAATGTGCAGTAAATTAGTCAAACATAATTTTAAGACCATTATTCAAGTATTTTATGTGTTTTAGGATGGAGCAAATTATATGGAGAAAGAAATGGAGCTTCAACGTGCCCTGCTCACCAGAATATAAAACAGTTAAGTATCCAAATACAGAAGGTTTGCCTGAATAAATCTGCATATTACCTTATTAAATAAAGTTATCTGGAATCATATATGTATTGGGCAGATTACTTTGTGAATCTAAATTTTGAAAATGATAATCTTTCTAAAATTATGGATAATTTTTCTCAGTTGATAGATTTTAACACAATTTTACTCTTCTATTTACATTAAATAGTTAGCTTTTTACCACCATTTACAGTTTAAATTGGAGCTAACTGAGAAAAACCTAAAATGGAATAATGATGTAAAAAGAAAAAGACTTTTGTTAATGTTTATCTAATATTAAGAATACCTAACAAATGAATTTTGACTGCCACTATTACCTGTGTTCTAAGGATTTCATTATATGACCTTTGTTGTTCTTTTTATAGTTGATTGGTGGTGATGGGTGGTATGTATGCTTGCTGAAGTTGGGTAAAGCAATGGTTTGATGTGATGAAAATCTAGTTTAGACATTTTGCAATTTTGCATTTGTATAAATGTTGCCATTGGGGATATTTGTGTACATTCTTGCTTTTCATTTTTAATTTCACCATGTCTTATATAATATAGGAAAATAGTAAGAATAGTGCTTGTCATATACATAGTCTTCAATGAATCCAGGTATTTAGTATTGCCAAAATTTCTTAATAGTTCATTCACCAGTCATTGCAGTATTCTTATTGGGATAGGACAATATAGTCTACCTAAAATTTGTGTCAGCCCCATTCCTCCCAATCATGTGAGTTTGTAATTTACCAAATACTCTCTTTTTTCTTTTAGAGCTTGCTGATTTAAAAGCGAGTCATAATTTTTTCTTTACATTAGGAAGTGAGCAAAGTGGTACGTATTAAGTATATAAGTATTTTCCTTGGTAGATACTGTTCCATTATTTAATTAATTACACAATGTTCAATATTTTAAATTTTCTTGAGCTCATTTACCTAATAAACTAACTCAGTCTAAAAACTCCCTTTTAATTCTCTTTAGGTTGCCATGACACTTTAACTTTCTCTCCCCTTTACTTCTACCTCTTCATAACATTTCCTAAACTTGTTTTGATATTGATTTGCTTCTATATCCCTTTATTTTCTATTTCATTTTACTCGACCCTTCCATTCTCAGTACCTTAACCAGCAGAAAGAATATTGTATTTTGCTCTCTATATAAGCAATACCACCTGTTCATAACAAATGTGCATTGCAGTAGTAAGTGATATCTGTGATGAGTGACAAAGGAGATGTAGGATGAGAATCCTAACAGGAAAAGCAAATGGAATTGTTCTCTAACTTACAGTAGCATTTTTAAATTCTAATATCAGCCATAAATGAAAGCAGTCAGATAAGAATCATGGAACTTGAGTTTTGATTCACCGAGTAGACAGTGAAGGGCTCACTATCCTAGATATTGAGAGATATAGCCTTGGTATGTATGGATACTGTTTTAAATGCTAAAAGTAAACTGATGCACTTGCCATTTCTGTATTAGTTTACAATGTCTTTAACTGACCAATTAAATGGCATATTATCCCAATGCTTGCATATCTTCCAGACAGAAGTTACATTTACTTAGATGTATGAACATTCTAATTCATTGACATAAAATAATGAACAGTTGCTACTCTTAAGAATTTTTCCTGTGTTAGAGTATATATTTTAATGTGTTAAGTCTCTCTCCAGTTACTCTGGAAATGAATAATACTTATTTATACTGGCATAAACATACATAAAACATAAATATACTTTCTGAAATATTGGTTTCCTAACGTTAATTATTAGATATCACTGCTATCTTGCCATCGGGGTCATCAGGCATTATTCTATTTTTCTATTCAGATGTGATAGAAGTCCTAGGACAGTAATGAGAAACCATACAAGAGTGACCATGTTTATCCTAGCGGGTTTGACTGATGACCCACAATTGAAAGTTGTGTTATTTATCTTCCTGCTTCTCACCTACTTGCTCAGCATCACTGGCAATCTAATCATCATCACACTCACCCTGCTGGATGCTCACCTCAAGACACCCATGTATTTTTTCCTTCGAAATTTTTCCCTCTTAGAAATCTCTTATACTACTACATGCATCCCCAAATTTCTGGCTACTATGGCAACTGGGGACAAAGCCATTTTCTATAACTTTTGTTTGACTCAAGTGTTTTTTGCCTTTCTTTTTGGAGCATCTGAATTTTACCTGCTGGCAGCCATGTCCTATGACCGCTATGTTGCCATCTGTAAGCCCCTGCACTACACGACTATCATGAGCAGCAAAGTCTGTGTACAGCTTGTCCTCAGTTGTTGGCTTGCTGGGTTCTTTGTCATATTTCCACCACTTATCATGGGTCTAAACCTTGATTTCTGTGCCTCCAACATTGTGGATCATTTCTACTGTGACACCACTCCCCTGCTGCAGATCTCCTGCTCAGACACACGCCTCCTGGAGACCATGGGCTTCATCTCAGCTTTGGTAACACTCTTGGTCACGTTGGCAATGGTGATAATATCATACATTTACATTGCATTGACGATTCTAAAAATCCCTTCAACTAATCAGAGGAAAAAGGCATTTTCCACATGTTCTTCCCACATGATTGTGGTCTCCATTTCTTATGGCTCCTGTATCCTTATATATGTTAAACCTTCAGTCAAACAAAGAATATCCTTTAACAAGGGAGTTACAATGCTCAATACCTCAGTTGCCCCACTTTTGAATCCTTTCATCTACACTCTAAGGAACCAGCAAGTGAAGAAAGCCTTCATGCATGTGATACAGAGAATTATCTCTTTTTCAAGAAAATGAAAATATGTTCAGTTATGGGAGGTGAGTGAAATATGGAGTCTGGGCTGATATGCAATTATCCATTTATAATTTTTAATACCTAGTTTCCTCCTTTTTGCCATTTTTTTTGCTATTGGTCTATATCACTCCTCAAACTTTCTTTTTTTTTCCCACAAAAATGCTGTCAGAAAGAAGCTGTTGCCTTTCTTTGTCCATTAGAAATATTTTAAATTTTAATTTCTCTTCTTTTGAATAGCTAATCAAAATAGCTAAAATTTTCCATCTATCTCTTGTATTTTGAGAATTCAGTATATCAAGGCTTTAATATAGTGTTTAATTTTTTCTTTATTTAGTGTACCATATAATGCACATTTTATTATATTACATGACTGATAAATAATAATTTTCAGTCTGTCACAACCTAATTAGAATTATCATTTCTATAGGATACTATTATATTTTTACCAACTGTGTATATATATTACATGACAAATAATAGTAAGTCCAAACAAGTCATTTCTTTCCCTAGAAATCATTATGGAAAAGGAGATAAAAAGAGAGGAACTTTGCATCAAAGAAATCTGACAAACACTACCTCAGGTTATGCTGATGTATGCAGCCGTGAAATGATGTGATAAAAATGGCAGTTTATCTACATATCTTCCACCCAAAAGATACAACCCCAGCCTAACCATGAAGAAAATATTAGTGAAATTGACACTTTGGGGTCATTTTACGCAATAGTTACCTTTTCTACTCAAAACTGTCAAGTCATCAAATAAACGAACTTTGAGAATCATGTCATAGCCAACAACAGCCTGAGGATGCATGATGATAAATATAGTGTAGTATCCTTAAGGAAATTTTGCAATAAGACAATCTGAATAAAGCATGGACTTTAGTAAATGATAATAAATCAATTGCAGCATTATTAGTAAAAAGGTTTCATACTAATGTATTATTCAGTAATAGAGGAAAATGGATGTTAGGCCTGTGGGAACACTCTGCACTTTCTTCACTCATTTTCTATAAATATAAAACTGTCCTGAAATAAAATTATTATTTATAAATTATTAGTCCTTTGTTATCCATAAGAATACTAAATATATTTAATAAAATTATCTTTTAAAGAATTCTAACTTGTTTTTTTGATGAAGTAAACAAAAATGTTATTTCTGAACTTGTTAGAGATTCTTACGAACACATATAAAGTATTCTTTTAAAAAGTGTCCCAAATCAAACTGAAGGCACATCATTAAACTAAAACATTGTGACATTAAGAATTCTTTGAGGCAATAATATTTCACATTTCATTGAATTTAACCATTTCAACATAGGTTACTTTTTTTTCTTTTTTTGGGTGCATGGTCCAGGAATCCAACCCAGGTCTCCTGCATGAAAGGCGAGCATCCTACCACTGTACATTTTAAATATTTATTAAAGACATTAAATAATGCAGTATTACTTAAAGCACAATCATAAAATAAAGGAACTTAACAAGACAAAGATCAAATGTGTTTCATATACAGGATGAGGCAATCTCAGTCATAACACAATATTAATCTTTTCCCAGAAAAGTCTGCTTAAAACAGCTCCCAAGTTTAGTGTTTAAAAATGAAAGTCTTCTCATTTAGAAAAATCAAACATTATTTGATTACTACAGCCTATTCTTCCTCTGAATCTTGTAATTGCTTATTTTCATGTAGACACTAAATTTATGAGATAAGAACAGATTTTGTAATGGCGTAAAAATTAAAAAACAACAAATTACAAATATTTGGTTTTAAAAGCAAAAACATACACATGGTATTTCAGATATAGAAATGCTGGTGATTCACTTATGAAAGAGATGTATTTTGGTATATTTGGTGGTAGGATTTTAAAATATAGAGCACTTCACCAATAGAATCAGGTCATTATTATATAAAAAATCTACTTTTCTATTCAGTTTCCTATTTTGAGCAGAAAAGCATCAATTTCAGTGGAATTTTCAGTATAGGATGAGGCCACAGGAAAGGTCTCTGTGGAGTTATGTTCATGTGTCAACTTGGCCAGGTGATAATGCCCCTGGCATTCTGTTTCTGTGAACTTGAATCATTAGTATGTGAAATTCATTTATGGCTGATTGCATCTGCATTAGGCTAAGAGGAGTGCCTTCTGCAATGAGTGATGCTTATTTTAATTAGCTGGAGGCTTAAAAGAGAGAGGTCAATGCAGCCCAGTCCAAGCAGCTCAGTATACTCATCTCTACACTTGCATTTCAGCCCAGATTTTTGGAGATGTAAAAAAGAATCACCCTGGGGAAAGCCATTGGAACCCAGCAGCCAGGAGAGAAGGCCAGCAGATGTTGTCATGTGCCTTCCCATGTACCAGAGAACCTCAGATGAAGGCTAGCTGCTTTTCCTCTGAGCTATAAATTTTTAACTAAATAAATCCCCTAATTAAAGCCTATGCATATCTGGTATGTTGCATTCTGGCAGTTTTGGCAGATGAAAACAGTCTCAAATGTTTAAAAGTTGTTTGGCTAGAGAAAAGTTTTCTTGAAACTTGGAGACAGTTGTTTATCATGCTGTGCTAGAAGGCACTCCTCAATGAACTTCTTCCCCAGGATCTTCAGAGTAAAGCACAGGATCTGGGCTCCCAGAAGTGGTTCCTCCTGGCTGGCACCCTGACCAGCAGGCCATCCTCACAGGCATGCTGCATGCAGCACTGCTGGAGCTCTGCAACCTGCAGGGAGACTGATCCCTTTCATGGGCTTCAGGCTTGAGCTGTTCCACCACGCACTGCAGAGCATTCACACTGTCTCTTGGAGACATGGGGTCCTCTAAGTTGGTTTTAAGAACATTTTGCGGTAACTAGTTATCATTTGTTTTATTCTATGTGTGGTGGTTACAGTTAGGTGTATTTGAATTTATCCCAGAGAGCAAATATGTTACCTCATCATTCATTTTCAAAAAGCCAAAAGTAGGTGCATTCTTTAAATAGTGTGTCCATAAGAAAAAATATCACTTCCAATTAAATTGGCATACTCTTTGAAGCCAAGGGCAGATTTCTTGGTAAATGACTGCTAAAGGAATCATTTTATTCTCTTCAAAGGAGATTTACTGAAGTACACACACATACAAGTTTGTTTCATACAGGGAAAACCCAAATATTGGAGGACACAGGTAATGTTAGGCAGAACCCTTTCCCCCATGATGTGAACAACCCCTATTACATGAAGTTTTCCCCACCCATGATTTCCAAGAGCCCCACTGAGCCCAACCTAGGTCATGCCTTTTTGCCCTCTGGCAGATATTATCTTGCAATTAACTCCCTTTACCCAACACCACCCTCTTGCAGTTGCAATCCTGCATGACTAAGGGAATATTTAAATGTTAAGCCTCCCCAGTGACATGTCTTAGCCTATCTGCTCATAGCCTACCAATAAAGCTCCTTTGTTGAAGTTTTAATCACTTCTCCTCCCTCTCAGTTGAAAAACCTGTCATTTTGGTGCTGATACTTGAGACTGGGAATGGAGACAGAACCTCCATAGGAAGGCATGGAACCCACTTGCCTGACTTCAGCACCAACACTGGTGAATCATCTCAGTAAGGAAAAATGGTCTCCACTTTTCTCCCTGGCACTCTCTTTCTCTGTTGTCCTGGACAATACATCTAAATCCTAGCACTAGGGGAGAGTTGCCTGTGCTGGGTCCTAGACCCTAGGAATGAGTGAAATGGTGGGGTGCCTCCATTCTCTCCTCCACATACTCACTGGACTTAAAACTCTCAAGGGGGGGATGCCCACTTGGTTGTTTCTAAGTCATCTAAGAGTGAGAGTTTCTCCTTACCCTACCCATTTTCATGGGAAACAGGCAGTCCTTGGTCTTGTTACTGATTTAAAACCCAAGAGATTATTTTTCTATTGCAATACCACCTGTTCAGTGTACAAATTAGATAATGGGTTGGTTTGGCCAGAAAACAGAACCCTTGACCCACAAGTTCTTCTAGACCTTGACATTATTCTCATTTGGGAAGTGGAATGAAGTCCCATATATTCAAGCCTTTTTGGGCTTGCATAGGTTCCCCTCTCTCTACCAAACTTGTTCTACTTATCAATCTTTCTCCAGTCCTCTCTCCCAAAACAATCTAGTTCAGAACCCAATGCCCCTTCTCCTCCTCTCCCTGTCTCTTCCATAGAGCCCACTGAAGACCTTTTCCTCAAAGCCACTCTCCACCCCCCACCCCCACCATGTAGCACCTCCTGGCCAAGCCACAGCTGCTGTGGCACAGCCAGAAAATAACCCTCTCCATCTCCTCCTCCTCCCCCATCTCCAGATTCCACTACAGAATCTCAGCCCTCTTCCTATGCTTCCCCTCCTCCACCACCTCCCTACACAGCCCTCCTAATTAACCCGAAACTGCTGCCATTTTCCCTTTTCCATTTTTGACCTCTTAAGTCAAACAACAATATTTAGGTTCTTCTCTATTGACCCCACCCCATTTATTAAATAATTCTAATCCTTACTGTATCCTATGACCTCTCCTGCTAAGATCTAAGCGTTCAAAGCCTGTTTGTTAGTTGATGTATTCAGTTTAGTTATATCACTTAAATATAATAAGTGTTAAGTGTCTATCTGAATTTTTTAGTTGGTATGTTCCTACATCTACCTGTATTGTTCAGATGTTCCTAATTGGTTACTGATTACCGAAATTCTTGTAAAAGGGAACCTTTAGGCTGTATTGAAAATTGGGAAGATTTTAGTTATGAGTCTATAAAGAGAATGTTTGCTTCTTTAACCTAATCTGGATTCAAAATTATTTAAAATGAAAATATTACCATTACAGTTAAAATTAAAGATATTACAGTTAAAATTTGTTCTCCAAAAAGGTAAAAATTGGATGAGATAAGATATTCAGCCCTTTAGTTGTCCCTCTCAGAAGTATTTCTGTGTTACCATTTCTTGTGTAACTAACTTTCTATTTATGTCTATCTGCATGTTCAATGTATATTCTCATATCACCTAGTGGTAATACTAAATTAATAAGAAAAAATCTTAAAAAGCTCTATTTGAACTGATTAAAAATAATTAGATTTCTTATATAAATATATGAACTCATACTTATGAAGTAAAAAAGTGAAAAGAGAGAAAAAAAAAACCTCCAAAAGGCAAGATTCAGAAACTTTAGTTTTGTAATTACTATCAACAAACTGGACTTAGAAAGAAACTGGAATTTCTCTAAGGCGGCAGAAAACCGCTAAAAGGCTGCCTCTGGAAAAAGTGAAAACCTTTTCCAATGGTCTTGATCACAGCATTTTTGTGAAATAAATTTAATTTATTTCTAATAAGTCTAATTATTTATTGATTATTAATAATAAAATTATTTCTTTTTTCACATATTTTTTAAGAAAACAGCATACTTAGAACCATGACAATGGATATCTTAGTTAGCTTAAATATAGCATATTCAAATGAAGTATATACAATCATTGTAAAACCTGTGTTTGTGCAATAAGTTTCATAGATGAATTTAAAATTGAGGCAACAAGGAAAAAATCTACATATTCTGATAACAAAGTTCTTACATTCTAAGTATTAAAAACTAACTTAGGACAGTGCAACAGTGACTCTGTGGCAGAATTCTTGCCTGCCATGTTGGGGACCCAGGTTCGATTCCCAGAGCCTGCCCATGCCACAAAAACAAAAAATAACTTAGATACCATTTGATCAGCTGTCAAAACTGTGAATGTTCTCAAAATATCAAGTAGAAAGTTCTTAGAAATATCTGCATTGCTATAGTAACAATCTGCATTACTAAATATTTTCCTTATTTCAGGAAAATATGAAGATACAAATATGCTTACAATTAACATATGAAATCTTAACCACCTAAAATGGATATCTTAGTTAACTTATCCATAAGCACATTAAATATATATCTAAATAATTAAGTTTAATTATTTGTAAAGAAGGGTACAGGAACTCCCCAAATTCCATGACCCTCACCTAAAACTTCCAAATCAAAGCTCAAAAACCTAATTTCTTTCTGTCCAGCCTATCCCTGCCCCAAGGCTTACCCACCTAGAGCAGTTATGGGGGGGGCTAGGCACAGAAAAATATGGTTAAGTGTGGTTTAGAGTTCTTATTTTTTTTTTTACTGGCCTGTAGATTAGAAATGGTAAGCATAAAAAATGCTACAGAATAAGCTATGTTTGTTAATATTTTTTTCAAATAAAACCTTTGCAATGGTAACTGCAGTAATCAGATCATTATTAAAATGTAAATATCCTTGAAATAGGAATAACTGAATAACATCTGTGGTAGTTAGATTCAGTTGTCAACTTGGCCAGGTGAAGGTACCTAGTTCTGTTGCTGTGGACATGAGTCAATGGTACATGAACCTCATCTGTTACTGATTACTTCTGCAGTTGGCTAGGAGGCATGCCTGCTACAATGAATGATGTTTGATTTAATTGGCTGGTGCTTAAATGAGAGACTCAATGTAGCACATTCCAAGCAGCTCAGCCTATGTCATCTCAGTACTCACAGTTTAGCCCAGGCCTTTGGAGGTACAGAAAGAAATCATCCCAGGAAAAGTTGTTGGAACCCAGAGGCCTGGAGAGAAGACCAGCAGCAGACCATCCTGTGCCTTTCCATGTAAGAAATGAACCTCAGTTGAAAGTTAGCTGCCTTTCCTCTGAAGAACAAAATAAATCCCATTTTATTAAAATCCAATCCATCTCTGATGTGTTGCATTCTAGCAGCTAGCAAACTAAAACAACATCTAATCAAATTTCAGGAGTAAAATGAAAGATCTTTAAGAAATATGGAAGTTTTCCTGTATGTAAGCTTGGGAAAAATTAAACAATTGTAGTATATTTGCCAGGACTTGATAGTCAATGTACTATGTTTTTCAATGTACTTTTGAAATTGCTTATAATTTTAACGTATCATGAAAAGAGACATTTTTTTATTCTCTGATAAAAGAAAGCTATGGTAAATTAAACAAATACATTTTTATACTGTTTGGGTGTGTTCCCTTTAATTTATATAAGCTTACAATAAAAGAAGCTAGTCTAAGGCAGTACTGAATTGGAATGAGAGATTTTAGGCACATTGTAATGTAATGTTCTGAATGTAAGGCATATAAATGCATGGCTGTATTACTGACTCAAGCATAAATTTCTTTCTCCTTTCATTATTTTGTAGTATCTCTGTCTCTTCTCCCCTTTATGAATACTGTTATTGTAAGGAAGAATGCTGGTTCAAAAACTTGGTGAATTTAGTACCAAATTTATTTCTAATTATGTGCAGTCTAGATAAATAAAAATAAATAAAAATCACTGGAGAAAGTGATTTGAATAATTTCAATGTTTTTAAATTTATAAAGACCTGTTTTGTGCCCCAGCATATGATCTATCCTGGTAATGTTTCATGAGCACTAAAGAATATATATCCTTCTATTTTGGGGTGTAATGACTTATATAATATGTCTTTTAGATGTAATCATTTATCACATTGTTTGCATTCTCTTTTTTCTTGTTGATCCTCTCCCTGGTTGCTCTATCTATAGAGGAGAGTGGTGTATTGAAATCTCTTGCTATTATTATTGAAATATCTATTTCAGTTTTGCCAATATTTTCCTCATGTACTTTGGAGCTCCTTGAGTGGAACATAAACATTTATGATTGCTATTTTTTTCTGGTGAATTGTCTGTTTCATTAATATATAGTGCACTTCAGTGTCCCTTATGATGTCTTTACATTTGATGTCAATTTTATCTGATATTATTATAGCTACTCCTGCTTTCTATTGGTTACAGTTTGAATGGAACTTCTTTCTCTATCCTTTCACTTTCAATCTATTTGTATTCTTGTGTCTAAGATGAATCTCTTGCAAATAGCATATATCTGGATTATATTTCTTTAGTCCATTCTGCCAATCTGTATCTTTTAAGTGATAAGTTTAGTCTATTAATGTTCAAAGTTATTATTGAAAAGGTATTTCTTGAATCCACCATCTTATTTTTTGGATTTTATCTGTCAGATCTATATATTCTTTTCCCTCTTTCTCTTTTTGTCCTTCAAGTTACATTTACTGGTACTCTTCAATCCTATGCCCTCCTCCAGACTTCCTTCTCCCCATGTCATTTTTTTTCAATTGGTAGAACTCCCTTTAGTATTTCTTGTAGGGCCAGTCTCTTGTGGGCAAAGTCTCTCAGCATCTGTTTGTCTGAAAATTTTAATTTCTCCCTCACTTTTGAAGGAAAATTTGTCTGGGTACAGAATTCTTGGGTGGAAGTATTTATCTTTCAGGATCTTAAATGTCATGCCACTGCCTTCTTGCCTACATAGTGCCAGTTGAGTAGTCTGAATTTGGTCTTATGTGGTTTCCCTTGCATGCAATTGATTTTCTTTCTCTTACCACTTTCAGAATTTTCTGCTTCTTTTCAACATTTGATAGACTGACTAGTATGTGTCTTGGAGTAGGCCCATTGTTGCTTCCTGTTTGAACAGAGCTCAAAGGATATTAAGGAATGATGAGAAAGAAAGAAAGGAAGAAGGAGAGAAAGAAAGACACAGACGGGCTCAGAGGGTCTGAAGCTTGAGTTTACTTCAGACAGACTTCAGACAATTTTATTCTTAACCAGATCCTGGTTATATACCACAGGATGACAATAGGCATGCATGCATTTCCTGAGGGAACAAAGTTCTTATCTTTCAGTGTTCTTCCTTCATACTTAAAATAACCATTTGGGGTAAACAAACATTCTCTTCCTCCTAAACTGTCTTACATAAATCAGATAACATAAAGCAGCTTACTGCTGCCACCACCCTAATGCCATCTACTCCCAAGTAGTTCTGCAGGTCTTATGTTAATCCTATCTCCTACATTTCCCCTTTTATTTTATAAGTCGAGGTGACCGCACCTGTCTTAGGTTGCCTTTAGGCTCTGAAGGGTCTTACCCATCATTGGCTGCCAGTCAAGCTCTCTGACTTTGATTATCTGTTGTTAAACACAGCTGAGGAGGAAGCAAAGTATAAACAGCCCCGAACCTAAGATTATTTAGCTCTTGGGTAAGTGATTGTGTAATATCACCTCCCTAGGCTACATGTAAATTATTCTGAGATAATTCTAATACCCATTTTTGGTAATTCTAAGATATCAGGACTTAGATCTGAAAGCCTTAAAAGATGCCTTTTCCCTTTTCCCATTCAATTTCAGACAGGCCATATGTTAAAAGAGGGTAATACAAAAATTGCTCTCATTCCTTTTACACTTTAAACTTTGTAAAAAAAATTTAAATTATACATTTGATCTCCAATATGAACCAATATCATTTCTATATCATTTAGTCTATTATTAATTTGCTCATCAATGAGATTGTCTATGCCACAGTTCACTGGTGTTTTTCTAACAATGCTGCATCTGTATAGTTTGTTGCAATGCAGTTCCAGCGACTGCGGCCACTGTGATGCTTCCAATGATTCCAATGGCAGCTACAATAATGAGTCCAATTAGTCTCTTAGTCCTTTTTAGATATTCTTTTGCCAAATGGATCAGTATATGTGTTTCTGGAGAGGATTGCCAGGATCTTGACATCTGCACCAGCAGCCAAATACCTCTTCTTCTCCTTGCTGCTAAAATCATCTCATTTTTCTGCAATATAAATTCTTGGAGACAAGTGAATAGAGAATAATTCTTATAATTAAAAGTTTGATTTCCTGTATGTGTATAGTGTTTATGGTGGCTATTTAGAGAGAAGTTATAGTTACTAGAATATGCTGTAAAGATTGGTCCCAGTCCTAAGAAAAATTTCCCATTAATTTCTGTGACATATTTATCATCCCAAATTTTGGTACAAATCATCCTCTATGTAATAACTCTGGTTTAACTTGCCTATCCATATAGTCTCAGTTATCTTCAACCCCACAGGGGAATCTTACAATTCCATAGGAATCATTAATTATGATAACTGCTTGATCCATATGACATGACTGCCATCCATTCCAACTTTCTTTCCCATCTATCAGGCAAATATCCTTTGTATCTGTAGAGTTATGCATACAGGTCTTTCTAGGAAGAATTAAATTTGACACCAGTTTTCTTCTTACTGGACCTGGGAATCCTAAACTTGTGTTCAGATTATTTTGGTAAATTTGGATTGGCCCATGTTAGGGCTCACAGATAAACCCAATAAGTATAAAGATGTCCCTGTCCTTCATCAATTAAAATTATATGTCCTATGATATACATTACCCATTTAGTTATTTTTGTCCAGGTTGACATGTCTGGGTTTTATTCTCTTCGAGGGAATCCAAACCAAGGTTCTGTCATCTGCAATGACAAGAGCAAATCCCCTACCCCACACCTTTACCATTCCTGGTTTCCATAAATCATCTTTAACATCTTTCCAATAGATTGGCTGCAGCTGGAGTTCTGTTTGGGATATATCATTTTTCTTTTCCAAATTGCTAAAATGTTGTTCTGCTGGAGTCTGTGATGAATTATCATAAATGTTTAAAAAATTTAAAGTAAACAGTGGTTTCATTAATTGATCTTTTGGTGTACATATTTTCATAACATCATCCTGATCATCATCTCCCCCTTTTTGTTTCAAAAGCATAGACTTTAGCATCTGGTTTGCTCACTTAATAATTCCTTGCCTTGAGGGATTATGTGGAATTCCTGTGATATGAGTAATATTAAAACTAGTACAAAATTTATGAAATTGTTTTCCTGTATCAGCAGAACCATTGCCATTTTATTAGATAACAGCAAAAGCATTAAGTAAATGTGATCAAACATGGCAGAAAAGTTCTCCATATTGTGAGGTAGACCAGATGAGATGAGAAAAAGTGTCTATGATACTGCATTTTACCAAAATGTGAAATATGAATAATATCCATTTGCCATAATTCATTTGCTTTTTGACCTCAAAGATTAACCTCTGATGCAAATGGGAGTGCATTTAAAGTTCCACAGATTTGAGAAGTCCTAACAATGTCCTGAGTTTGCTGTTTAGATAAAGATGGAAATTTCTTTCGCAGCCCTTTGCTATTGATATCAGTCAATTTGTGAAGTGTTGTGGGATTTTGAATTAAACTCACAAGACTATCCTGCTTGCTGATTTTGTAATGACAGAGGACCTGGAAGATTAGTATGAGCTCTTTATATCCACGATAAAAAGAGGATTAATTTGACTTCTGACTAATGTTTGTAAGTGTAAAAACATTCAGGAGAGTTCATCTCTTTCAAACAAAGAAGCTGTCTCAATGTGAGTAACTGTTTGGCAAACATATTCAAAATCAGAAACAATATCAAGAGATTGTGGAAAACTTTGCAATACTTGAATTACAGCTGCTAATTCAGTAAGCTGGGCTGAGGTATAAGGCATTTTCTAACTTGTTTTCCACTGGGGTGACATATGCAGCCTTCCCATTAATATTATCATTGGTAAAGACAGTAATAGCTAGCGGGGAAGCTGGAACTATTTTAGGCAAAATCCATTGTGTTCATTTTTAAAAATTGTAAAAGTTTTGACATAGCAAATGATTATTCATTTGTCCTTTAAAGTCACTTAATGCTATTTGCCAAAAGGTATTGAAAATATATAGACTTTGAACCTCTTCCTTTGTGAGATTACACACTATGCGATTAGGATCATGACCTCTTAATTGATAATATCTTTGGTGACCTTTGGCTATTAAAGAAATAATCTTTTGCAAATATGTATTTAAACATTTTTGTCAATTGTTTGGTAAAAAAATCCATTTTAAAACACCATCTTGCTAAAATAGGCCTGTGGGAGATTGCAAGTAAAGAAAATAATAAAATCAACAGGCTTTTTTAGATCTATTTGAACAAGCTGTCCTTTTTTGATGCATTGTTCAATTAATTGTAACTCTCATTCAGCTGCAGCTGTTAACTGCCTTTTGCTTAATAAATCAGAATCTCCTTGTAAAATATCAAACAAGTTTTGTAACATATAATTAGGAATCCCTAAAGTAGCAGGTAGCAAAAATGAAAGCAGAGTGTCAATAGTGACGTGTACCCATAGTAAATAACCAGATTTTTAAAATTGAATTCATTGGATTGATTTAAAAGAAATGCAGGAATGTGGATTCTTTATAACTGGTTGTGCGTTTTTGCTAATTTTAAATATAAATATATTGCATGCAGTTTTTATGGTATTTTCTCACAATAGTGGCCAAATTTCAATTTGCTTACATGACCGGGCCCAGTTGGGTCCTCTGGGAACTGGCTAGGGACCAAGAGGAGCTTCCTGGGACCTAGATATCTTTATTAAAGTACACCTCCTTCTGGGGGGATAGCCAGTCCTTCCAGCTAGAATGTACATTTTAATTATTCCTTACCAAGGTCATGTGATAGCAACATCAGTTGCATGTAATGGGAACATCAGATGAAAAAAAGACTCCATAAGTATATTTTTTCCTTGCATTCAGCCCTCAAATCTGATCTGCTCCCAAAATAAGCCATGGTTATTTTAGGATAAATTTAGTTTATACATATGTAGTTTATATAAAGACTGGACAAAGCCTTAAGATATTTTGGCTTAAAGGAATATAGGTATTTATATGATCTGAATATGATTTATCCAGTAATAGATTCATTTATAGTCATAGTATTTAGATTAATAGATTAAGCCACCTGGTTTAGGGCAAGAAAAGAAGCAGTTTTTGCCAGTATAATGATACCCAGGAGAAAATCAGCATTTTTTATACAGATAACAACATGATAAAAGTTAACATAAGTTATTTTGATAAAACACAGACTCTTTGCTTTTTAACTAATTATTTAGAATTTTTTTTATATCTTTTCATTAGAACAGGCTAAGAGTCCAAGAAAACATTGTCATTTTAGACTCATTAAATCTTTCTTGATTTTAACCATAATTTCTATTTTTTACAAACCCTCAGCACTTATTATATTAGTTTAGGTTTGTCATTTAGTAACAGTTACTCATTTTAGGATAAAACTATTCTGTTTTCCTATTAATAAAAATACATCTTTCATATTTTTAATACTTAAATCATTACTTTGAACAAATATTTTACCACATATAATTACCATCAAAATTACATTTTTTAGAATAATGTTAAATACTTAAAATACTTTAATTAATGTTTCAAATATGCATTAACTATCAATATATAGTTTTTAACAAGAATTTTTCATTTTAAGGTTCTTAAACTATATTTCTTTTTAAAATATGAGTAGGAGCTAAACTCATGGCCAGTTTCCAAATTGCTGTTTGTAAAAGGAGATGGGGTTACTATTCCCATTCTTTGTCACAAGGTTTTATTTGTAGCATAGGTATAATTTCAGTAGAATAATTATTTAGATTAAACTAAGGTAACTTAACAGAACACTTTGAGTCAGAACTACAATCCTGAATTGCATATCCCTTAGGGGACTGATCTATTATAATTCTACAGGAACCATTAATTAGTACTGACTTTTGCTTGGCATGGCATTGTTCCTATTGAATATTTTCTGACTCAGGTGTATATGAATTTTTATATAAAAGTAGCTCATATTGATGTAAAATTTTTATAATTATGCATCCCATCTTAAGTTATTTATTTGCTTTCCTTTTCCCTTGCCTCAGGTTTACACTTCTGTGTTTCTATTTTGAAGTTTTTTTTTTGTTTTTTTTTTAAGAAATCTTGAAGAAGCTTTTTTAACCTCTTTTTCCCAACTAGAGTTACCTTGTCCCTGGCTATTATTTCCTGGCTGTGTCATCTTTATGCTATTAACTCTTCCCCTTTACTATTTTCTTCCTAACAACAAGAACACAGTTTCTTTATTTTTCCTAAACTCCCTTCTGTTATTGCCCCATGTGGCCTCACTGTATTGTCATGGAAAACTGTTTTCAATTCAGAACTTTCTTCACTCCTTTTCCCTCAATGTCTCCCATCTCACTATGGGGAGTCTGCTTTAAACTCTTCTCTGCTTTATCCACAAAGTCTTTTTTCCTTTAAAATACAAAATAACTCAAACTTTATTAGAACCTTATTTTAGTAATGACACCCTGATGATGTTTTCAGCACATAAACATACAAACATACATACATACATACTCCATACTTCTCCAGCCGCCTATTATAATTACCCGTTACCCTGATGATCCAAGGAAAATGCTTACTTTACCAATATGACTCAAGTCCTCTTCTATCAGCTGGACACACATGCCTCTAATGAGACTTTTCCTTGGTTCCTTAATATTGATTTGGAGTCTTCTTCTTCGAGCCCCACATTGGGTGCCAAATGTTGCTTCCTGTTTGAACAGAGCTCGAAGGATATTAAGGAATGATGAGAAAGAAAGGAAGAAGGAGAGAAAGAAAGACACAGACGGGCTCAGAGGGTCTGAAGCTTGAGTTTACTTCAGACAGACTTCAGACAATTTTATTCTTAACCAGATCCTGGTTATATACCACAGGATGACAATAGGCATGCATGCATTTCCTGAGGGAACAAAGTTCTTATCTTTCAGTGTTCTTCCTTCGTACTTAAAATAACCATTTGGGGTAAACAAACATTCTCTTCCTCCTAAACTATCTTACATAAATCAGATAACATAAAGCAGCTTACTGCTGCCACCACCCTAATGCCATCTACTCCCAAGTAGTTCCGCAGGTCTTATGTTAATCCTCTCTCCTACAGCCCATTTGGATTTTTTCTATTTGGAGTTCATTGGGATTCTTTGATTTGCACATTTATGTCTTTGCATGGGTTGGGATGTTTTCCCCATCATCTCCTCAACTGATCTTCCTAACCTTTATTCTTCTCTTCTCCTTCCTGAACTGCAGTGTTTATTATATTTGTGTGTTTTGTTTTGTCCATCATTTCTCTGAGATCCATTTCAAATTTTTCCATCTTTTTTGCCATTTGCTCTTTTCTGTGTTCATGATCAGTTGTCCTGTCCTCTAGTTCACTTGTTCTTTCTTCTGCCTCTTAAAATCTGCTGTTGGGGCTCTAATATATTTTTTTTATCTGGTCTAAGGTATCTTTAATCTTTGTGATACCTGGTAGTTTTCTGTTGATTCTTTTTCTAATTCCTCTTTATGCTCTTCTAGTGTCTTCTTGATCTCATTTATGTCAATAACCAACCCATTGATTTTATTTAGTAGAGCTATATGAACATCTTTGATTAGTTGTTCCAAAATCTGTGTCTCCTCTGCTGTTTTAATTTGGTCATTAGGCTTGGGCTATATCTGTCTGTGTCTTCATGTGCTGTATGACTTCTGTTGCCTTTAAGACATGTAAACATCTTGACAGGATTATTTTGTAAGTAGGTAGGGATCATGGGTATCAAAGTTTGGGGTATGGGTCACAGAGGTTGGGGCACAGGGAAAGCAGATCATGGGTGTGTCCTTAAGCAGTAGAAGGGATCCACAGAGGTTGGGATGTGGATGTGTGAGTGTTCAGGGGTGGTGCAGAGGTCCTTGGTGTTGTGGGATGTGGGTCAGGAGTGGGTGATGTTAGGTGGGTGGGGCCCTGGCATGGGTGACTAGTGGAAAAAGGGTGATGCAGGGGTGCACATATGTGCAGGGCAGGACTATGTGGCACAGATGTGCACATGAGCATCTGCCAGGTGTGGGAGCAGGGCACTTGTGCCAGGGGCTGGGACAAGGGTGTGCGTGTGCATGGAGCAGGGACTGTGGGGTGCAGTTGCCAAGAGATCAGTGCACAGATGCATACATGCCCAGTGGGGTGGATGTGGCTGTGCATGTGTGGTGGGTGGGGCCCTTGTGTGCACATGTGCAGAGCTCAGGGCCAGTGGAGCTGGCTTGTGCCAGCATGGGCCAGAGGTGGGTCTTGCCCTGATGCACAGGTCAGTGCTTGCTCAGAGATGGGAAGGCCTGTCCTGGGTACACATGTGCACATGAGCAAGCATGGGAGAGTCAGATGCTGCTGGATGCATGCACAGAGCTCAGGGGGCACAAGATGGGGTTGTGCAATTATACAGATTGAGAGTGGATGTGGTCTGAGTATGAAGGTGAATGCCTGAGTCCAGATACACAGGTGATTGCCTACAGGGGGCATTGAGGTTGTGGAGGGATCAAGGGTCTGGGTGTGGGTATGCAGTTCTTGGAATGGGTGGGGTAAGCTTGTGCACATGCATGCTGGCTGGGGCAGGCATGTGTGCATGTGTGGGTGTGAGTGTGTGGCAGGGATGCAGGTGGGGGTCAGGGTGGGGGTACTTGGAGCACAGTAGAGGGGACAGTGATAGGATTCAAATGTGTGGGTTGTGCGGAGAATCATGAGACACAGGGTGCTGTTGGCATGCATGAGTGTAGTGTGTTCAAGGAATGTGGCTTGGCTTACTTCCCTGTCCTTGTCTCCCTGTCTGTGTACCCCTGAGGGCTCTGGGCCTCCATTTGGAAAGAGGCACATTAGGCTCTTTGCACTAGTGGGATGGTCTCAGCTTCCATACAATTGAATTCTTCAGCTTTTGCAGCCTGGGCCTCTATATGTGGTGTAGAAGACCCTAGCAGGTCACTTACACCCTGGAATTGCTGTTCCAGTCATTTTTCTATCACTTCTCTAGCTGTTACGTGGAGCAGGGGTGAACTCGACCTATCCTGTTCTGCCATCTTGCCAGAATTCTTCTAAAATTTCATTTCTTAACAGTTCAAAATTTGGAAAATTTAAACTGAGATGAAGGGATAAAATAGTATTTACATTTGGGAGGGGCCATGTTTGGTGGTGTCTTCCTCTGTATAGGTAATATTCTGGTTCCTGATGTGAATTATTGTGAATGAAAGTATTGCTTCATGAAAGTCATTTAGCTTAAATATCATCATTTATGAGCATTATGGATATAATTTAATACCAAGTTTATTTTAAAACTTATAATTGGATAATTTTTATTCTGAACAAGGTGTAATAAGGACTGATTAAGGACTTTGGTACTCAAGATTACTCAGCAGAAGTTCCTTATAAGTTTTTCCCTAATCGTCTATGTTTACCAACCTGAGAACTAGAAGAAGCCCCTCCCAGATGCTGTGTGTGCAGACATAAAATAGTCTGAACAAAATCTGGTAGTCCTTAATACCTTTAAAAGATGGAGGTGATAAACATGTGGGTGATTGGTTCAGCCTAGCAGGCCCAAATGCTTTAACCCTACACGCCTGTTCACAAGGCAAACACCAAGATAAATATCCACATCCTCTCCCTCATCTCAATGACCACTGCAACAAGAGTTGTTGGGTGGACACTGTCTTCTACCACCACTCCTTTGCAATAACATGATGGATTCATTCCCCTGAACAGCCTGTAACTTCCATCATCTCTACAGTAAGGAAGAAGAACCTTTCCTACATGCAGCAGAACTGTGACTTCCACCCCTCTAGAGTAAATAGGATGGGCCCTTCCCTGGGGTACTTGCAGGCAGAATACTCTTTTGTTGCTGTCATGACTAGCAAGTTTTGTTCCTCCCACTCCCAATTCTAATAAGGCTGTGAAATTGAGACTTATCACATGGATAAATACATATGTGGAAGACAAAAATAGCACTGTAGAGGCTTTATAGATTAAATTGCCACAAATGAAATAATGACTGAGGATGGAGGTGAGGAAGCATCTTGAGATGTGCATGACGAAGTACAAGAGCAGGAGTAGTGGACAAATAAGACAGATTAAATCAACTGCCCTCAAGTAATACTAAACAAAACAGGGCACTGAATTGGGAGTCTTAAGGCTTACCAGCCAGCTGTGAGGAATTGTTGAACTTCACTCTGATTATTGAAGGTGAAACATGGGTGGCCTCCAAAAATTGTAAGCAATTTATTTTCATGGGGCCTTGTGCACCCTTGGTTTTGTACTTCCTGTGTGAAGGTCAGGCATTGGCTTGTCATCCTTTTGAATCATTCTGCCTTGCACAGTAGGAATGGTTAACAAAGAGCTTCAAATGAATCAGAGAAACCAACAAAGTGACCTATTTACGGGAAAATTCACCAAGAGCCATGGTGGCTTAGAAAAGAAGCATGGGTTTCTAAGAAACAATTCTGCTTGGCATTTCTACACACCTTGTGACAGCTCTTATCTTGGATTGCCTTGGAAGATAGAAATAGCATCTCCCTTTTTGGTAGAAGACATAATTATGTGATGACCAGAATATTAAAAACAATGTTTGCCAGTGGACAGAATTAGGTAGGTTGTAGGCAGTGCTTAAAAGACTGGAAAATTTGCTAAACTGGGAGATCCTCATTTGAGACTCAGGCTTTTCATGTGTGCAACATCAACTAGGACCCCCTCCAACTAGAGCACCATAGGATTTGTGGAAAAGGGGAACTGATGAGAATATGTTGTCCATGCTGCCCTCTGTGCAGGGGATAATAAAGTCCTTTGTCTCTGACCTTGGTGTCTTGGTTCCTCATTATCTACAAAAAAGGAGAGAGGGTAACCTGCTATATTGCAAGTAGAGTAAAATTTTAGACTCTCTCAGTTTTTGATATTAGAATAAATTTGGCAAATTTATTGAGAAAGACAAATATGAAATGGTTCAAATAAGATAAAATTTGGTTTTCTCTCTCATTTAAATATTCAGGCTAATATCCTGAAACTGTTGCATAAGTTCATTGTGTCTTGTTTGCAATAGTCATCCCCAGTGCATTTGTTAATTTTCATGGCTCAGGATGGTATATTTTCACATGTACATTAAATGTAAGAGGGTAATAAAAAGAAAGAGGAGAGCAAACCCCTTTGATCACAGGGCAATCACTAGAAATTAAACAAATTATTGCTATTTACATACATTGTCCAAAACAAATCATAGAGCTACAGCAAGTTGAAAGGAAGGCTGGGGTAATGAATCTTGATTCTGGTTAGTCCTATATGTAATTGGATAATCTATTAATATGGAAGAATTGGAGAATACTTAATTATTCTGAAATATTATTTTTGATCCACTAGAGAATATCATAAAGACAGTTTGCAGAAAGGAAGTTAAAGGCTACATAGGATATGAAATGTTAACTGTGACTAGGGAATTCATAATTTATTATTAACTAATAATAGCACTATAATTAATAATAGCACTAATTAATAATAATGTAAGGTACAACTTTGTCTCTGACAAGAAATGCACTCCACCTCATAGTCTCACTTTTTATTCCTATCTGAAATAACTTGTCATCTATTCTGCTTCCAAATCCTTTTCTATGTATCTAACATTTCATAACAGGCATATGTGAGAGGCCGGACATGTATTAGGGAAAGCTATACAGAATTCTCTGGAGGAATAATTAAAAGAAGTAGGCTATAGATAGATATATTACTATATACAATATATACATATATTCTAAAATTATTTAGTGCCCACAGAGAACATTTTTATGTCATACAAATGGGCAATCTGTGGGGAAATGATGTTCCTGGAACTCAAATCCCTCTGAGAATTCTTTGTTATCGTTAATAATTTTCCTGCAAGGTACAGAAAGAGACAAATACTCCATGGGATCAAGAGTTGTTTAATTTTTATACGGCACTTTGTGTTATACTCATGAATGTATTCAACACATAAATAAATTATAGTGAAAGAGAAATTTCAATACAGCAGCCTAAAAACCTGAAAAAGTATTTCTAATCACAACTTTACTGAGATTTCCATTTAAACAATTGTTGGGTAGGACTTGGTCCTTGTAGAGAGGAATAGAGTATCAGTGTGCTCCTTCAGCATGATGATAAGAGAGCTAAACATCGAAGAGCAAATCATTTTGCCTGAGGAAATGCATGTATATCTTCTTAAAGAGCTGTTTGCGGTCTAAACACATTTGGCAGGTTGCTTTATGAATACAAAGATGAAAAAAAATATGTATTTCTACAATTAAAAGGTGATATTTTCTGTTAAATATATATATTTTTTAATGTATTTATTAATTAAAAAAATTAACAAACCAAATAAAACACCATGTTAAATATATTTTAATCTGTTTGGTTCTTTAAAACATTAACCTTTTCTCCAGCCTTTTAAATTCTGATTAAAGAAAATAGTTAAAAATTAAAGATAGAGTAAACTGATCATTTAGCATTGAAAAGCTTTTTTAAAAGGAAGCCGTTATTCAAAATATCTAATGTGATTAAACATCATTGCATTTGTAGGTCTGACTTCTAATGGTTTCACAATAAGAATTTTGTTGTTTTCTTTTAAATGTTGTGTTAGGATATAGATGGTGCTTGTGATTGCTAAGGTTAGACAAAGTAATGAGTTGACATGATACAATTCTGGTGTAGATGTTTTAGATATATTCATTCCTACAATTGCACAATGTAATTTATGCAACTGAGAAAAAATCATAATAGATTATTTCATAATTATTTGACTATGAAAGAAATGCCCAGGAAAAAAATCTCTTTTTTTAAACTCATATATGTTTGCATTATTAATACACATGATTTGGATAGCTGATCTTTAATTATTGCTTCCTCTGCTAGGGATAGCCTGTCTTATCTAGGATCTAACTTATAGCCTACCTTTTCATCTTGTGAATCATCTAGATAATATTACAGTTACCTATCCTTTGTCCTCATATATTTATTGTCTTTATATACAAGTCCTTTTAAATAATAAAGTATGTTTTAGAGGTTGTAAATAATTCTCTTAATATCTTGAAGACAAAATATAATTTCTTAAATGTGTTTGCTGATGAAATTATTGAGGAAAGAGACTTTGTAGAGCTGTGTCATTTTTTTTTTTAATGCTGACTTTTTTGTTGGGTGGAAGTGGGAAAGCAGCTGTGTGACAACAGAAAAGACCAAATAAAATTGACCTATGTCCCATATTCACTTATCTGAACTCAAATACTGTTAGACATGAAATAAATGAGAAAGGAATCAGAAACTTGAGTTTGACTAGTTGAATAAAATGTTTTGAGGTACTGTCTTTGGTTACTGACCAGGGTTGGCGTGTGTTTGCAGCATATGTGTGTGTGTGCATGCATGCTAGATACAAAATATGGCCTGATGTACTTATAATGAGGAGTATAATTTTGATTCAAACATGCAACTTTCTTTAATTGATCAGGAAACGTAAGAGGATATCCCAATTCTTGCTTATTATCTAGAGAGAAAAGCATTTTTCTTTGTTTATAGGACCTTCTATGTTATTCATATAAAAATAACCCACAGTTAAAACTACTATGTGGTTTATTCCTTGGTGTAAATGTGGATTAAGTTTTAATTCTATATCCAGATACTCTGGAAATGCAATCTATTTTTTTCTTACCAGAATAACTCTGTAAAACTTAAATGAGTATTGTATTACTGTATCTGAGCATTGCTTTGTAAACTGTAGCTTTAACACTGCTGTTTACATAGGGATCATCATGTGTTCTTTTTTTTCTTATCTTTCTATTCAGACTTGATAGAATTTCCAGAACAGTAATGGGAAACCATACAAGAGTGACCATGTTTATCCTAGCAGGTTTGACTGATGACCCACAATTGAAAGTTGTATTATTTACCTTCCTGCTTGTTACCTACTTGCTCAGCATCACAGGCAATCTAATCATCATCACACTCACCCTGCTGGATGCTCACCTTAAGACAACCATGTATTTTTTCCTTAGGAATTTTTGCCTCTTAGAAATCTCTTATACTACTACATGCATCCCTAAATTGCTGGTTACAATGGCAACTGGGGACAAAACCATTTCCTATAACTGTTGTGTCATTCGAGTTTTTTTTGCCTTCTTTCTGGGAGCATCTGAATTTTACCTGCTGGCGGCCATGTCCTATGACCGCTACGTTGCCATCTGTAAGCCCTTGCACTACACGACCATCACGAGTATCAAAGTCTGAGTACAGCTTGTCCTCAATTGTTGGTTCTCTGGGTTCTTTTCCATCTTTCCATGTCTTATCATGGGTCTAAACCTTGACTTCCGTGCCTCCAACACTGTTGATCATTTCTATTGTGACGCTACCCCCTTGCTGCAGATCTCCTGCTCAGACATCTGGATCATCGATAGGATTGCTTTCATTTCAGCTTTAGTGACATTCCTGGTCACGTTGGTGATGGTGATACTATCTTACACCTACATTACATTGACGATCTTAAAAATTCCTTCAACCAAACAGAGGAAAAAGGCATTTTCCACGTGTTCCTCCCACGATTGTGATCTCCATTTCTTATGCAGCTGCAATTTTATGTATGTTAAACCCTTAGTACAACAAAGAACTTCTTTTTCCAAGGGAATTGCAGTACTCAATACCTCAGTTGCCCCACTTTTGAATCCTTTCATCTACACTCTAAAGAACCAATAAGCAAAAAAAGCCTTCATGCATATGGTACAAAGGGTTGTCTCTTTGTCAAAGAAATGAATGTACTGTTGCAATATATAAAGAGCATGGAAAAATATTATCAATTTTCATTAATAGTTTCCAGTACATAGCTTCTATCTTTTTTACTTTTTCCATTTCTTTGATATTCATCTTTATCTCTTTTCAAGCTGCATTTTCATAAGTCTTTGTTACAAAGAAAATAATCTTTCTTTTGGTCTTCTTTAGACATTCCTTTTCTCATTTCACTTCCTTTCCTTAGCTATCTGGAGGAAATGAATCTAAAGTTTTTCAATTTGTCTTTTTTGTCTTTAGGTATATCTAGTTAGTTAAAGACCTAAAATGTTTTCATTTAATATATCACATAATGCAAAGTTTGCAATACTATTCTGTACTTAATATGCTGTTACTGGCAATCAATGACAACACATTTGGATTAATCTTTTTGACATCTATGTCCTGAAACCAATTTATTGGTGCATATTACAGGAAAGAAAATTTTGTAATGGCAGATATTAGCCATCATCTTTGGAAATGTTTATTTATTTAAAAAATCTGTGAATGCAGCCTCAAAGTACAGTTTATAGAAATTAGTTATTTAGTTTGTATGCAAGAGATATTTACATTAACATGTGTTTGAATTATAGTTGAGAGAAATTTATCTTATTTGCTTATTTAAAAATTAGTATTGTAATCACCATGTAATTGATTTTTCCATATCACAAAAAACACTCTCTAATTAATTTGGGATTCTTATGAAGCTTACTTAAAATTGAATGGTAAATGAGTGCTTTAAATGATGAAAAAATGCTTGCCACTGTATTTATTCTTCTCAAAATTATTTTAGAATTCAAATTGTAGGAATTAATTCAGTTCTAAGAAAAGATTTTCTAACGGTATGCCAGAGTCTATTAGGGGACTCTGAAGTTAATTGCTTTGAAAAGACAAGAATTTTACAAATGAAATATAACTAGAATGCTTTCAAATAAAAATATAGTATTTCATAAAATTTGTGTTTTGGAAGTGTGGGTGTAATTGGCCATAATATTGCTTCTTTCTTTATTTTTAACTATATGTGTGTTGATTTGAAAAAAAAGGAAATATCTTTCCAAAATACTGTCTGAAGCATTAAAATAAAATAGGGCCAGGTAGGGAAATAAAGTTCTTAAAAAAAATGACAACAACAATTCAAGTTTCTCTCATAATATGTGCAATGATGAGGATTGTAAAAGATATTTGGGTTTATAATATGACATTATATAAATAACAAATGGTTATTTAAAAGGTGTTTGGGTTTATAATATGGCTTATGTTATATAAATAACAAATGATTATTTAAAAGGTGTTTGGGTTTATAATATGGCTTATATTATATAAATAACAAATGGTTATTTAAATGATGGTCATATTTTCCTTTAGTCACTTTTTTCCACTTGGAGAAAATAGACCTAATAATCTTAGAGCATTATTTAAATTTAAAAATTAAGAGCATGAATAGCTTTATATGTATATATGTATATATCTCATTTTGAGAAAATGAATTAAAATGAAAATTATGGTTCATATCAATATTCTTCGTAGAGTTGATTCTCTTATGTGCTGATCAGAATGATTTTGCTTAAAATATATTGCCCAAATGATACCATGAATTTAACATTGAGCTATTCTGAAATATTTTCTTTTTGTATTTTAAAATGACTATTATCTACAAATTTTTTACCATAGAGGATGATCTGTAGTTCTCAGTGAGAGACTAACATATCTAAACTAAGACTTGCTCATTCCCATTCCTTCCCATTCCTTCCCATTCCCAGGCAGAACTAATGATTCATTCTCTCTGGGACTTCTCTCAGTTTATGACATATACTCTTACATTTACATCCTTTAGAACCATCAACACTGACCTCTGCATTCTGATTCCCCAGGTAGTTTACTACTGATAATTTTGTTTTGTTTTTAAATTGAGTCTTTAATACTAACACAATGTCTTAAATATGTGTATAACTTTGTTCTTGAGGAAATTCCACCTGAAATGCTCAAATACTTTATGCTGAAATGCTTCCTGCTTTTCTTCTCCTTGAGGTAGGATGGACAACTGTGATATTAAAATAAGACCTATATTTTATTGAATACCCACTAAATTCCAGACACTTTTAAGTGTTTCTATAAATAACACAATTCTTGAAACAATAGTTCAACATAAAATTTATAATTAACATTATGCAAGGTGTGATGGTTAAATTCAGGTGTCCACTTGGCCAGGTGATGGGCATTCCCAGTTGTCTGACCAGGCAAGCACTGGCCTAACCATTACTGAAAGGATATTTTATGGCAGGTGGATAAAACAAAAGGTATCATCAGTCAGTTGATAGCATCTGTGGCTGATTACATCTATGATCAGCTAAGGGTGTGTCAACCAGTTGGATTTCAGCCAATCATTTGGATAATATCCCATCAGTGGAAAGAGGTTTTAAAGGAGAAGAGCTTTTCACTTGTTTCCTCAGTCAGCCATCCTCTCCTGTAGAGTTCATTGAGGAAATTCATCAGAGTTGCCTGCCTTGTGGCCTTTTCTACGGATTTTGGACTCTTATATCCCCACGTTGTGCAAGACACTTTTATGAATGCCATAATTACAGGTATCTCCTGCTGCTTATGTTTCTCTAGAGAACCCTGACTAATACACATGGGGTCAAAATAGAGCTGAGAGAAGTTAAGACAATTTCAGATGACAAGGAATTGAAACTAATAGCCAAATTTAAACTCAATAGTTTAGTTTTCTTTAGTCTGGGAGGAGATCATGATATCTTTTAAAGTTAAGCCTAGACTCCAGTAATTCCTGAATTGCATGATAGATGACACATCTCTCTCCCTCCCTCACTCCCTCCCACCTTCTTTCCCTCCCTCCCTTCTTTCCTTCCTTCCTCCCATGGAAAGCACTGAGTTCAAGCTGATGGGATAGGATTTGCATTGATTTATAACTTTATGCAATCATTCAGACCTGAAACTCCTATACTGCTATCTTCTGTTCCTCATTCTTTCTTGTTACAAGATTAATAGACTTATCCTGAACCCTCTAAGTACTCAATTTAAATATCAACTGTCTTAATAACATCTGTCTTCTCAGTGCAGTGATAGTCACTCAATTTTCTGTGCAACTTCATTTATATCACTACTCTTTTTAAAAAATTCCATGCCATCTGTTATTTAAAACTCATTCTAATCTTCCAGTTGATTTCCCAATAAAATTTGCTGGCTTGAATTAGTTTTGTTAAAATAACTTCTAATAGATAAATACTTTTACACCAATTTTTGTGTGTAAATATGTTTTCCTTATCAAAGTGTGTCTTCCAAAATTTAAATAATATGCTCAAGATTGAAAGAATTTTAGTTTTTACTCAAAAGAGATATGTTGAAGCTTCCTTGCCCTACCTCAGAAAACATATATCAAGTTTTTGTGAGTTACACATAACCATAAAACCTCTTCTCTTCTAAATAAAACTATTGCTGATTTTTTAAAAATATAACATCAATATTTTAACTAAGCTAAAACACAATCAGAGGATTAAATTTATTTGCGTTTTCCTGTGGTTAGCCTCTAGATGTATAGATCATTTTCCTATTAGAATAAGTTACAGACTGACATCTAGTACTTTGGGGAACATTTCAAAATGCACTTTTCTAAACTTTAAGTTTATATGCTGTTTTTACTGCTCCATTTCTCCCAAATATGTTAATATCACTATTTTCAGATATTCAAATACATTCTTATTCATTTTTAATGTTCTCATCATAATTTGTAGTTTTTAGTTAGAGATGGTCTCTTTTTTTAGTTTAATTGCCTTTTAATTTGAATTATTTTTACATCTCCTTCCTGTTATATTTACTGAAAGCTGAATCAAATTTTCCATTTTGATAAAATACATGAAATATTTTCTTCCTAAAAAATATGCCTCCTGACCTCTTTTTGTTGCTCAGATGTGGCCTCACTCTCTGTAAGCCCAACTCTGAAAGTGAAATCATTGTCCTCCCCTGTAAGTGAGACATGACATCCAGGGATAACATTCTCCCTGGTGGCCTGGGAGGTGTCTCCCAGGGATGAGCCCTACTCTAACACCATGAGATCAACAACTCCATCCAAAATAAAAGGGGGAAAAGAAGAGTAGCTAATAAGGTCAGTGGCAGAGAGAGTTCAAATAGAGTCAAGAGGCTACTCTGGAGGTCACTCTTCCGCATGCTTCCATTAGACATTGCTACCTACCATAACTTGCCAAACCCTAACAAGGTCCATTCCAACCAATCCTGAAGAATATTTAGGGCAATATATAAGATTCCACAAGGGTTTCATGACTAGAAAGTAACTTTCCAGAAACCTACAACCTCCAGATGGGTCCCTGGACCAGTTAGGTCCTGAAACATAGAGTGCCCAGCCTCTCCAGAACATCAGGTAGCTCC
Organism: Tamandua tetradactyla; assembly: GCF_023851605.1. NCBI lineage: Eukaryota > Metazoa > Chordata > Mammalia > Pilosa > Myrmecophagidae > Tamandua > Tamandua tetradactyla. The sequence goes on from NC_135333.1 coordinate 117,471,264, forward strand.
ATCTCCCTACTCTGTATTATTGACAGTCCCTTACAACATGAAAAAGGTAGGATGGCCAAAGCCCAAACACCCTTAAAGAGAGGGATAGAAAGACCAAAGGTGATGGTGGAGACATGCAGAGAAGATGGATTCAACAAATGAATATTACTGCTGAATCATTAACTTGATATCTCTTTTAGTCTCCAGGATCTTAGAGATGCTAGAAGTAAAAACCTAAAATTGGCATGGAATTGTAACCCATGCCAAACTCTGAAATATGTTCTACAAGTAAGAAAAGTATATATATTCCTCCTTGCATGTTTTTTAAATCTGAATTTGGAAAGCTTCAACCCTTGCTTACATGTGACCATTATTTCTACTGCTACTTTAGAATTTCACATTATCCCCTTCAACCCTCCCTTATTGGTTTGTAACTTACTATAGTGATTTTTAATTTGAACTTTTTGGAGTTGTCCAAGATAATGATTGATCACTAGATTGCAAGAACACACAAATTATTTTACTGGAGGCCGTGTTTTGACAAGTTTGCATGAGAGGGAAAGTTCCTCACAGCAAAAAAAAAAAGCCGCCCAGAGGCCCGTGACATTAGGGAGCCAACTGTGAGGTAGCAGGGCAAGGAAAACTCTGAAACCATTAGGAGAGAACAGAAAGGAAGTCGGTTTCTTGCATATCTATGTGATGGTACAGGGTCTGCCCCTGGCTAAAGGATTCTGAGAGATAGAAACAACAAGAGGCTTTGTAAGTGTAGTGACCTATCAGCTGGGAGCACACACAGGGTGAAGTTTCATAGAATATATGAAGAAAGTTATCTCTACATGATTAAAAATTATTTGGGCTATTTTTCATATAATTAGATGTATAGATGTTTGAGTTTGGTGCCAGCAAACTTTTCTAATCGATCAAGGCTTCTGTGAATTAGGAAACACCAAACAGAGCTATTAAACAAAAGGTCATATTTAGCTTATTTATAAAACACCCATCAATCCACTACCATTTTTTACCCAAGTCAATGTTTTCATATCTGAGTCATGTTACTATTGAAATCATAATGAATCTTAGTAATACTCACTATAATTGAACTCCTTTTTAATGTAACATCTTTGCCTTGGATCAATGATATATTGTTATCTGTTTTTCTCAACTGTATTGGCAGAGAAATTTCAATTCCTTTTGCCGTTACCCCTATGATGGATTCCTAAAAATTAAAATTCCCAAGATTCTACCTGAATAATTCTTTTGCACTCCACCAACTTTACCTCAATTGTACAGTCACAATGAAAGTAACTCTGTCAAAGGTGGATTCTTCCTCAATGGAGGATCCTGATGAGAACAGAGAATGGCCAACAACTTGGCACTGGCATGTGCCCTGAGAAGAGGACCCATGTAAGCTGTGCCCAGACTGCTGACCCATGTTAATGGATATTATGAAAATATATTTTTTAAGCTACTAAGTTGGTGAGTAATTGTTACTCAGTATTGGAAAACTAATATAACCAATTTTAGTGGGGGGGATGTTGATAGAATATTTTAAATATTCAGTATTATTTCCTTAATATGTCAATTAGTCATATTCTTTTTATCTTTATTTAATAATTTCTCTAAGGCTTTCATTTGCATTCTTGACTCCTCAGAGTTTATTGAACATTATATTATGCACATTCATAATTTCAAAGTGTCAAACTCCCATGTCCTATTTGGAGATAGATCCCCCCGTGGCGGAAGCAGTCTTGGGAAGTTCAACTATTTCATGGATGTTACTGAGAGTAAGTTAATTTCTTCTCATCTTCTGCCTCTCTCTCATGAGGATGTCCATCCTCATCACAGGCAAAAATCAGCTCAGTGCATGCTTTACCATCTGCAATGATGTTCATTGTGGTATGGGTCCTTGCCATGTACATCATCATGGGTACATAGACAGTGGCTTTCCATGCCACTAGTTGTTGCCATTGGTCCCTTCCTAACACCAGAGAAACTTTTATTCTCCAGACATGTTTTTTCTGCAAACCTCCCAGACTGATAAGCCATTGGCAATGGCCCATGAGTCGGAAACAGGTATATGAGGGTGCTTGGGTCTAAGTGTTGCAGGGTTAAGAGGCGGCCTGGCAGTTCAGTACCTTGGGCACATTTTCCCATGGCAGAGGAAATATATAACCTGCCTGGGGGGAGGGAAACAGGCTTCTGCTCAATTTACACAGGGAGACTTCAGCTTGGCCAATTATTCTGTGAACCAGCACTGAGCAGCTGGTGGGGAAGCTGTTCAGGATTTTAAGTGTTTTGGCCAGATGCCTTGGGATGCCAAATATAATAATTTTTACAGATAAATTTCCCATTAGATACAGCTATAACTCTTTTTTTTGTTTTTTTACTATTAAAGTATTAGCCTCATTTTATTCTACCTTTTAAAAATTTTTTGTGGATAAAAGTGAGAGATTGAAAATACATTACAATGATGACTCAGAATTAAACATTTATAACTTTTATTATTTGACTCATATTTACCATATCTAACACAACTAAGTATAATTGCATTTAATCTTCAAAGTTCTAATGATTTCAGGTGAATTTCGTTGTTGCCTTTAAGGTTGTGTTGTGGGGATAATTGATGTTTGTGTTATTGCAGTTGGGCAAAAAAATGCTTTGATAAAGTGAAACTCTTGTTTAGAAGTTTTATATGTATGCATCATTATCAATGTCACCATAGGGTAATGTATAAATGAGAAAAAATATATACTAGATTGCTCCACAATTGTCCAAATGTGCCTGAGTAAGTGTCTCAGCAAGGTGGGTGGAAAGGTGGAGAGGCAGTTCTTTCCATTAGTGCATGTTGACATTTCTATCACAGATGATTTTGATATCATTGGTTGCAACCAAATCTGGTTTGTGTATTTCACTTTGCTTCTGCTTATGGAGCTTCCTCTGCCTGAAATTCTTGGCCTCCACTCTTACCTACTTCAAGGCTCCATCTTAGAATCCAGCTTCTCTGGTGCATCCTTCTGGAATAGTGTTACATAATGTTAGAAAGCCACTCACTTGACAATTAGCTTTTGCTTCTTTGTATGGTCTTTTATATATATGTTCTGCCTTTTAAAAATAATTTGTTTAAGAAGTTAGAAATAATTCTCTTAATATTCTCAAGGCAGAAAACACTGCCTTACATAATGCCCATTGAAAAGAAGTATGATCATTTATGCTTTCATGATGAAGTCACCTATTTCTATTCCATAGAAATACTCCATAGAAATAACACTGGTGTTATTTTTTTTAAAGAAACATGCTAAAAAAAAGGGAGGGGGGAAGAAACGTGCTAGTTATTGTGCTTATATATAACTGTGTAATTTTAAAGTGATACTTTCAGAAAATAGCATCTCTGAATGCTGAATATTTGTTCTGCAGTTTACTAGCTATACAAGCTGTAATTCTTTGTGGTTGTGCTTTATTTTTTCCCTCACTATATCTCATAGAATAAGCATAAATATGTGATCATAATGTTTGGCAAGTATTTTGTGCTTCAATTCAATTTATCTATTATTGCTGTGTCTATAATTGCTAGTTAGCTGTAGGTTTGAATATCCTTATCTTTATAGTGCATTAAATTTATCTCAACATGACTTCTACTACACATTACATGATTGAAATGTATTAAATTTCTTTTCCATTGCTGTAGGCTATGCTGCTTTCAACATTGTTCATGTTTTTAGTTATACTTAAGGCAAAGAGCAAAGAGGATTGTATCTGAAATGTATTCAGTGTTAAACATTTTCTCCATTACTCCATCTTTACATATTTACTTACACAATTTTAATCTTCTGTCTTTGATTAATGAATTCATTCTCAGAAATCTCAAAGAGATTTTGGGCTTGAGAGGCCTATGAGGCTAAGTGAACAGTAATGGGGAACCATTCAAGAGTGACCCTATTTATCATAAAAGATTTGACTGATGAGTCACAGGTGAAAGTTTTGTTATTTACCTTTGTGATTCTCATTTACTTGCTCAGCATCACTGGCAATTTAATCATCATCACACTCACCCTGCTGGATGCTCACCTCAAGACACCCATGTATTTTTTCCTTAGGAATTTTTCCCTCTTAGAAGTTTCTTATACTACTAGATGCATCCTTAACTTCCGGGTTACCTTGGCAACTGGGGACAAAATCATTTCCTATGACTGTTGTGTCACTCAGGTGTTTTTTACCTCCCTTCTTGGAGCATCTGAATTTTACCTGCTGGCGGCCATGTCCTATGATTACTACGTTGCCATCTGTAACCCCTGCACTACACGACCATCATGAACAACAAAGCCTGCATATGGCTTGTCCTCAGTTGATGGCTTGCTGGGTTCTTTACCATCTTTCCACCTCTTATTCTGGGCCTAAACGTTGACTTCTGTGCCTCCAACATTGCTGCTCATTTCTATTGTGACACTAGTCCTCTCTTGCAGATCTCCTCCTCAGATACCTAGCTTATCAAGACAGTGGATTTCATCTCAGCTTCAGTGACACTCCTGGTCACATTGGTAATGGTGATAGTATCATACACCTATGTTGCATTCATGATCCTAAAAATCCCTTCAAGTAATCAAAGAAAAAGGCATTTTCTATATGTTCTTCCCACGTGATTGTGATTTCCCTCTTATGGCAGTTGCATTTTTATGTATGTTAAACCCTCAGTCCAAAAAATTTTTTTTCCAAGGGAATTGCAGTACTCAATACCTTAGTTGCCCCACTTTTGAATCCTTTCATCTACACTCTAAGGAACCAACAAGTGATAAAAGCCTCCGTGCATATGGTGCAATGTGTTATTTTGTTCTCAAATAAATAAATGTTCTGCTACGTTATAGAAAGGAAATCAACAAAAGAATTTTAAATAATATCAATTTACCAATTATAGCTTCTTACCAGTTCTTTTATTCTGGTTGTTTTAGCCTTTCTTTTACAAGCTTTATTTGCATATAAAACTTTTCATTACACAATGTTAAAAGTTTGTCAGAATGTTTTCATCATTGTTCTTGATCATCTTTAAAAACATTTATTTAAAAACTATGGTTGCACTTTTAAGGTATACTCTGTAGAAAGTAGATATATTTTATTTTTATATGCAAGTTCCATTAGAGATGTTTATATTTTAAGTATTTTCAGATATCTAAAATATTGCGGTCCCAGTCTTAAACCAACAAATCATTGGCATTCTTCTGGCCTCCAGAGCCACAAAACTGTTGTTTCAGAAAGTTCCTGGCTGTTTACTAGCTGCTTAGGATGAGGAATGAATCCTGGAACTCTTCATTCCACCATCTTCTGCCATGAAGTTAATCTTTTTCTGGTGGTGAGCCAATGTGACATCCAGGCTCACAAAAGTCCAACCTTATTAATAACATCTTCAGTAGCACATCCTTTGTTCCTCTGAATCAGGCATTTTGAACCCGAGAATGAAGATGTGTTGGTACTTTGAGCATTATAGGAGTACAGATGGATGAGTGGAATATAGCAAAGAAATATTCTCAGATCATAAGTATCTCATACAAGCATCAGCCCATAGTGAAACACCATTTCTAATCAGAGTATAATTTCTTCCCTCAAGGGTGTCACTGTTGATAAGAAGTAAAGTTTAAACAACTACTGAAATTAACTCAAATATTCCCCTACTACAATTAGAAGAGTTAGTAGAATGGAAAAGATTTCCATGCACTTGAACAAGAAAACGTAAGAAAGATACATCACATAAATCCATCAAAACAATTTTCATAATAAACTCATCTAAAAAGAACGAATGGTTTACAGTTGGCTAGAAGATACAAAAGGGAGAGAACAAAGGAAAAAACAACTCAGAAAGCTAAATCCCATAGTTATATAAGACAGAAAATTAGATTGTAAAAAATATTAATTATAGGTTTTGGAATAGTGCTGATATGGCAGGACAAAAGGGACTCAATGGCTTTAAAACTCCACAAGTAAGAGGACACAATTTTAGTTTGAGGATTTTGTCTGAGTTAGGATTTGTGTTTCCTCTTAGACTATATAATCCAGTTAAATGCTTCCTGGTTGGTTTTGAATGCATTACAATGACAAAATATTGTAACTTCATTTTTAAAAATATTTCAATAAACCTAATTACATTAGATAGTGTTTTGTGTATACATCACTTAAATGAAATTTCCCATAAAATTCTGATCCTATTCAAATTAGGCACATGGGATATGTTGACCTTCAAAATTGCCATTTACTGAGCTATTTATTCCAACAAAATTTTCATTTCCTGTCTTTGGCTTTTGTTTCTATTCAGTTGCCCATCATATATATACATTATCAAGCAATAAATTATGTGTACTGTTTAACAGACTTTATTTTTACTTCTATAGAGAATCTTTTGCTGAGTTTAGTGTATACATTTCAATTGATAGAGGCAAGTATCTTGTCTATATTTAAACATAATTCTACTTTCCTTTTCTCAGTTAAGACAGAGTACTAAACAATACTTCCACTTACAGAATGTTGTTTTATCTATCTATCTATCTATCTATCTATCTATCTATCTATCTATCTATCTATCTATTTATCTATCTATCTATCTATCTATCTATCTATCTATCTATCTATCTATCTATGTATCTATCATCTATCTATCTATTTATCTTTTATCCTGTCATCTATTATCTATTATATCTTCTTAGAAGAGCCAAAAATCTCATTCAGATTATAGTTAAGATTTACTTTTGGATTTAGAATCATTTGCCTGAGTTCATATGAATTTTCATTAACAGTAAAAGTTAACTGTCTTAGACCCAATACAGCAGCATAAGGAGTTCTAGGATTTAGCCCACCTTCCAGGATAGCAAGTAAATAGCCTGGAACAGTCAGAAGCATCTGGAATGGAAATGTGATTGATAAATCACGTTAAAGAGGGGCAAGTAAAGCCTTCCATACCATGGACTCCAGTCCCAGCACCACTGGCATGGCAGAGTGACTCAGCAGTCACTCTCTAGTGGGAAATAGAAACCCTCTCTCCTCGGACCAGGGAGAGTGAGACTCAGCCAGGCACCAATTTTGAGTTTTGATTAATAAATTTGGACTGCTGGTTACCAGCTCTGAGCACAGTGAAATTTACAATGCACCTAAGAAACAAAGACCCCAATGGATTCTTTTTCAGCCACAGTCCCAGCAGGAGAGGAAGCAGGGTGGACAGAGCCACACAGAGACCTCTGGAGGTGGCAGAGGTTGATTTACTGAAGGACAACTCTGCTCCAAGAAAAGGGGGATATGAGGCCAGGCCAGGCGAGCTGGACCACAAGCTCTGAGAACAGCTGCATTTTTTTAAAGCAGCCCATTAGAGAAAATAGCCGGCAGCCTCTGTTTCAGTCCTCCCCCAGGCAGGGGTACAGAAGAGTTGAATGATAGGGACTGTAACCCCTCAGGCAGCAGAGATAATTTGCTGAAGGGCTGCTCTTCCATGAGAAAAGTGGGAAGGGCAGGGCCCAGTGCAATTGGTGGCTGTCACTCAGAGAATATAAATCCGGGCCTCTGTGGTACAAGCAATATTTTCCAGACACATAAATTGGCCATTGAAACAATTGGCACCAGCAGGGATAGAAGTGAGGATGCTTGAGAATCACTGTAACATTTCTAGTTAGGTGGGAACAGGGTGCTAAAGGCAGCAATTGCACAAGAAAACAAGGGGGTTGGGGAAGAGGGGCCAAGGCCCAGCATAGGTAGTGACTATTATTTAGAGAATTCAAATTAAAAGGGCTGCATAAAAGCAACAATTTCAGCTAAGTTTCCCTCAGCTTCTTTGTCAACCAGCCTCTGGCAGGGGTAGGGTCAGCTGAGAATGAAAGGCACAGAACCACCTTCCTCCTGTGGGGAGCAGCAGACTGAAGTGCTCCATCTGCTGGCCAGGAAAGGGAAAGTCCAGAATCATGAGACTTGACAACAAAGTTTGGCATCTGCTGGGTCTTCTTCCCAGGGAACCTGGGTACCGATCTCCATTCCCTTCATGACACCTGGACCTGTCTTGTCTGGGAAAACTGACTGGGATATGTCCTCTCCAGGGAGGTCTTCCTCCAGAATCAGCCCTCCAGGGTGAAAGTAGCTAGAGACAATGAAAGGATTGCTAAAAGCATGTAGAGGCAAATCAGAAAACAAACAGAAAAGCAAGATTCAGAGATAGCAGAGAGGAAAAACATAGCCAGGAGGAGCAGAGTCCACCAGCCAGCAATCTTTGCAGATAAAGGAAAATGCCTCCCAGGGAGCTTAATGAAAGAGGAAACCAGGAGAGAAAGCTAGCAGATGTTGCCATGTTTGCCATGTGCCTTTCCAGATGAGAGAGAAGCCTTAACCATGTTCACCATGTGCCTTCTCACCTCAGAGAGAAACTCTGTATTTCATCAGCCTTCTTGAACCATGGCATTTTTCCCTGGATGCCTTAGATTGAACATTTCTATAGACTTGTTTTAATTGGAAAATTTTCTCAGCCTGTAAACTAGCAACTTATTAAACTCCCCTTTTTAAAGGCCATTCTGTAGCAAACAGGGAGCCCTTTCTCTCTCTCATTCAGCTGCCTTTTCTAGAGAAAACCCCAGACCAGCTCTCCTGACCTCTGGGAATGGATGAAGCTGCAGGCAAAAAGATAGGATATATTCCTGGTAGAGACTCCCTTTCCTAACTGCTAGGAATGGATGAAACTGCAGGCAATAAAGATAAGACACATTCTGGGATAGGGACCCCTCCCCAGCCACTCACCTGCTTCTGTAAGCTGCTTCAATGCCATAAATGGACCGATTGTCTTTCCTTTAATATTGCTATTTACCGTATTAGGCTTACCCTATCTGTAGCATGTAATAGTGTCTATAAAAACAAGTGTTGCCTTTTGTTTAGGGCTCAGACTTTCAAGGTGACTCGACTGAGCCCCATGGGCATGAGCTAATAAATCACTTGCTTCCTGAAACTGCAGTCCTTTAGTCTCAGCCTGCTCTAATTTCACAGAATGTTCCTGGAGGCCTGAGGCCCTGGTTTTCATGCTACATTTCTGGGGGCTCTTCCAGGATCTAACAGGGGGTGATGTTCTCACCTTCCTCACCCATGACGGCAGCGTCATCCAGACCGGAGACGCAATGGAATCCAATTCCGGCACCGGAATCTTCCCGTCTTGGGCTCCTGACCTCGCCGGTGGCGGTGCCCTCAACACTGGAGTGGAGATGAATCCAGGACAGTTTCAGGAATCAAGCATCAGAAGCACCGCCAGTCTGACTGGTGAGCACTCGAGTGTGTCAGGTTATCAGCCTACTCTGGGGCCAGGGACTGAGTGGAAGGGAGGCCTGATCAACCCCCAAGACTCTCCGAGTACCAGTCTCCATCTGGAGGAGCAATGGAAATGGAAGTCTTCAGATTTGGTTTTAGGAAGGGTGGCATGGGAGGAGTGTTGATTAAATGTGCGTGACTGAGTGAGTGAGTGAATGTTCTGGACCACAGGAGCTGAGCACCAGGCCATGAGTGAGTTTGGATTCTGCAAATCTGTGGCGATCCTCATACGGTTAAAGGTGGGCAACCCTTGCAGGGGGCTGGCCAGAGGTTTATACCGGACCACCAAAGCCAAGAGGCACCCAACGTCCCCGCTAGGGGAGTGGCCAGGCTGAACGAAGCACTAAATTGTCCAAAATCCCTTTATTATTTGTCTGTACACCCTTCCCCCTATCTTTTGGCTCCACCAATGTGAGGGGGGAGGGGGAATTTAGTAAGACACCTTTGCGGTGCATGAGGTCCAACTTTAAGTAGAATTTTACTGATGACTGGGGAGTCGAGCTGACCCCCGGCCAATTCAGGAAATCTGTCGGCTAAAATAGCCCAACATTGGGGTAGATTGGCCACCTGAGGGAACTTTTGACTTAGAGAAAGTACAGGCAGTTTATAGTATAGTGTCAGGGATGCCTGGCCACCCAGATCAGTTTCCCTACATTGCCACCTGGCCAGAAGTTGCAAAGAAGAAGCCAGGATGGATAAAGACTTGCTTTGATGGACATTGCCAAGTGCTTCTCACCCAGGTGATGGAGGGATCCCATAAGAAGCCAGGCAATAAGTCCAAGATTCCAGTTTTATCCAGACCACCAGAGAAGAAGAAAACCCCCTGCCTTACTTCATACCACCAATATCCACGGCCCAGCCAAGCTCTTCTGCAGCAACCCCTGCTCCCCCCAGCAGCCCAGAGGCATCTCCTGAGACTCCGCTGAACTCAGCCATCCCTGGACCCCTGAGCTATGGCAGTTGCAGCCCTGGCTGGCTGTAGCTGCTCCACCTACAGTCACACCCTTAATGTCTCTGAGAGAGACCCCAGGCCCTCCCTATGTTGATGCCCAGGGAGACTTTCAGGAAGGGAGAAGAAACTTCATATATATCCCCTTCACTTCTACTGACTTGTTGAACTGGAAGAATCATACACCATCCTACACTGAGAGGACCCAGATGATGATTGACCTGTTCCAGTCTATTGTCCATACCCACCAGCCCACCTGGACCGACTGCAATCAGCTACTTGTAACTCTTCTCAGCACTGAGGAGTGTCACTGTGTGGTAGTGGTGGTGCAAAAACACCTGGAGGAAAACACCCCTGATGGCACCCTAGACCTAACCCAATATGCCACCTGCAGTTTTCCAGGAGAGGACTCAGAGTGGGACCCAAACACTGATGCAGGGTTGTAGTCCCTCCAATGCATTGAGAGATTAATTATATAAAGAAGATATTGGGTGAGTATAAAGAAGAACTTACAGATATGCAAATAAAATCAGAGCTTATGGAAATGAAATACAAAAGAGATTAAAAGTATAATGGAGACATACAATAGAAGATGTGAAGAAACAGAACTAGAATCAGCAAACTAGAGGAAAAGACATCTGAAATCTTACACATAAAAAAATAGCTATGAAAACTAATACACAGATTTGAGCAGTGTCTCAGGGAGTTGAATGACAGCATGAAGCATATGAACATATATGTAATGTTTGTCCCAAAAGAAGAGAAAGGAAAAGGGACAGAAAGAATAACTGAGAAAATAATAGTTGAAAACATCCCAACTCTTATGAAAGACATCAAATTACAGTTTCAAGAAGTGCATCATAACTGAAACAGATGATATCTGAATAGACTTACTCCAAAACACATATTAATCAGATTTTCAAATACCTATGATGAAAATAGAATTCTGAAAATAGCAAGAGTAAAGGCACCCATCACATATGAGGGAAGCTTCATAAGACTAAGCGAGGATTTCTCATCAGAAACCGTGGAGGGGAGAATGTGGTGTTATGATACATTTAAGACACTGAAAGAGAAAAACTGCTGTACAAGAATTCTATATCCAACAAAAATGTCCATCAAAAATGAGGTAGAGATCAAAATGGTGACATATGTATGCTGTGAGAGTTCATTAACAAAAAATACTCTACAAGAATTTTTAAAAGGAGTGCTATAGGTTGATAGGGAAAGAAAGGAGAAAGAGGTTTAGGGGACTGTGTACAAATGAAGAATATCAGTAAGATTAATTAAAGGGGTAAAAAGAAAAAAAGTAAGACATAATGGTTGAAGAAAGAACTGCTTTTACAGTAATAATATTGAATGTTAATGGATTAAATGCCCCAATCATAAGTCATAGACTGGCAGAACAGGATCTTCTATATGTTCCTTACAAAAGCCTCAATTGAGACAGAAGGACACAAAACAATTGAAAGTGAAAGTTTGGTAAAAGATATCCCATGCAAACAGTAACCAAAAAAGAGCAGGGATAACTATGATCATATTGGACCAAGTAGACTTTAAATATAACACTACTAAAAGAGACAAGGAAAGACACTGTATAATAATAAAAGGGGCAATACACTAAGAAAAAAGAACAATCACAGTATTTATGCTCCTAGCCAGGGTGCCCCAAAATGAATGAAGCAAACACTGGAAAAATTGATGGGAGAAATAGATATCACTACAATAATAGTTGGAAATTTCAATAGACCACTTTCATCAATAGATAGAACATCTAGGCAGAGGATCAATATGGAAACAGATCTTGAATAATTTGATAAATGAGTAGACTTAACAGGCATTTACCGAAGATTGCACCCCAGAACAGCAGGATATACATTTTTCTCAATTGGCCATGGATCATTCTCCAGAATAGAGCATATATTGGGTCACAAAGCAAGTCTCAACAAATTCTAAAAGTTTGAAATTATACAAAGCACTTTCTCTAATCATAATGGAATAAAGCTGAAAATCGATAACAGGTGGAGGAATGGAAAATCCACATTTTATGAACGCTAAATAATGCACTCTTAAATGACCAGTGGGTCAAAAAGGAAAATGCAAGAGAAATCAATAAATATCTCAAGGCAAAAGAAAATCAGAACACAACATAACAAAACTTACATGACATAGTGAAGGTAGTGCTGAGAGGGAAATTTATTGTCTTAAATGCCTATATTAAAAAAGAAAAGCTAAAATCATAGACTTAAGTGAACAGCTAGAGGAACTAGAAAAAGAACAGCAAACTAATTCCAGATGAATAGAAGGAAAGAAATGACAATCTTTAAAGCAGAAATAAATGAAATTGAGAACAACAACAATGAAAAAAAAAACAATAGGGAATCAATAAAACCAGAAGTTGGTTCTTTGGTAAAATTGATAAAATTGATGGACTCAGGACTTCCGGGACAGGACAGCAGCTTGAGAACATGTACATTTTGGTTTGTCCTCCAGAACAGCTACTAAATGGCCAGACACAATACAGAACAGCTCCTGGAGCCACGCCAGTTACTGGACTCACAGCATACCCCAATCTGGACCAGCTGGACCAGCTGCAAGCCCCCCAGAACCGTAAGTTCCCCAAGCTGTGGTAACTGCTGCCCCTCCCCCACAGGCTGTTTCCCAGGGGGAAAGAAACGAGACTTTACCATCAGCAGGGACTGAGCCCAACAAAATGTTACTTGTGGAATAAATTAACAAATTCTGAGTACTAAAAATGGCTTCCAGTTCAGGTGAACCTGGCCAAGCAGAGGTTGCTCATTTTTGCCCCAGCACCAAGGGGGCAGGGCTGAGGGAAAAAGGAAAAAAAAGAAGGAAATAGAGGTTTTTGTGGCTGTGTTTCTACTAAGGCTTGACTGCCTTTGGATATAGTGATAGGGCTCCTCACCTGCAACTGCCCAGGCATAGGCAGAAACAAGCGTGTTTGAGGGCTTGTCTGGAGACTGTGCCTTCACCAGGTGAGGGGTGAATCCCAACTCAGGTTGAATACCTCTCTCAAGGAATTCAGACACCAGGGCTTGGTAATTTGAAACCATTAAAACCAGCCTACAAACTGTCCTTGGTCTCCACCACGCCACCAGCCAAAGTTAAAGGTATAGCATCATCTTATGCTGGTGGGACCTGCAGGCAGACAAGCACCACATACTGGGCAGGATAAGAAAAACAGAGTCCAGAGACTTCACAGGAAACTCTTTCACCCTGCTGGGTCTCAGCCTTGGGGAAAACTGACACAGGTGACTCTTTCCTCCTGATAGAAGGCCAGTATGGTCTGGGAAAATCCGGCTGGGGTCTATAATACCTAAGTAGACCCTCATGAGTGTGTGTGGGGGGGGGAAAGACACCATACAAGCAGAGCAAGAAACAAGAAAACAAGAACTGAAAAACTCTCCTCTGTTAAACAAAACTTAAGCTAGAGGTCCAGATAAAGCTGAATTGAATGTCAAAGAACAGATAGACAACAAATTCATCCAGCAAGAAAACCCTAGATAAAAGAAGTGAAAGCAATCTCCAGAATAAACTAATTAAGGTAATTGAATGCCTAGATGCCAGCAAAAAATAATAAATCACACTATGAAAATTGAAGATATGGCCCAGTAAAAGGAACAAACCAACAATTTAAATGACATACAGGAGCTGAAACAATTAATTCAGAATGTACGAACAGACATGGAAAACCTCATCAAAAACCAAATCAATGAATTGAGGGAGGATATAAAGAAGGCAAGGAATGAACAAAAAGAAGAAATTGAAAATCTAAAAAAACAAATCAAAGAACTTATGGGAATGAAAGACACAGATGAAAAAAACAATGGAAACCTACAATGGTAAATTTCAAGAAACAGAACATTGGATTTCTGAACCGGAGGATGGAACATCTGAAATCTGGCAAGAAAAAGAAAATATAGGGAAAAAATGGAAAAATATAAGCAGGGATACAGGGAACTGAAAGACAATATGAAGCCCATGAATATACGTCTTGTGGGTGTCCCAGTAGGAGAAGAGAAGGGATAAGGAGAAGAAAAGCTAATGGAGGAAATTATCATTGAGAATTTCCCAACTCTTATGAAAGACTTAAAATTACATATCCATTAAGTGCAGCGTACCCCAAAGAGAATAGATCCAAATAGACGTACTCCAAGACACTTACTAATCCCAATGCTAGAGATCAAAGAGAAAGAGGGAATCTTGAAAGCAGCAAGAGAAAAGCTATCCATCACATACAAGGGGAGCTCGATAAGACTATGTCTTATGAGCTTATGAAAGACCTAAAATTACAGATTTTACAGACCCAACTCTTATGAAAGACCTAAAATTACAGATCCAAGAAGTGCAGCACACCCCAAAGAGATTAGACCCAAATAGGCGTTCCCCAAGACACTTACTAGTTAGAATGTCAGAGGTCAAAGAGAAAGAGAGGATCTTGAAAGCAGCGAGAGAGAAGCAATCCATCACATACAAGGGAAACCCAATAAGATTATGTGCAGATTTCTCAGCAGAAACCATGGAGGCAAGAAGACAGTGGGATGATATATTTAAATTATTAAAAGAGAAAAACTGCCAACCAAGAATTCTATATCCAGCAAAAGTGTCCTTCAAAAATGAGGGATAGATTAAAACGTTTTCAGACAAATATCACTGAGAGAATTTATTACCAAGAGCCCAACTCTGCAAGAAATACTGAAGGGAGCACTAGAGACAGATATGAAAAGACAGAAGAGAGAGTTGTGGAGAAGAGTGTAGAAAGGAAGACTATGAGTAAAGGTGAAAAGAAGGAAAATTAGATATGACAGATAAAATCCAAGAGGCAAAATGGTAGAAGAATGTACTACCCATGCAGTAATAACAGTAAATATTAATGAATTAAACTCCCCAATCAAAAGACATAGACTGGCAGAATGGATTAAAAAACAAGACCCATCTACGTGCTGTCTCTACTCAAAGCACATGGAAGCAAGGACACAAATGGACATTTGCACACCAATGTTTATAGCAGCATTATTTACAATTACCAAGAGATGGAAACAGCCAAAATGTACATCAACAGACGGGTGGCTAAATAAACTGTGGCATATACATACAGTGGAATATTATGCAGCTGTAAGTCAGAATAAAGTTATGAAGGATGTAACAACATGCATGGACCTTAAGGACATTATGCTGAGTGTGATTAGCCAAAAACAAAAGGACAAATACTGTGTGGTCTCACTGATATGTACTGACATTAGTGAATAAACTTGGAATATTTTGTTGGTAACAGAGACCATCAGGACATAGAAATAGGGTAAGATATTGGGTTTCTGGAGATGAAGGGATACAGATTGTGCAACAGGACTGAATACAAAAACTCAGAAATGGACAGCACAACACTACCTGACTGTAATAAAATTATGTTAAAACACTGAATGAAGCTGAATGTGAGAATGATAGAGGGAGTAGGGATGGAGCATAAATGAAATCACAAAGAAAGATAGTTGATAAAGACTGAGATGACATAATCTAGGAATGCCTAGAGTGTATAGTGATAATGACTAAATGTAAAAATTTAGAAATGTTTTTGCATGAGGAAGAACAAAGGAATGTCATTACTGCAGGGTGCTGAAGATAGATTGTAATTAATATTTTAAAATTTCAACTTATGTGTGAGACTAAATAAAAAATGTCTATTTGGGGCAAAATTTATATTTGGACTAGTACATCTCCTAATATAACCTAGGTAGATAGTTGGTTGAACTACAGAAGTACATGAGTACATGGAACCTTGGGTAGGACATGAGATTTTATTGGTTTGTCAAGAGTGAAACCCCAATGAATCCCAGAGTGATTTGATCAGTGAGTGGAAAAGTATTTGCAAAGTCCCCTTCACGGAATGGTGAGAATGGGGGAAAATTCAACCTCCCCAAGTTGAATTATTGATGTTCTCACAAGCAGTGCAGACAACCGAAGCAGTGCAGATAACTGAATTTTCAACAATTCATGAACCATAACCCCACAAAGGATAGGTCAAGCCTACTTAAAATTAGGCCTAAGAGTCACCCCCAAGAGAACCTCTTTTGTTGCTCAGATGTGCCCTTTCTCTCCAGCCAATACAACAAGCAAACTCACCACTCTCCCCCTGTCTATGTGGGACATGACTCCCAGGGGTGTGGACTTTCCTGGCAATTTGGGACAGAAATCCCAGAATGAGCTGAGACTCAGCATCAAAGGATGAAGAAAAACTCCTGAATGAGCTGAGACCCAGCCTCAAGGGATTGAGAAAACCTTCTCTACCAAAAGGGGGAAGAGTAAAATGAGACAAAGTATCAATGGCTGAGAGATTCCAAACAGTCAAGAGGTTATCCTGGAGTTTATTCGTATGCATTAAGTAGATATCACCTTGCTATCCAAGATGTAATGGAGAGGCTGGAGGGAACTACCTGAAAATGTAGAGCTGTGTTCCAGTAGTCATGTTTCTTGATGATGATTGCATAGTGATATAGCTTTCATGATGTGACTGTGTGATTGTGAAAACCTTGTTTCTGATGCTCCTTTCATCTACCTTGTCAACAGATGAGTAGAACTGTTGTGGACCAGAGGCTAACCTAAGATGGTGATTAAGCCAACATGGCCACCCTGGCTGATGCAATAGCACCTACATATTACAACAAGGTTCTTCACGGAAATAGGCTCCCGCCAAGAGTCTGTTCTGCCCCTTTTTCCCTGGCAACAAGTGCCACAAATCATCTAACCAACCCTTCCCGCTGGCGCAAACTCCCTCCTATCATAATGCTCCACATACCCTACTTCCCTCCCCAAGTCAGTATATATACACCTGGTTTGCTTAATAAAATTTGCAGCTTGATGAGAATCCTGTCTTGCTGTCCTTCTTGCATCTCTCTGTCCCATAGCCATTCTTCCCTCAGCAGGTGGCGGACCCCATTGACTGTCCTGCGGGTCGGGACAATTGGCACCCAACGTGGGGCTCAACTGCTAGCTGAGAGATAGAAGCATCGCGCGCTGAAAAATGAGGAGGGCCCTCCCATAACCCCGGACTGCCACAGAAGTAACTCGCCTGTGAACGCAGCCCCGGCGACATTGCCTCGCGCCGACGGACGAACAAAGAGAAAAGCGAAGGATCACGCAGTAAGTCACTTTCATTTTCATTTAAAAAATTCACTATGGGACAGGAATCTAGTACACATGAGCTTTACGTGAGACAATTAAAAGAAACCCTCAAGATGCGAGGAGTGAGAGTTAAGAAAAAGGACCTTAGAAATTTCTTTCAGTTTGTCTATCAAACCTGTCCATGGTTCCCTGCTGATGGGACCATAGACCAAAAATGCTGGTTGAGAGTAGGAGATTGTTTAAAGGACTATTATAAAATTTTCGGGCCGGAAAAAGTACCAGTTACAGCCTTCAATTATTGGAACTTAATCAATGAGGCCATAAATACTTTCCCTTCAGACCCTGAAATACTAGAGCTTTGTAGAGAGGGAGAAAATGCCTTAAAAAATTCAGACCCCGAAATACTAAAGCTTTATAGAGAGGGAGAAAATGCCTTAAAAAATGCACATCCCCTCTCCAGACCCCACTCAGAATGTAATTCTGTCACTATAGATATACCAAATGACACTGACCTCCAAGAAGATAAAACTCCCTGTGCCGAAAAACCCCTCTCAGCTTTTAATAACCTCCCAGCCTTCCGACCCCCCCCCCCCATGTGCCATGTGCACCACAACCTCCTCACCATTGCTATCCTATAATGCCCTGAGTTCCACCCTTCCTGCCACAATATACAGCCTTGGAGGAAGCGGCCACTACGCTCAGAAACAGTGCAAACACCTTTAATGAACTCTTTGCCCAAGAACAGGCCAGAGCTAGCCGACAACAACTGCAAAATAATCACCTCCTCAACTCCTTGCAAACCGCCAGTCAGGCGCTCTCTTCTCTCTCTCTAATGACTAACTAAAATAAGCCCTCTAACCCCCGCTGTGCCAACTACACTTTTCCGGTCCTCCGTAGCCAGCAAAAGTCAAGGTCAGAGGCTTCCGAGCCTCAGTCTGAACAGGAAAGTGAGGAGGAAGGGAGCGAGAAGGCCAATGATGAGGACGAAATAAAATCAGAATGTAGCCACGAGTGTAGCCACGAGTGGGAGGAAACACCCCGAACCAATAAATACAAAAGGATTAATCTAAAATATTTAAAAGAACTAAAAAAAGCCATGCATGATTATGGAGCAACTGCCCCTTTTACTCTGGCTTTGCTAGACAATATTAGCGAAAAGGAGCTTACTCCAAATAATTGGTCACAGCTCGCCAGAGCCACCCTATCAGGTGGCGATTTCCTGCTATGGAAAGCGGACTATGAGGAGCAGTGTAAAAAGTATGCTGAAAGCAACATCTTAAAAGACAGCACAAAATCTTGGTCATTAAAAAAGCTTCTAGGGTCAAGTCTTATCATCTTAATTCTACCCAAGCACAATACCCCCTTGGTTTCCAGGTGCAGTCCGCCACCATTAAAGCATGGAGGCTACTCCCCCAAAAAGGGGCTCTCACTTCCTCTTTATCAAAAATAGTTCAGGGTCCCAACGAGCCATATACTGACTTCCTTAGTCAGCTACAGACTGCAGCCCAATGCATTCTCGGTGATCAGCAAAGTGAAAGCGATTTTATCAAGTATCTTGCTTATGAAAATGCTAACACTGCCTGTCAGGCGGCAATCCGCCCTTTTCATAACACTGACCTCTCCAATTATATTAAACTTTGTAACGGAATAAATCCTAATACTCAGGCAATATTAGCTGTCTTACAAAATCGCCCTCAAAACAACGGCCCCATCTACTTTAATTGTAATGAATCGGGTCATTATTCAAAAAATTGCCTCCTACGCACAAATAATTTTCCCACGCACCCGCCAGTATCTAATTTCCCCAGTCCAAGACCTCCCCCTCGCGCCGTCTGTCCTCGGTGCAAAAAAGGGTTTCACTGGTCCTCTGATTGTCACTCTAAAACTGACATCATGGGTCAACCTTTAATGCCTAGGCAGCAGGGAAACTCCCATCAGGGCCAGCCCCAGGCCCCTCAGAGGACAAACACCGGGGCAGTACGGTTTGTCCCCCAGCAGCAACCCCTCCCTTCAGTTCCAGCGCTACCAACCATTCATCATGCCTCCATGTCTCAGAACTCCAGAGGGCCACAGCAGGAAGTGCGGGGTTGGACCTCTGTGCCTCCTCCGACTCAATACTAACCCCAGAAACATCACCCTTACTTATCCCTACAGGAGTCTATGGGCCATTACCTCCTAACATTTTTGGTCTAGTACTAGGAAGGGCTAGCACCACCTTGCACGGCCTCCAAATCACCCCAGGAATAATTGATAATGATTATACAGGGGAAATTCAAATTATTGCTGTCACTAACTATGACCTCGTTCCCATCCATACTGAAGATTGGGTGGCACAACTCATTTTGCTCCCCCTTCAACATATCAATACTAATTTAAAAAAACTCTATCGCTCAAAAAACAGTTTTGGGTCATCAGATGCTTATTGGGTCCAACCTATTATGAAAGAAAAACCAACCTTATGTTTAAAATTCAATGGAAAACCCTTTACAGGGCTTATTGATACTGGAGTTTATGCTACTGTCATCTCCTCAAAACACTGGCCTAAAGCTTGGCCCCTCACTTCCATTCATACTATAATTGAGGCATAGGTGGCCAAAATGAACCCCTCGTAAGCGCTCAATTATTAAAATGGGAAGATGAGGAGGGCAACACCGGAGATGTCTTACCGTATATCATACCTGATCTACCGGTAAACTTGTGGGGCCGAGATATTTTAAGTCAAATGAAAATTATCATGCATAGTCCAAATGATGCTGTCACTGCACAAATGCTGAAAATGCACCATCTCCCTGGGCAAGGTTTGGGGAAAAATAACCAGGGCATAAAACAACCCATAATGACATTTCTGCGAAGGGACTGGACAGGACTAGGTTACAATCCAAATTTACCATGATGGTCATTGACATTCCTGTACCCCACGCAACAAAAATCTCTTGGAAAACCACGAATCCTGTGTGGGTTGATCAATGGCCATTAACCTTAGATAAAACCCTGGCAGCTATACGGTTAGTACAGGAACAACTTCATGCCGGGCATATTGAACCTACCCACTCGCCCTGAAACACTCCAATTTTCATTGTTAAGAAAAAATCTGGCAAATGGTGACTAATACAGGACTTACGCACCATCAATAAAGTAATGGTCCCCATGGGGGCGCTTCAGCCTGGCCTTTCCTCACCAGTTGCTATCCCTGCAAATTGGCACAAAATAATTATTAACCTTAAAGACTGTTTCTTTTCTATACCCCTCCATCCAAAGGACAGACAATACTTCGCCTTTAGTGTCCCTCAAACTAATTTTCAAGCCCCCATGTCTCGCTTCCAATGGAAAGTTCTTCCACAAGGCATGGCTAACAGCCCAACACTGTGCCAAAAATTTGTTTCCGATGCCATCTGTCCCGTTAGAGCTCAATGGCCATGCAACTATATCCTCCATTACATGGACGATATTTTAATTGCCAGCCAAACAATTACTGACTTACATACCTGCTTTCTAATGCTCTTAAAATGCCTGAAAGCAATGGGTCTCTCAATAGCCCCAGACAAAATACAAGTTTCAAATCCATTCTCATATCTAGGTTTTGAACTCCATCAAGAGCGTGTCCTAACGCCAAAAATCCATTTACAAACCAATCACTTAACAACCCTAAATGACTTTCAAAAACTTTTAGGTGACATCCAGTGGCTCCATCCTTATTTAAAATTAACAACTGAGGAAATCGCACCCCTTACAGACTTACTAAAAGGTGACCCCAGTCCTTCCTACCCTCGGATTTTAACAAAGGAGGCCGCTCGAGCACTAACCATTGTAGAATCAGCTATCCAAAATCAAACCTGTTATCAAATACACTATGACCAACCATTATACTTTATCATTCTTCCCACACCTCATGCGCCAACAGGGGTTTTTTGGCAACCTAATCTAAAGTCTCCCACAAATAAAGGCTCACCTTTGTACTGGGTACACCTTTCCTCCACACCGAGCAAAGTTCTCTTCCCATATCCATCTTTAACTGTCTCCCTCCTAATGAAAGGCCAATGAATGAGCCTCCAGTTATTCAGAAGGGACCCTGATACCATCATTCTCCCATATACACTAGAACAAATACAATGGCTATCTCAAACAAATGACGAATGGGCCATTGCTTGTGTTTCCTTCTCAGGCAATTTAGAAAATCATTATCCAAGTGATCCTATAATCCAGTTTGCTAAAACTCATCAGTTTGTCTTCCCTCGGGTCACATCACAAACACCTATCACCCCAGCGCTCACAGTTTTCACCGATGGCTCTGCCAATGGCACCACCGCCTATGTAATTCAGGGCAAGGCCACCCGCCTTCCATCCCCTTACACATCGGCTCAACTCATTGAACTTTATGCAGTTTTACACGTCTTTCAAACACTCCAGACCCAACCATTTAATCTATACACCGATAGTGCCTACATCGCAAAGTCTATTCCCCTCTTGGAAACAACACCTTTTATCAAACCCTCCACCAAAACTACTCAGTTATTCTCAACCCTACAAAAGCTTATCCACCAGCGCCACCTTCCTTTCTATATAGGACACCTCAGAGCACATTCGGACCTACCTAGCCCACTCACTGAGGGCAATGCCCTAGCGGATGCAGCCACTCGCTCAGTTCATCTAGCCGTCCTCAACCCACTTGAAGCAGCCACAAAAGCCCATGCTCAACACCATTTAAATGCAACCACCCTCCACCACAAATATCGCCTCTCTAGGGAACAGGCAAGATCCATAGTCAAAGCCTGCAAAAATTGTGTCACTGAATTGCCGGTCCCACACTTGGGAGTCAACCCCAGAGGGCTAATCCCTAATGAACTTTGGCAAATGGATGTCACACACTTACCAGAGTTTGGCAAGCTAAAATATGTGCATGTCAGCATAGATACATTCAGTGGGTTCATTGTGGCCAGCCTCCATACTGGAGAAGCCTCAAAGGATGTTCAATCCCATCTACTATACTGTTTTTCCATTTTAGGTCAGCCAAAAACCATCAAAACAGATAATGGGCCTGGCTATACGGGAAAAAACTTCCAAAACTTTTGCCTACAACTTAATATTAAACATGTTACAGGAATCCCCTATAATCCTCAGGGACAGGGAATAATTGAGCGAGCACATCGCACCCTGAAAAATACCCTAGGACGCCTGAAAAATAGCACTCTCTCCCTGATGAAGCAGTGCCCTCGCGACCTCCTTCACCATGTGCTTTTTGTTCTTAATTTTCTATCAGTTGACACGAATGGGTGTTCCGCAGCCGACCGACATTGGCATTCGGAAACCTCTACAAATCAGGCCACTGTTATGTGGCGTGACCCCTTAATATCAAAATGGAATGGGCCTGACCCTGTAATTATTTGGGGACAAGGCTCTGCTTGCATATATGATCAAGAAAAGGAAGGCCCTCGCTGGCTTCCAGAAAGACTAATAAAACATATTGATCCTCCACTATCGGAACTAACCCCTAAGACACCTTCCCCCCGTCCTTCTAATAATAATCTCTCCAGGGTGGAAGTCTCTCCCTGAGAAAAATGTTTTTCTTCTCTCTTTCAGCGCTTCAACAAATCCTGCTATAGCCTACCCGGACGCAGCCAGCCTACACACAACCGGAAGCCAGAAGGAGTCCTACTTACAGGTTTACCCCATCACTAATACCACATGAATTACTGGCTCTTACTAATTTGTCTTCTAGCCCTAGTGTTCGCAGCAATACTAGCAGAAGTTGCCCCAAAAGACTGGAATCTATTAGAAAGAATTTTGCTCGCCATAACATTTCTATGTGCTATAGGGTGCATTACCCTGCTAGTTTTTCTCCCTTAATCAAAGGAACAGATAGCCTTTATTAGAATGGCTTTATTAATATTCCCCTCTAGACTTGTCATCTTATGCTTGCTCCTAAAATATACTTTTGGTGGCATGGATGACCCACAAGCCATCCAAAAACTGGTGAACAAGATCCATAATACTGCATGCGATTGTAGAGAAACAGTTCAGAACACCCCCTTGACGGGAACATACTCATTGCAGCAAAGTTGTAGGGAGAAGGTAGCCTACCTATTACATGGTCACGCCTCCAAGGTAGGGAAAAATCAAAGATGGGTCTGTTTGAAGCTCCCTAATCTAGCATCCCCCATTAATGGGGTATTACCAAAGTATACTTGCACCCAAATATATTCCTCTCTTCATACCCAATGCTATACAGCGTATTCACAGTGCATAGACAAAAGCAATAACAAAACTTACTATTTTACTAAATTATCTCACACAGATTTAATGTTTAAGCCGCCTGAAGGAATAGGCAACTCTAAGCTCCAACTAAGCAACTGTGGTGGAAATGATGCTGCAATAGGGAAGGAGGTGTGCTGGTCACCTACACCCCCAATACACATGTCAGACGGAGGAGGACCCCAAGATCAAGCTAGAGAGCTCGTAGCTAAAAAACAATTACAAGCAATAATTGATCATTTATATCCTCAGCTCCATTATCACCCGCTAGCAAAAATAAAAATCCAAAATATAGATCTAGACCCCCAAACGTATGACATTTTAACTGCCACTTGGAAATTACTCAATATCTCCAAACCAGAATTGGCATCTGATTGCTGGCTTTGCCTACGGATGGGAGGCCCCCTGCCCCTTGCCTTGCCACCACGCAATAATACCTATAGCAACCTCTCTAGCTCTTGCAGTATCTCCATACCTTTCCGAGTGCTGCTTGAGTTCGAAAACAGCACTCTTTGCTTCTCCTCACCATCCACTAATAATAGTAATGAGATAGATCTTGGCGTGCTCTCTATTGATTGTCAGGAGACAATCAATAGCTCTGATCCCCTCTGTCCCACTAACGGCACTGTATTCATATGTGGCGGTGGCCTTGCTTATACTGCACTCCCACAAAATTGGACTGGGTGATGTGTCTTAAGTATACTCCTTCCTAATATCGATATCATCAGAGGGGAGGAGCCAGTACCTATCCCCAGATTAGACCTTATTGCTGGCCGCCAAAAAAGGGCCGTGCAAATGCTCCCCCTCCTAGCTACGATGGGAATTCTTGGAGCTTTAGGTACTGGATCTGCTGGTCTAGGGGTTTCTGTCACACAATATACTAAATTATCCAAACAATTAATTGGGGAAGTGCAAGCTTTATCAAGCACCATTCAGGACGTTCAAGACCAGTTAGACTCTCTTGCCGAGGTAGTCCTACAAAATCGTAGAGGGCTAGATTTATTAACCGCGGAAAAGGGGGAATATGTTTGGCTTTACAGGAACGCTGCTGCTTCTATACAAATAAATCTGGCATCGTCAGAGACAAAATTAAGAAGCTGCAAGAAGAATTGGAAAAAAGAAGACAAGAACTGGCTGAATCTCCTCTATGGAGCGCATTTAATGAACTATTGCCTTACCTCCTCCCTATATTAGGCCCTTTAATAACCTTACTCCTCATAATATCTATTGCACCTGCCATTATAAGGAAAATACTCCAGCTTGTAAAGGATCAAGTTAACTCAGCCTTAGGGAGGCCCATTCAGGTGCATTACCAAAGGCTCCGTCTCCAGGACCAAGGTGTGACCCTGGAAGGCCAAGAAAACATCTACCCTCTGCAAACCCCCTCCTACGGGAGCAGCATATAACTCAAAGATATGCTTCCAGCTTACGCTGTGATTGGTACCACTGGGTGTGAGGCAAAGCACTGCAAAGGAGGGCCAAATGATCAAATAGGCCATTTCGAGCCCCTTGAGGAATATGCCTCATTTGCACAAAGATTTGCTCTGCAATAATTCCTTTCCACAGAAAACAGAGCCGCCAACAACTTGGGGAATGAGGCCTCTATTCCCCCAAGCTGGTTAAAGCCAAAGGACAATAAATGTCCTACTCCTTCCCTGTCAAATCAAACAAAGGGAGGAGATGTTGGGGACCAGAGGCTAACCTAAGATGGCGATTAAGCCAACATGGCCACCCTGGCTGATGCAATAGCACCTACATATTACAACAAGGTTCTTCACGGAAATAGGTTCCCGCCAAGAGTCTGTTCTGCCCCTTTTCCCCTGGCAACAAGTGCCACCAATCATCTAACCAACCCTTCCCACCGGCGCGAACTCCCTCCTATCATAATGCTCCACATACCCTACTTCCCTCCCCAAGTCAGTATATATACACCTGGTTTGCTTAATAAAATTTGCAGCTTGATGAGAATCCTGTCTTGCTGTCCTTCTTGCATCTCTCTGTCCCATAGCCATTCTTCCCTCAGCAGGTGGCGGACCCCATT
Source organism: Tamandua tetradactyla (assembly GCF_023851605.1). Taxonomy (NCBI): domain Eukaryota; kingdom Metazoa; phylum Chordata; class Mammalia; order Pilosa; family Myrmecophagidae; genus Tamandua; species Tamandua tetradactyla. The sequence goes on from NC_135333.1 coordinate 117,496,931, forward strand.
GACTGTCCTGCGGGTCGGGACAATTGGCACCCAACGTGGGGCTCAACTGCTAGCTGAGAGATAGAAGCATCGCGCGCTGAAAAATGAGGAGGGCCCTCCCATAACCCCGGACTGCCACAGAAGTAACTCGCCTGTGAACGCAGCCCCGGCGACATTGCCTCGCGCCGACGGACGAACAAAGAGAAAAGCGAAGGATCACGCAGTAAGTCACTTTCATTTTCATTTAAAAAATTCACTATGGGACAGGAATCTAGTACACATGAGCTTTACGTGAGACAATTAAAAGAAACCCTCAAGATGCGAGGAGTGAGAGTTAAGAAAAAGGACCTTAGAAATTTCTTTCAGTTTGTCTATCAAACCTGTCCATGGTTCCCTGCTGATGGGACCATAGACCAAAAATGCTGGTTGAGAGTAGGAGATTGTTTAAAGGACTATTATAAAATTTTCGGGCCGGAAAAAGTACCAGTTACAGCCTTCAATTATTGGAACTTAATCAATGAGGCCATAAATACTTTCCCTTCAGACCCTGAAATACTAGAGCTTTGTAGAGAGGGAGAAAATGCCTTAAAAAATTCAGACCCCGAAATACTAAAGCTTTATAGAGAGGGAGAAAATGCCTTAAAAAATGCACATCCCCTCTCCAGACCCCACTCAGAATGTAATTCTGTCACTATAGATATACCAAATGACACTGACCTCCAAGAAGATAAAACTCCCTGTGCCGAAAAACCCCTCTCAGCTTTTAATAACCTCCCAGCCTTCCGACCCCCCCCCCCATGTGCCATGTGCACCACAACCTCCTCACCATTGCTATCCTATAATGCCCTGAGTTCCACCCTTCCTGCCACAATATACAGCCTTGGAGGAAGCGGCCACTACGCTCAGAAACAGTGCAAACACCTTTAATGAACTCTTTGCCCAAGAACAGGCCAGAGCTAGCCGACAACAACTGCAAAATAATCACCTCCTCAACTCCTTGCAAACCGCCAGTCAGGCGCTCTCTTCTCTCTCTCTAATGACTAACTAAAATAAGCCCTCTAACCCCCGCTGTGCCAACTACACTTTTCCGGTCCTCCGTAGCCAGCAAAAGTCAAGGTCAGAAGCTTCCGAGCCTCAGTCTGAACAGGAAAGTGAGGAGGAAGGGAGCGAGAAGGCCAATGATGAGGACGAAATAAAATCAGAATGTAGCCACGAGTGTAGCCACGAGTGGGAGGAAACACCCCGAACCAATAAATACAAAAGGATTAATCTAAAATATTTAAAAGAACTAAAAAAAGCCATGCATGATTATGGAGCAACTGCCCCTTTTACTCTGGCTTTGCTAGACAATATTAGCGAAAAGGAGCTTACTCCAAATAATTGGTCACAGCTCGCCAGAGCCACCCTATCAGGTGGCGATTTCCTGCTATGGAAAGCGGACTATGAGGAGCAGTGTAAAAAGTATGCTGAAAGCAACATCTTAAAAGACAGCACAAAATCTTGGTCATTAAAAAAGCTTCTAGGGTCAAGTCTTATCATCTTAATTCTACCCAAGCACAATACCCCCTTGGTTTCCAGGTGCAGTCCGCCACCATTAAAGCATGGAGGCTACTCCCCCAAAAAGGGGCTCTCACTTCCTCTTTATCAAAAATAGTTCAGGGTCCCAACGAGCCATATACTGACTTCCTTAGTCAGCTACAGACTGCAGCCCAATGCATTCTCGGTGATCAGCAAAGTGAAAGCGATTTTATCAAGTATCTTGCTTATGAAAATGCTAACACTGCCTGTCAGGCGGCAATCCGCCCTTTTCATAACACTGACCTCTCCAATTATATTAAACTTTGTAACGGAATAAATCCTAATACTCAGGCAATATTAGCTGTCTTACAAAATCGCCCTCAAAACAACGGCCCCATCTACTTTAATTGTAATGAATCGGGTCATTATTCAAAAAATTGCCTCCTACGCACAAATAATTTTCCCACGCACCCGCCAGTATCTAATTTCCCCAGTCCAAGACCTCCCCCTCGCGCCGTCTGTCCTCGGTGCAAAAAAGGGTTTCACTGGTCCTCTGATTGTCACTCTAAAACTGACATCATGGGTCAACCTTTAATGCCTAGGCAGCAGGGAAACTCCCATCAGGGCCAGCCCCAGGCCCCTCAGAGGACAAACACCGGGGCAGTACGGTTTGTCCCCCAGCAGCAACCCCTCCCTTCAGTTCCAGCGCTACCAACCATTCATCATGCCTCCATGTCTCAGAACTCCAGAGGGCCACAGCAGGAAGTGCGGGGTTGGACCTCTGTGCCTCCTCCGACTCAATACTAACCCCAGAAACATCACCCTTACTTATCCCTACAGGAGTCTATGGGCCATTACCTCCTAACATTTTTGGTCTAGTACTAGGAAGGGCTAGCACCACCTTGCACGGCCTCCAAATCACCCCAGGAATAATTGATAATGATTATACAGGGGAAATTCAAATTATTGCTGTCACTAACTATGACCTCGTTCCCATCCATACTGAAGATTGGGTGGCACAACTCATTTTGCTCCCCCTTCAACATATCAATACTAATTTAAAAAAACTCTATCGCTCAAAAAACAGTTTTGGGTCATCAGATGCTTATTGGGTCCAACCTATTATGAAAGAAAAACCAACCTTATGTTTAAAATTCAATGGAAAACCCTTTACAGGGCTTATTGATACTGGAGTTTATGCTACTGTCATCTCCTCAAAACACTGGCCTAAAGCTTGGCCCCTCACTTCCATTCATACTATAATTGAGGCATAGGTGGCCAAAATGAACCCCTCGTAAGCGCTCAATTATTAAAATGGGAAGATGAGGAGGGCAACACCGGAGATGTCTTACCGTATATCATACCTGATCTACCGGTAAACTTGTGGGGCCGAGATATTTTAAGTCAAATGAAAATTATCATGCATAGTCCAAATGATGCTGTCACTGCACAAATGCTGAAAATGCACCATCTCCCTGGGCAAGGTTTGGGGAAAAATAACCAGGGCATAAAACAACCCATAATGACATTTCTGCGAAGGGACTGGACAGGACTAGGTTACAATCCAAATTTACCATGATGGTCATTGACATTCCTGTACCCCACGCAACAAAAATCTCTTGGAAAACCACGAATCCTGTGTGGGTTGATCAATGGCCATTAACCTTAGATAAAACCCTGGCAGCTATACGGTTAGTACAGGAACAACTTCATGCCGGGCATATTGAACCTACCCACTCGCCCTGAAACACTCCAATTTTCATTGTTAAGAAAAAATCTGGCAAATGGTGACTAATACAGGACTTACGCACCATCAATAAAGTAATGGTCCCCATGGGGGCGCTTCAGCCTGGCCTTTCCTCACCAGTTGCTATCCCTGCAAATTGGCACAAAATAATTATTAACCTTAAAGACTGTTTCTTTTCTATACCCCTCCATCCAAAGGACAGACAATACTTCGCCTTTAGTGTCCCTCAAACTAATTTTCAAGCCCCCATGTCTCGCTTCCAATGGAAAGTTCTTCCACAAGGCATGGCTAACAGCCCAACACTGTGCCAAAAATTTGTTTCCGATGCCATCTGTCCCGTTAGAGCTCAATGGCCATGCAACTATATCCTCCATTACATGGACGATATTTTAATTGCCAGCCAAACAATTACTGACTTACATACCTGCTTTCTAATGCTCTTAAAATGCCTGAAAGCAATGGGTCTCTCAATAGCCCCAGACAAAATACAAGTTTCAAATCCATTCTCATATCTAGGTTTTGAACTCCATCAAGAGCGTGTCCTAACGCCAAAAATCCATTTACAAACCAATCACTTAACAACCCTAAATGACTTTCAAAAACTTTTAGGTGACATCCAGTGGCTCCATCCTTATTTAAAATTAACAACTGAGGAAATCGCACCCCTTACAGACTTACTAAAAGGTGACCCCAGTCCTTCCTACCCTCGGATTTTAACAAAGGAGGCCGCTCGAGCACTAACCATTGTAGAATCAGCTATCCAAAATCAAACCTGTTATCAAATACACTATGACCAACCATTATACTTTATCATTCTTCCCACACCTCATGCGCCAACAGGGGTTTTTTGGCAACCTAATCTAAAGTCTCCCACAAATAAAGGCTCACCTTTGTACTGGGTACACCTTTCCTCCACACCGAGCAAAGTTCTCTTCCCATATCCATCTTTAACTGTCTCCCTCCTAATGAAAGGCCAATGAATGAGCCTCCAGTTATTCAGAAGGGACCCTGATACCATCATTCTCCCATATACACTAGAACAAATACAATGGCTATCTCAAACAAATGACGAATGGGCCATTGCTTGTGTTTCCTTCTCAGGCAATTTAGAAAATCATTATCCAAGTGATCCTATAATCCAGTTTGCTAAAACTCATCAGTTTGTCTTCCCTCGGGTCACATCACAAACACCTATCACCCCAGCGCTCACAGTTTTCACCGATGGCTCTGCCAATGGCACCACCGCCTATGTAATTCAGGGCAAGGCCACCCGCCTTCCATCCCCTTACACATCGGCTCAACTCATTGAACTTTATGCAGTTTTACACGTCTTTCAAACACTCCAGACCCAACCATTTAATCTATACACCGATAGTGCCTACATCGCAAAGTCTATTCCCCTCTTGGAAACAACACCTTTTATCAAACCCTCCACCAAAACTACTCAGTTATTCTCAACCCTACAAAAGCTTATCCACCAGCGCCACCTTCCTTTCTATATAGGACACCTCAGAGCACATTCGGACCTACCTAGCCCACTCACTGAGGGCAATGCCCTAGCGGATGCAGCCACTCGCTCAGTTCATCTAGCCGTCCTCAACCCACTTGAAGCAGCCACAAAAGCCCATGCTCAACACCATTTAAATGCAACCACCCTCCACCACAAATATCGCCTCTCTAGGGAACAGGCAAGATCCATAGTCAAAGCCTGCAAAAATTGTGTCACTGAATTGCCGGTCCCACACTTGGGAGTCAACCCCAGAGGGCTAATCCCTAATGAACTTTGGCAAATGGATGTCACACACTTACCAGAGTTTGGCAAGCTAAAATATGTGCATGTCAGCATAGATACATTCAGTGGGTTCATTGTGGCCAGCCTCCATACTGGAGAAGCCTCAAAGGATGTTCAATCCCATCTACTATACTGTTTTTCCATTTTAGGTCAGCCAAAAACCATCAAAACAGATAATGGGCCTGGCTATACGGGAAAAAACTTCCAAAACTTTTGCCTACAACTTAATATTAAACATGTTACAGGAATCCCCTATAATCCTCAGGGACAGGGAATAATTGAGCGAGCACATCGCACCCTGAAAAATACCCTAGGACGCCTGAAAAATAGCACTCTCTCCCTGATGAAGCAGTGCCCTCGCGACCTCCTTCACCATGTGCTTTTTGTTCTTAATTTTCTATCAGTTGACACGAATGGGTGTTCCGCAGCCGACCGACATTGGCATTCGGAAACCTCTACAAATCAGGCCACTGTTATGTGGCGTGACCCCTTAATATCAAAATGGAATGGGCCTGACCCTGTAATTATTTGGGGACAAGGCTCTGCTTGCATATATGATCAAGAAAAGGAAGGCCCTCGCTGGCTTCCAGAAAGACTAATAAAACATATTGATCCTCCACTATCGGAACTAACCCCTAAGACACCTTCCCCCCGTCCTTCTAATAATAATCTCTCCAGGGTGGAAGTCTCTCCCTGAGAAAAATGTTTTTCTTCTCTCTTTCAGCGCTTCAACAAATCCTGCTATAGCCTACCCGGACGCAGCCAGCCTACACACAACCGGAAGCCAGAAGGAGTCCTACTTACAGGTTTACCCCATCACTAATACCACATGAATTACTGGCTCTTACTAATTTGTCTTCTAGCCCTAGTGTTCGCAGCAATACTAGCAGAAGTTGCCCCAAAAGACTGGAATCTATTAGAAAGAATTTTGCTCGCCATAACATTTCTATGTGCTATAGGGTGCATTACCCTGCTAGTTTTTCTCCCTTAATCAAAGGAACAGATAGCCTTTATTAGAATGGCTTTATTAATATTCCCCTCTAGACTTGTCATCTTATGCTTGCTCCTAAAATATACTTTTGGTGGCATGGATGACCCACAAGCCATCCAAAAACTGGTGAACAAGATCCATAATACTGCATGCGATTGTAGAGAAACAGTTCAGAACACCCCCTTGACGGGAACATACTCATTGCAGCAAAGTTGTAGGGAGAAGGTAGCCTACCTATTACATGGTCACGCCTCCAAGGTAGGGAAAAATCAAAGATGGGTCTGTTTGAAGCTCCCTAATCTAGCATCCCCCATTAATGGGGTATTACCAAAGTATACTTGCACCCAAATATATTCCTCTCTTCATACCCAATGCTATACAGCGTATTCACAGTGCATAGACAAAAGCAATAACAAAACTTACTATTTTACTAAATTATCTCACACAGATTTAATGTTTAAGCCGCCTGAAGGAATAGGCAACTCTAAGCTCCAACTAAGCAACTGTGGTGGAAATGATGCTGCAATAGGGAAGGAGGTGTGCTGGTCACCTACACCCCCAATACACATGTCAGACGGAGGAGGACCCCAAGATCAAGCTAGAGAGCTCGTAGCTAAAAAACAATTACAAGCAATAATTGATCATTTATATCCTCAGCTCCATTATCACCCGCTAGCAAAAATAAAAATCCAAAATATAGATCTAGACCCCCAAACGTATGACATTTTAACTGCCACTTGGAAATTACTCAATATCTCCAAACCAGAATTGGCATCTGATTGCTGGCTTTGCCTACGGATGGGAGGCCCCCTGCCCCTTGCCTTGCCACCACGCAATAATACCTATAGCAACCTCTCTAGCTCTTGCAGTATCTCCATACCTTTCCGAGTGCTGCTTGAGTTCGAAAACAGCACTCTTTGCTTCTCCTCACCATCCACTAATAATAGTAATGAGATAGATCTTGGCGTGCTCTCTATTGATTGTCAGGAGACAATCAATAGCTCTGATCCCCTCTGTCCCACTAACGGCACTGTATTCATATGTGGCGGTGGCCTTGCTTATACTGCACTCCCACAAAATTGGACTGGGTGATGTGTCTTAAGTATACTCCTTCCTAATATCGATATCATCAGAGGGGAGGAGCCAGTACCTATCCCCAGATTAGACCTTATTGCTGGCCGCCAAAAAAGGGCCGTGCAAATGCTCCCCCTCCTAGCTACGATGGGAATTCTTGGAGCTTTAGGTACTGGATCTGCTGGTCTAGGGGTTTCTGTCACACAATATACTAAATTATCCAAACAATTAATTGGGGAAGTGCAAGCTTTATCAAGCACCATTCAGGACGTTCAAGACCAGTTAGACTCTCTTGCCGAGGTAGTCCTACAAAATCGTAGAGGGCTAGATTTATTAACCGCGGAAAAGGGGGAATATGTTTGGCTTTACAGGAACGCTGCTGCTTCTATACAAATAAATCTGGCATCGTCAGAGACAAAATTAAGAAGCTGCAAGAAGAATTGGAAAAAAGAAGACAAGAACTGGCTGAATCTCCTCTATGGAGCGCATTTAATGAACTATTGCCTTACCTCCTCCCTATATTAGGCCCTTTAATAACCTTACTCCTCATAATATCTATTGCACCTGCCATTATAAGGAAAATACTCCAGCTTGTAAAGGATCAAGTTAACTCAGCCTTAGGGAGGCCCATTCAGGTGCATTACCAAAGGCTCCGTCTCCAGGACCAAGGTGTGACCCTGGAAGGCCAAGAAAACATCTACCCTCTGCAAACCCCCTCCTACGGGAGCAGCATATAACTCAAAGATATGCTTCCAGCTTACGCTGTGATTGGTACCACTGGGTGTGAGGCAAAGCACTGCAAAGGAGGGCCAAATGATCAAATAGGCCATTTCGAGCCCCTTGAGGAATATGCCTCATTTGCACAAAGATTTGCTCTGCAATAATTCCTTTCCACAGAAAACAGAGCCGCCAACAACTTGGGGAATGAGGCCTCTATTCCCCCAAGCTGGTTAAAGCCAAAGGACAATAAATGTCCTACTCCTTCCCTGTCAAATCAAACAAAGGGAGGAGATGTTGGGGACCAGAGGCTAACCTAAGATGGCGATTAAGCCAACATGGCCACCCTGGCTGATGCAATAGCACCTACATATTACAACAAGGTTCTTCACGGAAATAGGTTCCCGCCAAGAGTCTGTTCTGCCCCTTTTCCCCTGGCAACAAGTGCCACCAATCATCTAACCAACCCTTCCCACCGGCGCGAACTCCCTCCTATCATAATGCTCCACATACCCTACTTCCCTCCCCAAGTCGTTATATATACACCCGGCTTGCTTAATAAAATTTGCAGCTTGATGAGAATACTGTCTTGCTGTCCTTCTTGCGTCTCTCTGTCCCATAGCCATTCTTCCCTCAGCAGGTGGCGGAACCCATTGACTGTCCTGCGGGTCGGGACATAGAACATATGGAATAAAAATAAATAATAGGGGGAACAAATGTTAAAATAAATTCAGTTTGAAATGCTAGTGATCAATGAAAGAGATGGGTAAGGGATATGGTATGTAAAGTACTTTTTTCCTTTTTCTGTTTTTGTTTTATTTCTCTGTTGTCTTTTTATTTCTTTTTCTGAATTGAGGCAAATGTTCTAAGAAATGATCATGATGATGAATATGCAACTATGTGACGATATTGTGAATTGCTGATTATATATGTAGAATGTAATGAGCATATATTAAGGATGTTTGCATTTCTTTCTTGTAATTTTTTTAATTAATAAAAAATTATTTAAAAAATTGATGGACTCAGACTGACAAAGAAAAAAAAGAGAATGGATACAAGTAAATCAAATCAGAAATCTGATGGAACATTATTACTGAGATTACAGAAATAAAAGAGATAAGAAGAGGATTCCATGAACAACTCTGTGCCAAAAACCTAGAAAACTTATGTGAAATGAGCATCCTCCTAAAAATACATGAACAAACTACACCTACTCTCGAAGAAATAGAAGTCCTCAATACACTAATCACAAATAAAGAGATTGAATCAGTTATCAAAACCCACCCAACAGAGTAAAGTCCAGGATCACGTGGTTTCATAGATGAGTTCTACCAACATTAAAAAAAGAATTAATACCAATCCTGAATCAAGCTTTTCAAAAAAAATTGAAGATGTGAAAATAATACCTGTATTTTCTAAGGTTCTCTAGAGAAAAAAAATCAGCAGGAGAGATCTGTAAATATAAAATTTATGAAAATGTCTCCCACAATCATAGGGATGTAAGAGTCCAAGATCTGTAGGGCAGGCCATTAGCTGGGTGCTCCAATGAAGGTCCTCAATGAACTCTCAGGAAAGGCTGACCGGCTGAAGCAGGAAGAGTGATTGTCTCTTCTAAATCCTACTTAAAAGTCTCCCAGTGATTAGATTAAAGAATCACTCATTGTAGAAGACTCTCCTTATAAAGTGGGCATGGTTATGATATAAGTCCATGAAATGTCCTAATAACAATAGACAGGGCAGTGATTGCTCCACCAGATAACCAGGCACCACCACCTGGCCAAGTTGATGCATGAACCTGACCATCACAGTATGCAACTCATTTTAAGAAGTGAGCATCAGCCTAAAACCAAAGCCAGACAAAGATACCACAAGAATCAAAAACTGCAAATCAATCTCTCTAATGAATATAGATGCAAAAATCCTCAACAAAATACTTGCAATTTGAATCCAGCAGCACATTAAAAGGATTATACATCATGGCCAAGTGAGTTTTAATCCAGGTGTGCAAGGCTGGTTCAGCACAAGGAAATCAATTAATACAGTACACCACATTAACAAATCAAACAGAAAAACCATGTGATCATCTCAATTGATGCAGAAAAGCATTTGACAAAATCCAGCATCCTTTCTTGTTAAGAGCACTTTGAAAGATAAGAATACAACACCTTTAACTCCTCAACATGATACAGTGCATATAGGAAAAGCCCACAGCTAACATCATTCTCAATGAGGAAAGACTGAAAACTTTCCCTCTAAGACCTAGAACAAGACAAGGATGAACCCTTGTGTCACTTTGAAGCTATTAAATATCCCAGAAAAGCCATGTCCTTTAATTCTCATTCAATGTTGCTGGATGGATTCTTTTTTTTTTTTTTTTTTTTGATTGTTTCTGTGGAGATATGACTCTCCCAACTGTGGGTGGCAAATTTTGATTAGATGTTATCTGTGGAGATGTGTCTCTGCCTATTCAAGGTGGGGTTTCTTGCTGGAGCATTTTAAGAGGGAACCATTTTGGAAAAAGCTGCAGAGCAGCCAGGATCAACAGGGTCCATGCAACCAGAGAACTATAGAGATGAAGAAGGAAAATTCCCTTGGGGGAGCTTCATGAAACAAGAAGCCAGAGAGAAAGCTAGCAGATGTTGCCATGTACCCTTCCACCTGAAAGAGAAACCCCCAAATTCATTGGTCTTTCTTGAGTGAAGGTAACCTCCTGTTTATGCCTTAATTTGGACATTTTCATGACCCTAGAACTGTAGACTTGCAACTTAACAAATTCCCCTTTTTAAAATGATTCCATTTCTGGTATATTACATTCAAGCAGCCCACTAACTAAAACACTGTCATCATGGTTTTTCAACATTGTTCTGCAAGTTATATCTTGAGCAATAAGGTAAGGAAAAAAATGTAAGGCATACAACTTGGAAAGGATAAAAGTAAAACTTTCACTGTTTACAGAAGACATGATCCTATATATAAAAAGTCCAGAAAAAATCTACAACAAAACTACTGAAGTTAATAAACATGTTCGGCAAAGTGGGGATATACATGACTGATAGGCAAAATTCAGTAGTATTTCTATAAATCAATTAAGAGGAATCTGAGGAAAATTCCATTTAAAAGAGCAATAAAAAATCAAATATCTAGTAATAAATTTAATCAAGGGTATAAAGGACCTATTCACAGAAAACTACAAATATTGCTAAAATTAATCAAGGAAGAACTGAACAGAAGTATGTACCGTGTTCATGTATTAGAACACTAAATATCATTAAGGTATTAATTGTACCCAAAATGATTTACAGTTTCAACACAATACCAATCAAAATCCCAACAGCTTCCATTTCAGAAATAGAAAAACAACATTGACAATTTTTTGGAAGAGAAATTTTCTCCAAAAAGCTATAACTATTTTGAGAAAGAAAAATGAAATTAGAGGTCTCACATTTCCTGACTTTAAAACAGATGACAAATCTATGGTGATCAAAACAGCATGGTACTGGCCTTAGGATAGAAATAATGGAATAAAAATGAGGGTTCAGCAATCAACCCTCTCATCTATGGCCAATTGAGTTTGAACAAGGCAACAAAGTCTACTCAACTGGGACAGAACAGCCTCTTGAACAAATGGTGCTGGAAGAACTGCATATCCATATCCAAAAGAATTGAAAGAGGATCCCTATCACACACCTTATACAAAATTAACTCTAAATTTGTCAAAGACTTAAACATTAGGGCTGAAATCATAAACTCTTATAAGAAAATACAGGAATTATCTTAAAGATCTTGTCATGCATGGTGGTTTCCTACACTCTATACACAAAGCAGAAGAAATTAAAGAAGAAAAAATAAATGGGAACTCCTCAAAATTGAATACATATTTTTGCACCAAAAGTCACCACGAGAAAAGTTAAAAAAAAAAAAAAAAGCAGCAATGGAAGAAATATTCTGAAACCACATATCCAATAAGTGTTTCATATTTTCAACATATACAAATTTTACAGCTCAACAACAAAAAGTCAACCCAATTAAAAAAAAAAAGCAGAACTCATGAATAGACCATGTTCTAGTTTGCTAGCTGCCAGAATGCAATATACCAGAAATGGAATGGCTTTTAAAAAGGGGAATTTGATAAGTTGTTAGTTCTAAGCCTGAGAAAATGTCCCAATTAAGGTAAGTCTATAGAAATGCCCAATCCAGGGAAAGATACCTTGGTTCAGGAAGGCTGATGACATTCAGTGTTTCTCTCTCAGCTGGAAGGGCACATGGCAAACATGGAAGTGACTGCTGGCTTTCTGGTGTCTCTAAAAAGGGACTCTACCTAAAATGTTTCTTCTTTTAAAGGATTAATGGGTGGGGTCACAACTCAATAGACACTATCTGATAAAAAATTACCACCCATAATTAGGTGGGTCACATCTCCATGGCAACAATCAAAATGCTCCCAGCCAACAATATTGAATGAGAATTAAAGGGTGTGGTTTTCTGGGGTCCACCACAGATTCAAACCAGCACAGACCATTTTCCACAAGGCTAAAAATCATATGATGTCTAGTCCATGGTGGCTCAGCGGCAGAGTTCCTTCCTGCCATGCCAGAGACCTGGGTTCAATTCCTGGTGCCTGCCCATTTAAAAAATAAAAAATAAAAATAAAAAAGCATATGATTAGATGCTCAACTTCTAGCTATTAGGGATATGCAAATTGAAACCATAATGATATACCATTTCATACCTACAAGTGCTGCAGAGTATGTGAAGAATTAAGTACATTTTTTCATTGTTGGTGGGAATATAGAATGGCACAGCTGCTCTGGAAAGCAGTTTGATAGTTCCTCAAGAAGTCAAGTAAAAAATTGTAATATGATCTGGCAATTCTATTCTAGGTATATACTTGATAGAATTGAAAGTAGAGATATGAATAGACATTTGCACATTAATATTTTTAATATTATTATTCACATTTGCCAATAGATGGAAACAGCCCAAATATCAATCAACTGATATCAATCAAGTGGATAATAAGCTGTCCTATATACATAACATGTAGCATTTTGCAGCTGTAAGAAGGAATGAAGTCATGATGTGTGCAACAATGTGGATAAACTTTACTGACATTATATTGAGCAAAATAAGCCAGAAACAAATGGACAAATACTGTATGGTATCATGAATATGAACTAACTAAAATGAGAAAACTCTGAAAGGTAAACTCAAGAACATGGGTTGTCAAGAGATTAAATGAGGGCAGAGATTTGGGCAATTGGTGCTTAAGGAATGCAGAATGTTTAAGAAGGTTGATGTAAAGGTTCAGAAATGGACAGCATAATACTGCATGATGGTAGCACAATAATGTAAGTATAATGAGCAAATCTGAGTGTGTATATGGTTGAAAGAGGACAGAAAGAAAGCCAGTGGATAAAAATTGGGACTGTAAAACTTATTGACACCTAGAGTGAACTATGACAGTGATCAATTGTATAAATATAAGAAAATTATTACATGAACTAGATCAAATGAGCATCATGATTTCAAGGTGTTAATAATAGAGGAACATGTAGGAAAAATAGAATTAATGCAAATTAAGGTCTACAATTAAAAATGACATTTGTAATAATCTTTCATTAATTGTTAATAAAGGCCTTGTAGCAATGCTAAATATCAATAGTAGGGGGATAATAGGGGTATGGGACTTTTTTGTGTGTTCTGGGATATTGGAGTAGACAGAGGGGAATACCTGAAATTCCTAAACAATAATTTTGCTACCCTGATACCTGAAATGATTGTAAATCCCCTTTCTTGTGCCTTTGAGCTGTTATGCCCTTTATCTAGTCATTTTCTTGTAGGGCAAAGGCCCAAATGCTAATGAAAACTTTGAAATCAGCCATTAACTAGCTTCAGCCTTAGACATTTGTAAATCATATCAACTAGATTATGCTATAGAAAGATAAATTATCTCCCTTTTTATGGTTTAAACCTTTAGTGCTGAAGTGATAGCCTGCCTCCCCTCCTTTTAACTTTAGTTCTCTTGAAATAATAATGATGAACTGTTTCTTCATCACTTCATAGCTGTGAATTTGCTATTCAGAATGACCTCATCTCCTCTAGCTAAAATTCTTAAAAACCTTGAACCCGCTAATACAGGGAGGCAGATTTTGGGCCTCTAGGCCATCTACTTTCCTAGTACACAACTAGTAATAAACTCTTTCTGTCTTTGAAACCACGGTGTCTCAGGAATTGGTTATTGAGTGCATTGGGCAAAAGAATCCATAGCCTTTGCCTGGTAACAATTTGGTAACTCAGATGGGATGGACACCTGTATCTCTGGAGACCCAGCAGAGCAGATAAGCCTCTTAATTGAGCCTTCTGTGGCTACTAGACTGAATTTAGTCTGAAGGCTTGCAACCAGGGTTTCTCTGTTCTGCTGGCATTGAGAAGAATTTTGGTACCTTAGGAAAGCTTCAAGGAGAGAAATTGTTCTCACTCCATGTCTGGACATCTGCCTGGGTGAGTATGTCATCAGGGTAAAAGTGGATTGGAGAGTAAATAGGCTGTTTGAGTCCCGTTGACTCAATGGGCCACTGTCAAGCTTCCAGACAATTCCTTTTGCTCGGACTTTTATGCCTTCTGATTTTGGGTACCACATTATGCAGAAATCCTGAGCTAATCAAACAATCAACTGGTGTTTAATAAAATTAAGTAGGCCTGTTTATCATTAGCTGGTGTGTTACTTAGGTGTTTAACTGTTAATTAGTGTGCTAAATGTTAATGTCTGCTTAATTGTTAATTAATGTTTTTGGTATGTGTTCTGTACAGGGTTTGAGTTCTGACCTAAATTTGTCTATTGATGATACCCTTAAAAAGTGAATACTTCAACAAGTAATTGGTATTTAATGAAATTAAGCAAGTCTGTTTAAAGGCTAGTTGGTGTGCTACCTGAGTATGATAATAGCCAAAATTTGTTTAATTGTTAGTTGGTGTGTTAAGTATTTAATGCCTGTTTGCTATTCAATGTGTTCAGTCTAGTTATTAATTGGTGTGTTACTTAAATATACTAAGTGTTGTGTCTTTTTAAATTTGTGGATTAGTATGTACCTACATTTGCATTGATCAAATGTTCATAATTGGTTACTAATTATTGAAATTCTTTGCAGAAGGGAACCTTTGGGCTGCACTGAAAATTGAAAAGACTTTGCTTATGAGTCTATAAAAAGCGTTTTATTTCTGTAACATAATCTGGCCTCAATATGATTGGAAATGGAGATCATACCATTTAAGTTAAAGTTAAAGATATTGCAGTTAGAATTGTACTGCAAAAAGGTAGAAATTGCATCAGGTAATATATTCTATTCTTTATTTGTCCATCTCAAACGCATTTCTGTGTTTTTGTGTTTTGTGTAACTAATTTTCCATCTGTGTTGTTTGCATTTTTAATGTATATTCTCATATCTCCAGGTGGTAATAGCAAATTAGTAAGAAAATTCTTTAAGAGACCTATTTGAACTGCTTAGAAGTAATTGGTTGCCTAATATAAATATATAAATTGATACTTCTGAAGTAAAAGAGTAAAAAGAGGAAAAACTCTGTGAGCAGCAAGATTTAAAAACCTTAATTTTGTAACTATTGTAAACAAAGCTGAACATTAGAAAGAAATCACCCCTTGGATTTCCTTAAGGCAGCAGAAACCTGCCAAAGGACTGCCTCTGGAAAAAGCAAAGACCTTTTCCAATAGCGCTGATCACAGCTTTTAGTAAAATAAATCTAATAATTGGAAATATTTAAAAGAAGAACATAGGAACTCTTAAAATTCCACAGCCCTCCCCTAAAACTTTCAAATCTAAACTCAATAAGTCTGATATCTTTCTATTTGTGCAACCTATCCCTGTCTTAATGTCCAACTACCTAAAGCAGTTATGGGGAGGGCAAGGCACAGAGACACAAAGGAGTTGTGCCTCAGAATTATATTTTACTGGGCCTGGAGTTTACAAATGGTAAAGCATAAAAATGCTATAGAATAAACTACGTTTGTTAATATTATTTTTCCAATAATACCTTTGCAATGAGAACTGCAGTAGTCAAATCGTTATTAAAATATATAGGGAGGGAGCAGGTTCCAAGATGGTGGCTGAGTGAAGTGTGGAATAGCATACACCAGTCTGGACAAACTGGACCAGCTGTGATCCCACCCAGAATTGTAAGTTCCCTAAGCCATGGAGGCTGGCATCCCTCCCCTACAGGCTGGTTCCTGGAGGAGAAATGAAAGATCTTTATGAGCAGCAGAGGCTGAGCTCAACGAAGCTACAATTGTGAAATTAGTTAACAAATTCTAACTACTGAAAATAGGCCCCCAAATCAGACAACCCTTGAATAAGAGATAAAGGTACTAAGAGCTTTTGCCCCAGACAGAGGGGAAAGGGCTGATGGGCAAAAAACAAAACAAAACAGGCTTTTTTGAGTTGGACAGCAAAAAATGCTTTAAAAAGCCTGGACCCTAAAAAAGAGTGGAGGGGGCACATAGAACCTGGAGATACATTGAGCAATGTACCAACTTAAGCTTTTGATTAAGAAATCTGTGGAATGGGGTTTCTTAACCTACTCTGAAAAGGATTTTTTTTTTTGCTTTGTTCCTACTGCTTAACTGCTCATTAGATAGAACTGCAAGGTTTCTCAGGCTCCAACTGCCCCAGGCAAGGGTGGAATTAAGTTTGTCTCAGGGACAGAGAGGCTGGTCAGGAATTAATTCTCTGGAGGTAGTGCCTTCCCCAGTAGAAAGGTAGGGCCCAGTTCAAGTAGAATCCCTTCCTCACGGAATTCAGACCCAAGGGGCAGGGAAACTGTAGCAATTAAAGCCAGCCTATAACCTCTCTCTGTTTCAACCTCAACCCCTGCAGAGAGAGTATGCTGAAGTAAAAGGTACCACATGACATTATACTGGTGGAAACCACAGGCAGACAAGCACCACCTAGTGGGCAGGACAGGAAAAGCACAGAGTTTAGAGGTTTCATAAAAAGTCTGCCAACCTGCAGTGAAAACTGATGCCGGTGACTCTTTTCTACGGAAAGTAGGTTTGTCTGGTCTGGGAAAATCTGACTGGGGTCTATAATATCTAAGTAGACCCTTCTAAGAAGAAAAAAAGGCTCTTAATTTCCTCAATTAGCTTATTCTGCAGAAAATTGAAGATATGGTCCAGTCAAAGGAACAAACCAATAATTCGAATGAGATACAGGATTTGAAATAACTAATTCAGGGTCTTCAAGCAGACATGGAAAATCTCATGAAAATCAAATCAGTGATTTAAGGGAGGATATAAAGAAGGCAAGGGGTGAACAAAAGGAAGAAATTTAAAGTCTGAAAAACAAATCACAAAACTTATAGAAATGAAAGGCACAGTAGAAGAGATGAAAAAGCAATGGAAACCTACAATGTTAGATTTCAAGATGTAGAAGAAAGGATTAGTGAACTGGAGGCCAGGACATCTGAAATCTGACAAGCAAAAGAAAATACAGGAAAAAGAATGGAAAAATATGAGCAAGAATTCAGGGAATTGAATGACAACATGAAGTGCATGAGTATACCTGTTATGGGTGTCCCAGAAGGAAAAGAGAAAAGAAAAGAAGGAGAAAGACTAATGGAGGAAATTATCACTGAAAATTTCCCAACTCTTATGAAACATTAAAAATTAAAGAGCCAAGAAGTGCAGCATACTCTAAACAAAATAATTCCAAATAGACCTACTCCAAAACACTTACTAAAGAAATGTCAGATGTCAAAGAGAAAGAGAGAATTTTGAAAGCAGCAAGAGAAAAACAACCCATCACATACAAGGGAAGCCCAGTAGGACCATGTGTAGATTTCCCAGCAGAAATAATGGAAGCAAGAAGACAGAGGTATGATATACTTAAGACTCTAAAAGAGAAAAACTTTCAACCAAGAATTTTGTATCCAGTAAAATTGTCCTTCAAAAATGAGGGGGAAATTAAAACATTTTCAGGCAAAAATATCACTGAGAGAATTTGTGACCAAGAGACTGGCTCTACAAGAAATACTAAAGGGACTACTAGAAGCAGACAGGAAAAGACAGGAGAGAGAGGTGTGAGGAAGAGTTTAGAAATGAAGACTCTCAGTAAAGGCAAAAAGAGAAAAAAATTAGATATATAAAATCCAAACAGCAAAATGGTAGAAGAAAGTACAGCCCTTATAGTAATAACACTAAATGTTAATGGATTAAACTCCCCAAACAAAAGACATAGACAGTCAGAATGATTAAAAAAAAAAAAAAACAGGGCCAATCTATATGCTGCCTACAGGAGATGCATTTTAGCTACAAGGACAAATATTGGTTGAAAGTGAAAGGCTGGGAAATGATATTTCATGCAAACTACAATCAGAAAAGAGCAGGAGTAGCTATACTAATACCCAAAAAATTAGATTTCAAATGTAAAATAACTAAAAGAGACAAAGAAGGGCACTCTGTATTAATAAAAGGAATAATTCAACAAGAAAGCATAATAATATAAATATTTATGCACCAAGCTAGAGAGCACCAAAATACATGAGACAAGTGCTGAAAAGAAATAGACACAACTACCATAACAGTAGGAGACTTCAATTCCCTGTTCTTATTAATGGACAAAGCATCTAGACAGAAGATCAATAAAGAAACAGAGAATTTGAATAATACAACAAATGAACTAGATTTAACAGATATTTATAGAACATTACACCTCACAACAGCAGGATACATCTTTTTCTCAAATCCTCATAGATTATTCTTTTTTTTTTTATTTTTTTATTAACGGAAAGAAAAAAAAAAGAAATTAACACAACATTTAGAAATCATACCATTCTACATATGCACTCAGTAATTCTTAACATCATCACATAGATGCATGATCATTGTTTTTTAGTATATTTGCATCGGTTTAGAGGAACTAGCAACACAACAGAAAAAGATATAAAATGTTAATATAAAGAAAAGAAATAAAAGTAGTAGTAATAGTAAAAAACAACAACAAACAAACCAACAAGCAAACAAAAACAAAAAAAACCCTATAGCTCAGATGCAGCTTCATTCAGTATTTTAACATGATTACTTTACAATTAGGTATTATTGTGCTGTCCATTTTTGAGTTTTTGTATCTAGTCCTGTTGCACAGTCTGTATCCCTTCAGCTTCAATTACCCATTGTCTTACCCTGTTTCTAACTCCTGCTGAACTCTGTTACCAATGACATATTTCAAGTTTATTCTCGAATGTCCGTTCACATCAGTGGGACCATACAGTATTTGTCCTTTAGTTTTTGGCTGGATTCACTCAGCATAATATTCTCTAGGTCCATCCATGCTATTACATGGTTCATAAGTTTATCTTGTCTTAAAGCTGCATAATATTCCATCGTATGTATATACCACAGTTTGTTTAGCCACTCTTCTGTTGATGGAGATTTTGGCCGTTTCCATCTCTTTGCAATTGTAAATAATGCTGCTATAAACATTGGTGTGCAAATGTCCGTTTGTGTCTTTGCCCTTAAGTCCTTTGAGTAGATACCTAGCAATGGTATTGCTGGGTCGTATGGCAATTCTATATTCAGCTTTTTGAGGAACCGCCAAACTGCCTTCCACAGTGGTTGCACCCTTTGACATTCCCACCAACAGTGGATAAGTGTGCCTCTTTCTCCGCATCCTCTCCAGCACTTGTCATTTTCTGTTTTGTTGATAATGGCCATTCTGGTGGGTGTGAGATGATATCTCATTGTGGTTTTGATTTGCATTTCTCTAATGGCCAGGGACATTGAGCATCTCTTCATGTGCCTCTTGGCCATCCGTATTTCTTCTTCTGGTAGGTGTCTGTTTAAGTCTTTTTCCCATTTTGTAATTGGGTTGGCTGTCTTTTTGTTGTTGAGTTGAATAATCTCTTTATAAATTCTGGATACTAGACCTTTATCTGATATGTCGTTTCCAAATATTGTCCCCCATTGTGTAGGCTGTCTTTCTACTTTCTTGATGAAGTTCTCTGATGCACAAAAGTGTTTAATTTTGAGGAGCTCCCATTTATTTATTTCCTTCTTCAGTGTTCTTGCTTTAGGTTTAAGGTCCATAAAACCACCTCCAGTTGTAAGATCCATAAGATATCTCCCAACATTTTCCTCTAACTGTTTTATGGTCTTAGACCTAATGTTTAGATCTTTGATCCATTTTGAGTTAACTTTTGTATAGGGTGTGAGAGATGGGTCTTCTTTCATTCTTTTGCATGTGGATATCCAGTTCTCTAGGCACCATTTATTGAAGAGACTGTTCTGTCCCAGGTGAATTGGCTTGACTGCCTTATCAAAGATCAAATGCCCATAGATGAGAGGGTCTATATCTGAGCACTCTATTCGATTCCATTGGTCGATATATCTATCTTTATGCCAATATCATGCTGTTTTGACCACTGTGGCTTCATAATATGCCTTAAAGTCAGGCAGCGCGAGACCTCCAGCTTCGTTTTTTTTCCTCAAGATGTTTTTAGCAATTCGGGGTACCCTGCCCTTCCAGATAAATTTGCTTATTGGTTTTTCTAATTCTGAAAAATAAGTTGTTGGGATTTTGATTGGTATTGCATTGAATCTGTAAATCAATTTAGGTAGGATTGACATCTTAACTATATTTAGTCTTCCAATCCATGAACACGGTATGCCCTTCCATCTATTTAGGTCTTCTGTGATTTCTTTTAACAGTTTTTTGTAGTTTTCTTTATATAGGTTTTTTGTCTCTTTGGTTAAATTTATTCCTAGGTATTTTATTCTTTTAGTTGCGATTGTAAATGGGATTCGTTTCTTGATTTCCGCCTCAGCTTGTTCATTACTAGTGTATAGAAAAGCTACAGATTTTTGAATGTTGATCTTGTAGCCTGCTACTTTGCTGTACTCACTTATTAGTTCTAGTAATTTTGTTGTGGATTTTTCTGGGTTTTCTACATATAGTATCATATCGTCTGCAAACAGTGATAGTTTTACTTCTTCCTTTCCAATTTTGATGCCTTGTATTTCTTTTTCTTGCCTAATTGCTCTGGCTAGAACTTCCAACACAATGTTGAATAATAGTGGTGATAGTGGACATCCTTGTCTTGTTCCTGATCTTAGGGGGAAAGTTTTCAATTTTTCCCCATTGAGGATGATATTAGCTGTGGGTTTTTCATATATTCCCTCTATCATTTTAAGGAATTTCCCTTGTATTCCTATCTTTTGAAGTGTTTTCAGCAGGAAAGGATGTTGAATCTTGTCAAATGCCTTCTCTGCATCAATTGAGATGATCATGTGATTTTTCTGCTTTGATTTGTTGATATGGTGTATTACATTAATTGATTTTCTTATGTTGAACCATCCTTGCATACCTGGGATGAATCCTACTTGGTCATGATGTATAATTCTTTTAATGTGTTGTTGGATACGATTTGCTAGAATTTTATTGAGGATTTTTGCATCTGTATTCATTAGAGAGATTGGTCTGTAGTTTTCTTTTTTTGTAATATCTTTGCCTGGTTTTGGTATGAGGGTGATGTTGGCTTCATAGAATGAATTAGGTAGTTTTCCCTCCACTTCGATTATGTTGAAGAGTTTGAGGAGAGTAGGTACTAATTCTTTCTGGAATGTTTGATAGAATTCACATGTGAAGCCGTCTGGTCCTGGACTTTTCTTTTTAGGGAGCTTTTGAATAACTAATTCAATCTCTTTACTTGTGATTGGTTTGTTGAGGTCGTCTATTTCTTCTTGAGTCAAAGTTGGTTGTTCATGTCTTTCCAGGAACCTGTCCATTTCTTCTAAATTGTTGTATTTATTAGCGTAAAGTTGTTCATAGTATCCTGTTATTACCTCCTTTATTTCTGTGAGGTCAGTAGTTATGTCTCCTCTTTCATTTCTAATCTTATTTATTTGCATCCTCTCTCTTCTTCTTTTTGTCAATCTTGCTAAGGGCCCATCAATCTTGTTGATTTTCTCATAGAACCAACTTCTGGTCTTATTGATTTTCTCTATTGTTTTCATGTTTTCAATTTCATTTATTTCTGCTCTAATCTTTGTTATTTCTTTCCTTTTGCTTGCTTTGGGATTAGTTTGCTGTTCTTTCTCCAGTTCTTCCAAGTGGACAGTTAATTCCTGCATTTTTGCCTTTTCTTCTTTTCTGATAAAGGCATTTAGGGCAATAAATTTCCCTCTTAGCACTGCCTTTGCTGCGTCCCATAAGTTTTGATATGTTGTGTCTTCATTTTCATTTGCCTCTAGGTATTTACTAATTTCTCTTGCAATTTCTTCTTTGACCCACTTGTTGTTTAAGAGTGTGTTGTTGAGCCTCCATGTGTTTATGAATTTTCTGGCCCTCCGCCTATTATTGATTTCCAACTTCATTCCTTTATGATCCGAGAAAGTGTTGTGTATGATTTCAATCTTTTTAAATTTGTTAAGACTTGCTTTGTGACCCAGCATATGGTCTATCTTTGAGAATGATCCATGAGCACTTGAAAAAAGGTGTATCCTGCTGTTGTGGGATGTAATGTCCTATAAATGTCTGTTAAGTCAAGTTAATTTATAGTAATATTCAGGTTCTCTATTTCTTTATTGATCCTCTGTGTATATGTTCTGTCCATTGATGAGAGTGGTGAATTGAAGTCTCCAACTATTATGGTATATGTGTCTATTTCCCTCTTCAGTGTTTGCAGTGTATTCCTCACGTATTTTGGGGCATTCTGGTTCGGTGCGTAAATATTTATGATTGTTATGTCTTCTTGCTTAATTGTTCCTTTTAATAGTATATAGTGTCCTTCTTTGTCTCTTTTAACTGTTTTACATTTGAAGTCTAATTTGTTGGATATTAGTATAGCCACTCCTGCTCTTTTCTGGTTGTTGTTTGCATGAAATATCTTTTCCCAACCTTTCACTTTCAACCTATATTTATCTTTGGGTCTAAGATGTGTTTCCTGTAGACAGCATATAGAAGGATCCTGTTTTTTAATCCATTCTGCCAGTCTATGTCTTTTAATTGGGGAATTCAGTCCATTGACATTTAGAGTTATTACTGTTTGGATAATATTTTCCTCTACCATTTTGCCTTTTGTATTATATATATCATATCTGACTTTCCTTCTTTCTACACTTTTCTCCATGTCTCTCTCTTCTGTCTTTTTGTATCTGACTCTAGTGCTTCCTTTAGTATTTCTTGCAGAGCTGGTCTCTTGGTCACAAATTCTCTTAGTGACTTTTTGTCTGAGAATGTTTTAATTTCTCCCTCATTTTTGAAGGACAATTTTGCTGGATATAGGAGTCTTGGCTGGCAGTTTTTCTCTTTTAGTAACTTAAATATATCATCCCACTGTCTTCTAGCTTCCATGGTTTCTGCTGAGAAATCTACACATAGTCTTATTGGGTTTCCCTTGTATGTGACGGATTGTTTTTCTCTCGCTGCCTTCAAGATCCTCTCTTTCTCTTTGACCTCTGACATTCTAACTAGTAAGTGTCTTGGGGAACGCCTATTTGTGTCTAATCTCTTTGGGGTGCGCTGCACTTCTTGGATCTGTAATTTTAGGTCTTTCATAAGAGTTGGGAAATTTTCAGTGATAATTTCTTCCATTAGTTTTTCTCCTCCTTTTCCTTTCTCTTCTCCTTCTGTGATACCCACTACACGTATATTTGTACGGTTCACATTGTCCTTGAGTTCCCTGATACCTTGTTCAAATTTTTCCATTCTTTTCCGGATAGTTTCTGTTTCTTTTTGGAATTCAGATGTTTCATCCTCCAAATCACTAATTCTATCTTCTGTCTCTTTAAATCTGTCATTGTAGGTATCCATTGTTTTTTCCATCTTTTCTACTTTATCTTTCACTTCCATAAGTTCTGTGATTTGTTTTTTCAGTTTTTCTATTTCTTCTTTATGTTCAGTCCATGTCTTCTTCATGTCCTCCCTCAATTTATCGATTTTGTTTTTGAAGAGGTTTTCCATTTCTGTTCGTATATTCAGCATTAGTTGTTTCAGCTCCTGTATCTCATTTGAACTATTGGTTTCTTCGTTTGACTGGGCCATATGTTCAATTTTCTGAGTGTGATCCGTTATCTTCTGCTGGCGTCTGGGCATTTAGTCAGATTTCCCTGGGTGTTCGACCCCACAGGTTGAAAGATTTTTCTGTGCAATCTCTGGGTTCTGTTCTTCCTATCCTGCCCAGTAGGTGGCGCTCGTGGCACACGCCTGTCTGTGGGTTCCACCAGCGTAAGTTGCTGTGGGTCCCTCAACTCTGGAAAACTCTCGCCGTAGGGGAGGTTCGGTAGCCGAAGCATCTTGGAAGAATGCCAGCTGGCCCGGGGTTCCAAACGCGGGGAGGGTCGCCGGCCGTTGCAGCACAGGAGAGCGTCCGGCCAAATTAGCCAGTCGGCCCGGGGCACCAAGCGTGGCGGGAGGGCGCCAGCTGTCGCAGCCCTGGAGAGTGCACTGTTCCCAGCTGACGGGGGAGTCACGTGTTTGGAAGGGATCCCCCGGTCACTGTTCTCTGCAGTCTGGGGATTTCCGACCCAACTATCTCTGTTGTTCCCGGGGGCCTCGTGTGGTGGGGGCACCAGCCGCTGCAGCCTAAGGGGACCGCCTGTCCAATTCTACCAGCTGGCCCGGGAAGGTGGAAGGGAGGGACTCCGGTCGCTTGCCGTCCCACCCAGGAAAGCCCGTGCCCCTTGGTGATCTCACCGGAGCTGGTTCTCCCAGATAGTCAGCCGTTCCAGGATAGGGTATGCTGTCCCTTTGATCTCCCTCGTGGCTCCGGGAGCTGCTCTGTATTATCTCCACTCCCCCAGTAGCTGTTCTGGAGGAGGAAAGGTGAGGGCGGCAAGGCTGTCGAGGCTGGTGGCGGAGGAGCACGGTGAAGGCGGGGGAAGAGGGCACCGTGGTGGTTGGAGAGCAGCTGGAGCAGAAGCTAGATTATTCTTAAGGACAGACAATACATTGGGTCACAAAGCAAATATCAATACATTTAAAAGGATTGAAATCATACAAAACACTTTCTTGGATCATAAAGGAATGAAGTTGGAAATCAGTAGCAGGCAGAGGGCAAGAAATTCACAAATATATGGAAGTTCAGCAACACACTCTTAAACAACCAATGGGTCAAGGGAGAAATTCCAAGAGAAATCAGTAAATATATTGAGGTAAAAGAAAATGAAAACACAACATATCAAAATTTATGAAATGAGGGTGCATGGATAGTTCAGTGGTAGAATGCTCACCTTCCATGCAGAAGATCTGGTTCAGTTTCTGTACCATGCACCCCCCCAAAAAAAAATATGGAATGCAGCAAAAGCAATGTTAAGAAGGAAATTTATTGCCTTAAATGCCTATATCAAAAAAGAAAAAAGAGCAAAATCAAGGAATTAACAGTTCACTTAGAAGAACTAGAGAAAGAAGAGCAAGCTAACCCCAAAGCAGGCAAAAAGAAAGAAACAATGAAGATTAGAGCAGAAATAATTGAAATTGAAAACATGAAAACAATTGAGAAAATCAATAAAACCAGAAGTTGGTTCTTTGAGAAAATTAATAAAATTGATGGACCATTGGCAAGGTTGATAAAAAGAAAAAAGAGAGATGATGCAAATAAATAAAATCAGAAATAGAAGAGGAGACATAAGCACTCACCCCACAGAAATACAGGAGGTAATGAGAGGATACTATGAACCTTATGCTAATAAACTAGACAATGCAGATAAAATGGACAACTTCCTAGAAAAGCATGAGCAACCAACATTGGCTCAAGAAGAAATATATGACCTCAACAAAACAATCACAGTTAAAGAAATTGAATCAGTCATTAAGAAGCTTGCCAAAAAGAAGAACCCAATACCAGATGGCATCCCATGTGAATTCTACCAAGCATTCAAGAAAGAATTAGTACCAATCCTGCTCAAACTCTTCAAAAAAATTGAAGAAGAGGGAAGGATGCCTAACTCATTCTATGACGTCAACATCACCTCATACCAAAGCCAGATAATGATACAACAAGAAAAGAAAATTACAGACCAATCTTTCTAATGAATATAGAAGCAAAAATCCTCAACAAAATTCTTGCAAATCGAATCCAGTAACACATTAAAAGAATTATGCACCATGACTGTTCTAGCTTGCTAGCTGTTGGAATGTAATAAACCAGAATCAGAATGGCTTTTAAAAAGGGGAATTTATAAATTGCTAGTTTATCATTCTAAGGCCGAGAAAATGTCCAATTAAAACAAGTCTATATATATAAAAAAAAAAACAAGTCTATAGAAATGTCCAGTCAAAGGCATCCAGGGAAAGATACCTTGGTTTAAGAAGGCTGATGATCAGCATTGCTTTCTCAAGTGAGAAGGCACATGTTGAACACATCAGGGTTTCTCTCTTGGCTGAAAGGGCACCTGGTGAACACAGCATCATCTGCTAGCTTTCTCTCCTGGCTTCCTGTTTCATGAAGCTCCTTGGGAGGCATTTTACTTCCTCATCTCAAAAGGTCACTGCCTGGTTCTCTCTGCTTCTCACAGTTATTTTATTCTTCTCTGCTCTTTCTGAATCTCTTCTTTTCTTCAAAATGTTTCCTCTTTTTATAGGATTCCAATAAACTAATCAAGACACAACCGAATGGGTGGAGACATGTCTCTATCCAATCCGTTTTAACTATCACTCTTGATCACTCAAGATCACATCAAGATCACATAAAAATCACATCAAGATGTGACTCCCTAAGTCACATCTCCAGGGAGATGATCTAATTACCATTTCAAACATACAGTACTAAATAGTGATTAGAAAAAAAGCTTGTGTTTACAAAATGGGATTAGGATTAAAACATGGCTTTTCCAGGGTACATACATCCTTTCAAACTGGCACAATGACCAAGTGGGATTTATCCCAGGTATGCAAGGATGGTTCAACATAAGAAAATCAATTAATGTAGTGCACCATATCAACAAATCAAAGCAGAAAAAACACATGATCATCTTGATTGATGTAAAAAATACATTTGACAAAATCTAACATCCTTTCGTGATGAAAGCAACTCAAAATATAGGAATAAAAGAGAACTTCCTCAAATGATAAAATGAATGTATGAAAAACCCACAGTTAACATCCTCAATGAGGAAAGATTGAAAGCTTTGCCCCTAAGATCAGGAAACAATACAAGGATGTCCACTGTACCATTGTTATTCAACATTGTGTTGGAAGTTCTAGTCAGAGTAATTAGACAAGAAAAAGAAATACAAGGCATCAAAATTGGAAAGGAAGAAGTAAAACTATCACTGTTTACAGATGATATGATACTATATATCAAAAACCCAAAAAATCCACAGCCAAACTACTAGAACAAATAAATGAGTATAACAAAGTGGCAGGTTACAAGATCAACACAAAAACCTGTAGTGTTTCTAAACACTAGTAATGAGCAATCTCATTGCAGGGGAAAATCAAGAAATAAAATTCATTTACAATTGCAACCAAAAGAATAAAATATTTAGGAATAAATTTAAATAAGGATGCAGAAGTCCTATACAAATAAAACTCTAAGATATTGCTAAAAGAAATCAGGGAAGACCTAATAAATGGAAAGGCATACCGTGCTCATGGATTGGAAAACAGAATATAGTTAAGATGTCAATTCTACCTAAATTGATTTATAGAGTCAATGCAACACTAACTAAAATCGCAAAAAACTTACTTTGCAGAAATAGAAAAACAAACAATCAAATTTATCTGGAAGGGCAGAGTGCCCTGAATAGCTAAAAATAACTTGAGAAGGAAAAATGAAGTCAGAGGTCTCATACTACCTGGCTTTAAAGAAAATTACAAAGCTACAGTGGTCAAAATAGCATAGTAGTAGCATAAAGAAAGATATACTGACCAATGGAATTTGAATAGAGTGTCCAGATATAGACCTCTCATCTATGGACAATTGATTTTTGATAAAATAGTCAAGCCAACTCACGTGGTATAAAACAGTATCTTCAATCAATGGTGCTTGGAGAACTGTATATCCATATGCAAAAGGATGAAAGAGAATCCATATCTTACATCTTATATAATAATTAACTTAAAATGCTTCAAAGGCATAAACTTTAGTGCTAAGACCATAAAACTTTTAGAAGAAAATGTAGGGAAATACCTTATAAAACTTGTAATAGAAGGTAGTATCCTGGATCTTTTTTTTTTTTTAGAAAAAAAATAAAAATACAAAAAAATATAAAAAAACAAAACAAAAAAAACTATAGCTCAGATGCAGCTTCATTCAGTGTTTCAACATAATTACATTACAATTAGGTAGTATTGCGCTGCCCATTTTTGAATTTTTGCATCCAGTCCTGTTGCACAGTCTGTATCCCTTCAGGTTCAATTACCCATTATCTTACCCTATTTCTAACTCCTGATGGTCTCTGTTACCAATGACATATTCCAAGTTTATTCTCGAATGTCGGTTCACATCAATGGGACCAAACAGTATTTGTCCTTTAGTTTTTGGCTAGTCTCACTCAGCATAATGTTCTCTAGGTCCATCCATGTTATTATATGCTTCATAAGTTTATTCTGTCGTAAAGCTGCATAATATTCAATCGTATGTATATACCACAGTTTGTTTAGCCACTCTTCTGTTGATGGACATTTTGGCTGTTTCCATCTCTTTGCAATTGTAAATAATGCTGCTATAAACATTGGTGTGCAAATGTCCGTTTGTGTCTTTGCCCTTAAGTCCTTTGAGTAGATACCTAGCAATGGTATTGCTGGGTCATATGGCAATTCTATATTCAGCTTTTTGAGGAACCGCCAAACTGCCTTCCACAGTGGTTGCACCATTTGACATTCTCACCAACAGTGGATAAGTGTGCCTCTTTCTCCACATCCTCTCCAGCACTTGTCATTTTTTGTTTTGTTGATAATGGCCATTCTGGTGGGTGTGAGATGATATCTCATTGTGGTTTTGATTTGCATTTCTCTAATGGCCAGGGACATTGAGCATCTCTTCATGTGCCTTTTGGCCATTTGTATTTCCTCTTCTGAGAGGTGTCTGTTCAAGTCCTTTTCCCATTTTGTAATTGGATTGGCTGTCTTTTTGTTGTTGAGTTGAACAATCTCTTTATAAATTCTGGATACTATACCTTTATCTGGTATGTCGTTTCCAAATATTGTCTCCCATTGTGTAGGCTGTCTTTCTACTTTCTTGATGAAGTTCTTTGATGCATAAAAGTGTTTAATTTTGAGGAGCTCCCATTTATTTATTTCTTTCTTCAGTGCTCTTGCTTTAGGTTTAAGGTCCATAAAACTGCCTCCAATGGTAAGATTCATAAGATATCTCCCTATATTTTCTTCTAACTGTTTGATGATCTTAGACCTAATGTTTAGATCTTTGATCCATTTTGAGTTAACTTTTGTATAGGGTGTGAGAGATGGGTCTTCTTTCATTCTTTTGCATATGGATATCCAGTTCTCTAGGCACCATTTATTGAAGAGACTGCTCTGTCCCAGGTGAGTTGGCTTGACTGCCTTATCAAAGATCAAATGTCCATAGATGAGAGGGTCTATATCTGAGCACTCTATTCGATTCCATTGGTCGATATATCTATCTTTATGCCAATACCATGCTGTTTTGACCACTGTGGCTTCATAATATGCCTTAAAGTCAGGCAGCGCGAGACCTCCAGCTTCGTTTTTTTTCCTCAAGATGTTTTTAGCAATTCGGGGCACCCTGCCCTTCCAGATAAATTTGCTTATTGGTTTTTCTATTTCTGAAAAATAAGTTGTTGGGATTTTGATTGGTATTGCATTGAATCTGTAAATCAATTTAGGTAGGATTGACATCTTAACTATATTTAGTCTTCCAATCCATGAACACGGTATGCCCTTCCATCTATTTAGGTCTTCTGTGATTTCTTTTAGCAGTTTTTTGTAGTTTTCTTTATATAGGTTTTTTGTCTCTTTAGTTAAATTTATTCCTAGGTATTTTATTCTTTTAGTTGCAATTGTAAATGGAATTCATTTCTTGATTTCCCCCTCAGCTTGTTCATTGCTAGTGTATAGAAACACTACAGATTTTTGAATGTTGATCTTGTAACCTGCTACTTTGCTGTACTCATTTATTAGCTCTAGTAGTTTTGTTGTGGATTTTTCTGGGTTTTCAACGTATAGTATCATATTGTCTGCAAACAGTGATAGTTTTACTTCTTCCTTTCCAATTTTGATGCCTTGTATTTCTTTTTCTTGTCTAATTGCTCTGGCTAGAACCTCCAACACAATGTTGAATAATAGTGGTGATAATGGACATCCTTGTCTTGTTCCTGATCTTAGGGGGAAAGTTTTCAATTTTTCCCCATTGAGGATGATATTAGCTGTGGGTTTTTCATATATTCCCTCTATCATTTTAAGGAAGTTCCCTTGTATTCCTATCCTTTGAAGTGTTTTCAGCAGAAAAGGATGTTGAATCTTGTCAAATGCCTTCTCTGCATCAATTGAGATGATCATGTGATTTTTCTGCTTTGATTTGTTGATATGGTGTATTACATTAATTGATTTTCTTATGTTGAACCATCCTTGCATACCTGGGATGAATCCTACTTGGTCATGATGTATAATTCTTTTAATGTGTTGCTGGATTCGAATTGCTAGAATTTTGTTGAGGATTTTTGCATCTGTATTCATTAGAGAGATTGGTCTGTAGTTTTCTTTTTTTGTGATATCTTTGCCTGGTTTTGGTATGAGGGTGATGTTGGCTTCATAGAATGAATTAGGTAGTTTTCCCTCCACTTCGATTTTTTTGAAGATTTTGAGGAGAGTTGGTACTAATTCTTTCTGGAATGTTTGGTAGAATTCACATGTGAAGCTGTCTGGTCCTGGACTTTTTTTGGGGGGAAGCTTTTGAGTGACTGATTCAATTTCTTTACTTGTGATTGGTTTGTTGAGGTCATCTATTTCTTCTTGAGTCAAAGTTGGTTGTTCATGCCTTTCTAGGAACTTGTCCATTTCATCTACATTGTTGTATGTATTAGCATAAAGTTGTTCATAGTATTCTGTTATTACCTCCTTTATTTCTGGGAGGTCAGTGGTTATGTCTCCTCTTCCATAGTATCCTAGATCTTATACCCAAAGCATGAGCACTGAAGGAAGAAATAGATAAACAGGAACTCCTATAAATTAAACACTTTTGTTCATCAAAGAACTTTGTCCAGAAAGTAAAAAGGCAGCCTACACAGTGGGAGACAATGTTTGGAAATGGTATATCAGATAAGGGTCTAGTATCCAGAAAATATAAAGAGATTGTTCAACTCAGCAACAAAAAGACAAGCAACTCAATTAAAAAAAATGAACAAAAACATGAGCAAAAACATTTCCTTCTGAATAGGAAATACAAATGACTTAAAAGCACATGAAAAGATGATCAACCTCCCTGGCTATTAGGGAAACACAAATCAAAACCACAATGAGATATCACCTCACACCCACCAGAATGACCATTTTAAACAAAAACAAAAACAGAAAATGACAAGTGCTGGAGAGGATGTGGAGAAAGAGGCACACTTGTCCACTGTTGGTGAGAAAGTAAAGTGGTACAGCCACTGTGAAAGGCAGTTTGGCCATTCCTCAGGAAGCTAAGTATAGAATTGCCATATGATCCAGCAATACTATTGTGAGGTATCTATTCAGAGGACATGAGGGCAAGGACATAAATGGATATTCTCATACCAATGTTCATAGCAGCATTATTTACAATTTCCAAGAGATGGAAACAGTCCAAATGTCCATCAACAAGATGAGTGGCTAAACAAGCTGTGGTATATACGTGCAATGAATATTACACATCTGTAAGACAGAATAAAGTCTTGAAGCATGTGACAATGTGGATGGACTTTATGAATGTTATGCTGAGTGAGATTAACCAGAAACAAAAGAACAAATACCGCATGATCTCACTGATATGAACTAACATTAATGAGTGAACTTGGAGAATTTCAGTTAAGAACAGAGGCCATCAGGAGATAGAAATAGCGTGGAGATTGGATAATTGGAGCTGAAGGTATACAGATTGTGCAACAATACTGATTGTAAAAATTCAGAAATGGATAGCACGATACTACCTGATTGCAGCACAATAATGTAAATACACTGAATGAAGCTGAATAGGAGAATGATAGAGGGAGGAGGGCTGGGGGCATATATGAAAACTAGAAGGAAGGATAGATAAAGACTGAGATGGTATAATCTAGGAATGCCTAGAATGTAGAATGTCAGTGACCAAATGTACAAATTAAAAAATGCTTTTGCATGAGGGAGAACAAAGAAATGTTGATATTGCAGGTTGCTGAAAATAGATGGTCATTTATATTTTAAAACTTCAACTTCTGTGTGATACTAAAGCAAGAGATGTTTATTTGGTACAAAATTTATTCTTTGACTAGTGCATTTCCTACTTTAATTTTATGTACAGTTTAATTGAACACCGTAAGTACATGGAACCTTGCATAGGGCATGAGATTTTGTAGGCTTGCCCATGTTAGTGTGATGCCCTGATAAATCCCAGAGTGATTTGAACAGTGAATAAAGAAGTATTTCCTAAGTCCTCTTGGGGGAATGGGGAGAAAGGAAATGGGAAAATTCTCCATTTGGAGAATTCCTGATATTCTTGCAAGCAGTGGTGACAATGAAATAAATAGGCTGAGCCCTCAATCTTGGGGTTGTTCTTTGTTCATATGGAACTTATCCCCACAAAGGATAGGCTAACTGACTTAAAATCCTAAGAGGGCAGTGCAACAGTGGCTCAACAGGCAAAATTCTCGCCTGCCATGCCAGAGACCCGGGTTAAATTCTCAGCACCTGCCCATTCAAAAAAAAAAAAGTAGGCCTAAGAGTCACCCCCAGAAACCCTCTTTTGTTGCTCAGATGTGGCCTCTCTTCCTCTCAACCAACACAGCAAGTGATCTCATTGCCCTCCCCCACTCTGTTTGGGACATGACTCCCAGGGGTATAAATTTCCCTGGAAATGTGGGATAGAAATCCTAGAATATACTGGGACTCAGCATCAAGGGATTGAGAAAACCTTCTCAATCAAAAAGGGGAAGAGGGAAATAATACAAAATAAAGCATCAGTGGCTGAGAGATTTCAGAATCAAGAGGTTATACTGGAGTTATTCTTATGCATTATATAGATATCCCCTTTTTTAGTTTATGGTGTATTAGAATGGCTAGAGGGAAAGTGCTTGAAACTATAGAGCTGTATTCCAGTAGCCATGTGTTTTGAAGATGATTGTATAATGATATAACTTTTGTAGTGTGACTGTGAATGTGAAAACCTTGTGCATCTGACTCCCTTTATCTATGGTATGGACAGATAAGTAAAAAAATATGGATAAGAAATAAACAAATAATAGGGGGAACAAAGGTTAAAATAAATTGAGTAGATTTAAATGCTAGTGGTCAATGAAAGGGAGTAGTAAGGGATATGGTATGTATGAGTTTTTCTTTTTTCTTTCCTTTGCTGGAGAGATGCAAATGTTCAAAAAAATGATCATGGTGATGAATACACAACTATGTGATGATACTATGGGTCATTGATTGTAACCATGTCAAGAATGTTTGTCTGTTCATTGTTTATAATAAATAAATAAATAAATAAATAAATATATATATATATATACTTTGAATAGGAGCAACTACATAAAATCAAATTATCAAATTTCAGGAAGTTAGGTGAAAGATCCTTGAGAGATATGATAAAGTTTTCCTGGATTTAGACTTGGGATAAATTGAACAATTGCAGGATATTTTCCAGAACTTGATAATCACTGTACTTTTAAAATTACTTGCAATTTTATGATATTCTGAAAATAGATTTTTTTCAGCCTCTGAGAAAAGGAATTTTGTGATAAATTTTGAATTGAACAAATAAAATTTTATCCTGCTCAGGTATGTTCTACCTAAATTTGTTCAAGCTTACTAATAAAATAAGCTACTTTTATAAGCATATTCACAATACTCCTCTTAAAAATAGCCTAACTAGACAGGTTAATTTACATGAACTGAGCAATGAAACTGGTAATAATACCACTTACAAAACTATAATAAAGTTTAAAGTATACAAATGCTTCAAACATATCCCATTTAAGAAATCAGTTAAGTTTAGTAAGAAAATATAAATGGATTTTTTAATAATCTTGATTACATGAATTTCAAAGAATCTTTTTGTTACTTGGCTATTTGTTAACTCATTATGTGCAAGAATTTCAATTTGTAGTGGCTTCATTAATGTCAATCAGTATATTTCTGTTAATAAATGCTGTCATAAATAGGGAAAGCCTAATTCTTAGCTTCAAAGAGTTTATATTCTAGTTAGAATATACTTGTACCAGAGCATAGTATAAGACAGTGGTAATGAAGGAATAAAAATGCTGGAAACATTTAAAATGTAGACAAAGAATGACCTAATAAAACCTCATAGAAGAGATGACACTTATTTAAGATCTTTAAATTAAAGAGCAGCATTTCATTTAATAGGACTCTGAACTAGTTTTTAGAAGCCATAGCTTAATTTTGTAAACTGACATATTTCTGGCATTATTGACAAATTGGAAATAATGTTATTGATAATTTGAGTTTTTCTGGATATAAATCCATTAAATATCAAAAAGCTGATTATATTTCAAACTTGGGGCTTTTCTCACCTCTGAAGGTAGTGCTGAATTGGACTGAGAGATTTTATACATATTGTAAATAAGTATTTATGTATTCTTAGTATAAAGTATATAAATGCCTGGCTGTGTTCTAAACCCAAGCATAAATCTCTTCCTTCCTCCATTATTTTGTAGTATTTTTGTCTCTTTCCCCCTTCATGAACACTGTAATTGGAAGAAAGTATGCAGATTCAAAAGTTTTGTATCTCATATATTTTTTTCTCTGTTTTTGTTTTATTTTTTTCTATTGCCTTTTTATTTCTTTTTCTGAATTGATGCAAATGTTCTAAGAAATGATCATGATGATGAATATGCAACCATGTGATGATATTGTGAATTACTGATTTTGTATATCATATATTTTAAAAAAGAAAGCTTTTGCCTCAAATGGGTATTCATAAAAATTAAAGTTTACTTTTATCCCTGTTAAAATAACATGGATTGTTAGTCTGCTCTTAATGTAAAATTTTTTAAAAAAGGTTTTCCATAATCATCAGTACTCTGTCTAGAAAACAATGATTATATAAAAGAATAATAGCCTTGTTAATGTTTATGCTGGCCTTATCCTTTATTTAGGAAGAAAAGTTTTCTCACTGTTAAGGAAAAAACTGTTACAAATAATTTGTTCTTTTATCTTGTATAAGCAAGGTGCTAAAATAAGTTAACCTATTGCATGGGAGGTATTTGGGAATTATTACAGCAATTAAAAGGGTTTTCTATCCTGTTGCTGATTTAAATTTGTGTAAGTAAAATATTATTCATATATTTAGAGGTTATATAAAATCTGTAAATATTTGACAGTGTTCTCAATGTCCATGTTATATGCTGATACTAATCTGCATCATATTAAGCAACAGTATGGAAGTGTTAGTCATGGTCTCAATTTTTCCTAATAGGTTACAGATCATAGAAACATCCAAAATGTCAGTTAACACTTTCTAAAAATACAGGGTGCAAGGGTAGATCAATGGTAGAATTCTTGACTGCCATGTAGGAGACCCAAGTTCAATTCCTGGCCCACGCACTTCCCCCAAAACAAACAAACAAGCAAAACAACCAGCCAACAAGCACAAATTCAATAAGTGGTGCTGTAATACTTACATGGAAAAATAATGAAATGTGACCTTGCCATATAGCATACAAAATATATATACGTATATAATCAGCTATAGGTGAGCACTCCATGTGTAACAAGAAGAACTTTAAAAGAAAAGCAGAACAAATATATATATTATGCTTCATCTGTTAAATAACTCTGGTAAATGTGTAAAAGTGAAACAGAACAACATCGCTGCTATGATTTCTTAATATAAAACAACTGTCTAATGGTTTATTTCTAGAAGTAGCTTCATTTAAAAATGCTCATAAAATTAAAATTTAGATGATAAGCTTTAACTGTCATCTTCAAGTTCTGAAATGCTTTACCTTTGTATCAACTAGTAGTTCCTTGGAACTTTAACTATCTGTGTGACAACTGAGACTTAGATTTACTTCTGCAGCTCTGAAAGTCAGCTTAAGTCTATACAGCAATTGTTAAAAAAAATAAAATGATTAAAGATGCAATGAAACTGTTTTGGTTAAAACCAAGGTAAATCAATATACAAAGTAAAGAATATGCCTGTATTTTAAAGCTTTAATTTTTGTGTGAGATAAAAGGAAAAGTGTTTATTTTGTCCAAAATATACACTATCTAATTTCCTCTGTTTAATCAGTTAAACAACCTAATTTAGCTTTATTTGATATAGAACCTGGAAAAAGGAACAAAACCTTAATGTTCTGTGCAAGTTAATGTTGTGCAATGAGGCATTTCTGAGTATTTTGGGTAGAAAATGAGAAAGTGTCTGCAAAGTCCCTTGAAGGACTGGGAAAAATAGAAGTATTAAGCTTCTCCACCTGAGGAATTCCCAACATTTTCTTAAGCAAGAGGGGCCCACAATTTAATAAGCCAAGATCTTAATTTTGAGGCTTGCCCTTATGAAACTTGTTTCTGTAATAGTAAACTGAACCTACTTAAGATTAGTGCCTAAGAACCATCTCCAGAAAATCTGTGCTGTTGCTTAAATATGGTCTCTCCCTAAGTCAAACTCTCTAGGCTTTCCTCCAATGTGGGATATAATTTTTAGGGGTGCAAGCCTGGCACTGGCACTGTGAAACATTGCTGGCTCTAGCACTGTGGGATATTGGCCCCTGGCATTGCAGGATGTAACTGGCACTGGCATCATGAGACATAAGCTCCAACTATGATCATGGTCCTGGCATTGTGGATTAGTTGACCAAAATAAGGAGAAATAATTGGGATTTCAGTGACTAAGAGATTTCAAATCAAGTTGAGGCATTATTTTGGAGATTAC
Source organism: Tamandua tetradactyla (assembly GCF_023851605.1). Classification (NCBI taxonomy): domain Eukaryota; kingdom Metazoa; phylum Chordata; class Mammalia; order Pilosa; family Myrmecophagidae; genus Tamandua; species Tamandua tetradactyla. Next base: position 117,533,780 of record NC_135333.1, read on the forward strand.
TCTTATGCAATTTTCAGCCAGATATTACAAATTGCCACAGTCTGGCAAATCCCAACTAACAATATTCCTGGAAAACCTGAAACATATCCTGGGCTATATAAAATTTTACTAATTATTCATTTTTCAGAGACTTAAAACCTACAGATTTTTCCAATGCCAGAGAAGTTCTGAAACCCAGAAATACTGGACTCTCTAAGAACCACAGCTGGTTTCCTCATTTCATTCCTCTATCCCTTAATTACAACACCCTTTTTCAGCTTTGAAGCAGTCTAAGTCCTTGCCCAGATATCCCTCAAGATTGAGAGATAAATTATCAAATGAGAGAGATGAATTGTAACTAAGAAATTAGAATTTAAGGAATGATTTTGGTTGCTGAATCATATTCCTTTTTGCTTTCCAGGAAATTGGAATAGAAAGAGGAGAATATCTTAAATCCCTAAACAATAATTTAGTTCCCCTAATGCTAATGAAGAATTTGAAGTCAGCCATTAACTAGCCTCAGCCCCAGAAATTTGTAAATCATATCAGCTAAAATTAAGCTATTGACAGACAAATTATCTTCCTTCCTTTTGGCTTAAACCTATAATACTGAAGTGATAATCTGCCTCCCTCCTTTCATTTTATGTTCTCCTGTTGAAATGATAATGATAACACTGTCTCCTTTTCTGCTAGGCTATCTGCTCTCCAACTATGCACCTAGTAATAAACTCTTTCTCACCTTGAAATCCCAGTGGCTCAGGAATTGGCTATTGAGTGTGTCAGACAAAAGAATCCATGGCTTTTGTCCAGTAACAGTTATTTAAATTTGACTGTTGATTTGACCATAAAATTTGCTGCTTGCAATTAGTTTTCTCAAAATAAATTCTAATAAAATTGTATTGTTTTCATCCATTTGATTGAGTACAAGCATAGATTTGTTACTCTCCAAATTATTTTTCCAGAATTTGAAGACACCTATTTTTTATTCAAAAGATACATTTAGAAGTTTAAATTGCCATGTCTCAAGAAACATAATTTAGATATTTGGTCAATTGAAGAATAGCATAAAATACTCAGACTCCAAAAAAAGTTATTTATTTATTTTTTTTGCAATTCCTTTGGTAAGGACAACTTCCATGTTTGTACTGAGTTGAATATTTTAAGGTTGTCATATTCATGTTGGCATTAATTTGTAATGTCAAGCTCTGAAAGCTATTAATTCTTGCATACACATAAGTCCCAAACTGATTATCTGTACTTTATCTGAATGGGTAAAAATGCACTTTCTTTACATGGCAGAATAATGTCCCATTTTATGTAGATACCATATTTTCTATATTCACCTATCTATTGATGAACATATGGAGGGCTTCCACATTTTGACATTTGGGAATAATGATGTACTGTAGATGAACCCCCCTCACCCCAAATCTGGGTTCATTGTTCATTGTGGCTTAATGTACAGACACACAAAATTGGCTGAGGTGGAAAAGGTGGTTTATTTTGCTGGTGGAAGGGCAGAGAAAACTTTCCAAATGTGCCTCTCTATAGTGATTTTTCAATTGACTTTTATACATATTGAGACAAAGAATGCTAATCATATTGGTTAAAAAGTAACAGGGATCTGGAGAACATCTGTAGTTCCTTCTCTCAGTTATTTACTTTTTTAGGATTTATATCCTCTGTGATACTTACAGCCAACACTGGGGTGATAGATGAAAACCTATTCACACATGGATGTCAACTTTGCATATTATCCCTCTGTGAGTTTAAAAGCTCAAATTCAGAGCTTGCTTACAGCTTTTTTTTTCTTTTTTGTATTTTCTTTCTTTCTTTCTTTTTGCTTAAAGTTTTAATATTATTAAAAGGCTACCACTAAACTATGAGCATCACTGTGCACAATATTTGTTAGAGCCCCTGCTTTCAATTCTTTGGGATATATTCATAGAATTAGAATTGCTGAGTAACACAATAATACTGCACTAAAATTTCTGATGAAGTGCCCAAGTCTTTTCAGGTAGCTGTACCATTTTACATTCCTACTAACAAGGAATGAGTGTTCCTATTTCTCCACATCCTTTCAAAGTTGTTATTTTGATATGTTGTTTTATGTGAAGTTAACCTCTTGTTAGTGTCTTAATTTGGATATTTTCATAAACTTGCTTTAATTGGGACATTTTCATGGACTTAAAACTGAAAATTTGCAACTTAATAATTCCCCTTTTTAAAAGCCATTCCATTTCTGGTGTATTGCATTCTGTCAACTAGTAAACTAGATCAGATATCTTTAAATATTCTGGCTATTAAACCCTTATGGAATATATTTGTTTCAAATATTTTCTTCCATTTTGCAGGTTGTCATTTTACTTTCTGAAGAGAATTCACTGATGCACAAAGATTTTACATTTTGATGAAGTTCAATTTACCTAATTTTTTTCTTTTGTTTCTTGCGGTTTTGGTGTAGAGTTCATAAAAACATTGCCTAATGCAAGGCTCTAAATATGCTTCCCTGGGTTTGCTAGGATTTTTTTTATTTTTGTCTTATATTTATGTCTTTGATACATTTTGAGTTGATTTTTGAATATTGAATGATATGAGACCCCCTTCACTATTTTATGCATGGATATCCTGTTTTCCCAACACCATCTGTTAAAGATACTATTGTATCACAGTTTGGTGAGTACACTTGTCATAAGTCACTTGGCCACACATGTGAGAGTTTACTGCTGAACTCCCAATTCTATCTCACCAGACTTTATGTATATATTTTTGCTGGTATTATGCTGTTTTGACTACTGTAGTTTTATAATATATTTATAAAATCAGAAGTATAACTGAGAAATTAGGATTTAAGGAGTGATTTTGATTGCTGAATCATTATATAGATATTCCTTTCTACTTTCTGGTATATTAGAGTAGACAGAGGGAAATGCCTGAACTCTTTAAATTGTAATCCAGCTGCTTTGATCTCTGATAATGATTGTATGCCTTTATGTTGTGCCTTTGTGATTATAAAAACCTTGTAACTAACTTTCCCTTGTACATATTTATCCAGTTTTTCAAGTTTAGAGTCTTGTAATCATTAAAGACAACCTCTAGTGTTTATCAATGCAGGGTCCTGGGTCAGCCCAGAACTAACCCACCCCAAGTCCAAAGTTATCTTAATAGCCAAATCTGTATCTAATCAAGGTAGGCCTGCCTGGTATACACAATAGCCTTGACTTTAACCTATAAGTCACCTATACCTCATTATAATACTAAAATCACCACCATTATATTATATTAAGGCCACCATTTTCTTACGTTCATTCTGTGACGAAGCATGTAATCAATCTCTGCATGCTTAATGATTAAATCACCTCTAATTGCATCACCTAGGGCCACTGTGCTCATTATCCTAAAAACCTGCCCATTTTTTAATACTAAAAAACCGTCAGAATTACTGCAGCTCAGGGAGACAGATTTTTGAGCCAATAGGCCATCTGATCTCCTGCTTTGTGCCTAACAAAATAATCTCTTTCTCTCTTTGAAACCCTTTGTCTCATGAGTTGGTCATTTGCCGCTGATAGCTTCAGCCGGGCCACGCGACCGGTACACTGGGTGGGTTTGGGGCGAGCTCGCAGGAATTAACCTGGGTAAGCTGGAGCCGGCGCTTTCCCCAGCCGGCGGTCGCGAGAAGTCGTCACTCAGGCCAGATGCGGGTTTTAAGCTTTTATTGTTACACTCCGGGATGGGACACCCAGGAACCCGAGGAGTGAGACGTCTGGGGTCCAAAGACCCCGGGGCTCGGACGACCCAGAGCGGGGTAAGCGTGGGGCTTAAGTACTCTCGGGGAGGGGTGGAGTCTTGGGCGCACACGTCAGGAAGGGACAGCCAATCACACAAGGCAGGAGGCAGTTGCTAGGCTGAGGGCTTAGGTTAGGTATAGAGGAGTGAAGAGAATAACAGGAAGGCTTGCGGTTTAGTGGTGAGCTACGGAAATGGGCGGTCTACAACAAGAGGGGGAAGGGGGGAACAGAGAGGGGGGTTACAGGTACGGAGGGCAGAGAGTGAATGTAGAGAGGGAGAGAAGGATTAAAAAATTTTAAGCATGGCTAGGCTCCAGTCCCTGAGAAATATGCCACAATTCCTCTCCTTTTTCTTTTAAAGGCTCACCTGTGTGACAGGTGGTGGGCATTAACCTTTGCTGGGAGGGGTAGGGATGAGATTCCCCTTGCACTTGAGGCTCAGAATTTCAGGGGAAGGGTATGTGCTGAGCCGACCCTTACGCAAATCTCATGTGCCCCAGAAGAGCCAGAGGAGGTCTGTTAGAGAGACCCTCTTCTGCGACTACTTTGTGTCGCACCCAGCGGTACCCATCTGGTAGCCGTACGGCGGCCCCAGATGCATGTACTCTGATAACGTGCAGCCCCCGTAGGGGAATGGAGAGGACAGAGGAGTGGCGGAGGCACACAGCTTGCTGGGCCAGTATTACAGCAGTATGGGGCAGGCTCCTCAAGGTGATCAGTCTTGAGGGCAAGACCCAGGCCCCAGGGTGATCAGTCCTGGGGGTGAGCAACACTAGTTAGCCAAACCTGTGTTTGCCGATGATTGTTTGTACCGGCAAAGGGATTTTGGAGCTCAAGAGCAGCTAGGGCTAGGAGTTGAGTTTGTCATTTATGGTGAGATATTTTTGAGAAAAGGCACTAGAATAGGAAGAAGATGCAGATGAGGATTATTAGTATAATGCCGTAGAAGATGAGTTTAGAGAGTTGAAAGAAGGAAGAACACTTGCGGATGGCCTGGAGAGTAAGGGTGTTGAGTCCGGTCTGCACGGCACTTCAGCGGTGGTAGATGTTTGGGTGAGGGCGAAGGCTGCGGTGACGGCTGCTGCTACAGAGGCGATGATGGCTGCAGAGATGGCGGCGGTGATACCGAAGTCTTGCTTCGCGTGTGGGCTGAGCTGAGTGACGGAGCTGTCCATGGGCAGTGCAGGAGCGACCCATCTGGTTGTGTTGAGGGGGATCCACAGGAGTCTAGGTTGAAGTACTATGAAAACTACTGAGAAAGAGGTAGTTAAGTAGGTGACATGTGTCAGGGTGACTATAGTTTGAGCAGGAAAGGAAGTAGAACGGAGGGCTTAAGAAGACCGTGGAGGTGAGGTTTTCGGTGCCTAGAATATTAAACGCGTAAGAGCTCGTACCGATAACTTTATTACCCTGAGTAATGGGTTGCTGGGTGTTGTGGTAGGTGACCAGGCACCATTGGGATTGGGTTGTTCCGAGGAGGGGACGTAGGTCTAGGCAACTGAGGTTTCCACAGAGAGAGAGATGCGTGAAGCCGCTGGTACCATAAAGAAAGGGGGGATTATAGGGAACGAAGAAGTTATATTTGGAAGAGTTGAAAGTTCGAGGGGGAGAATGACATGGAAGCCACGGGATTTCTGTAAAGGAAGTCGAGGGTGTAAAGCTGCCAGGCGAGCAGAGGGGAACTGGGGGCCATGCCGGTGGGTGTGGGCGAGTTTGGTTATAGCCGGGTGCAGTTCCTCTAGCTGGCCAGGTTCCTGTGAAAAGGAGGGCTTTTGGCTTTTTCGTGCTGAGTACTCCGGCGCTTATGGTTCGGGAGTAGATAAGGTGGATGCAATTAGGCCATCGAGGAGAACACGGGAGCCCGTCTTCTGCTTGTCCTGAAAGATTAGCGAACGTGAGGTTTAGTAGTTTGCTGTTTGGCGGGGAGACTCTGGGCAGGGCTTGCATTGACTGATTCTGCAAGAAGGTAAGGTTAATCGCTAGGGCTTCGGGAGGCGGGGAGAAATTAGGGAATGATGATAGGTTGAGAGGCGCACTAGCGGGGAGGATATTGGGATCGCACGGGAGATCTAGTAAGCAATCATTAACAAAAGGTTGTGGGAATGTGGGGGAATCGGGGGTGAGGAACAGTAATCCTGGGGGATATTGGACTGCGGCCCACACTTCGCTTTCAGGAGGTTTTGCAGAAGTGGCTGTGGAGAAAATTAGAAGTGTTACAGGGAGGAGTCGCCAGGTGGGAATTCCGGAGGGGCGTGCTAGGGAGAACATTTTTACTGAAAATAATAAGCAGGTTAGCACCTAGAGGAAGAAAATGAGCAGGTTAAAACGCGATGATGCACAGGAAAATTATGGCAAGTAGGATTCTTTTGAAGAGGCTCCAATCCTTTGGAGCAACTGTTGCTGGGTAGTGTAGGGACCGGTAAGCCCATCCTCTTTGACTGCTTTGCGCAGTCGCTTTATATCTTCCTCACTGTGGGGAACTCACGGGAACGGGTGCTGCGGGGATGGGGTGAGATTAATGGGGAAGAGCGCTGCCTGTGTCGGCGGCAGAGGCCAGACCGGGGGCCAGAGCTGTCCAGGTCCCGGGGAGGGGTTATTGTTAGTGGGATTGTAGCAGGGCGGCCGGGGTGGGCAAGATGGCGGTTGCCCCGGGCACGGCCCTGCGTAAGATGGCGGTGGGGGAACATAAGATGGCGGCTGCACCTCCGGGACAAAAGGGTTAGTGCAGCTAAAGGAAGAAGGGGGGGTAGCAGAGGGAGGGGCTGAAGGGGTGGGGGAGGGCTTAGGATGTTTTGCCTCTGTGCTCTTAGGGAGGGCGGGGTAAAGGTTGTGGCTGTCTTCCGGTTTGGGTAGTGGAGAAGAAGGCGGAAGGGTGGAATTTGTTTGTCCGCCATTAGTATGTTCGCCATGGTCCCGCAAGGGTGGGTGCCTCTCGAGTAATTCGAGGGAGAGGCTTCCCCAGCGGCCGCATTTACAGACTTGGATCCAAGAGTGCGGCTAGGGTGCGCACCTGGGGGACCTGGCTTTTAGAGAGAGATTGACCCATACTAGAATTTAGAGGGGACTACTCACTCCTTGTAGAACCTAGGACTGTGTTTATTTAGCAGGAGAGTCTAGTAGGCTTACCTTGGTTCAGAAGAGAGGTCCTAGGATCTCCAGTGTCCAGTCAGCGACGGAAGTGTAGAGGGTCCCTGTTCGGGCGCCACTTGCCGCTGATAGCTTCAGCCGGACCACGCGACCGGTACACTGGGTGGGTTTGGGGCGAGCTCGCAGGAATTAACCTGGGTAAGCTGGAGCTGGCGCTTTCCCCAGCCGGTGGTCGTGAGAAGTCGTCACTCAGGCCAGATGCGGGTTTTAAGCTTTTATTGTTACACTCCGGGATGGGCCACCCGGGAACCCGAGGAGTGAGACGTCTGGGGTCCGAAGACCCCGGGGCTCGGACGACCCAGAGCGGGGTAAGCGTGGGGCTTAAGTACTCTCGGGGAGGGGTGGAGTCTTGGGCGTACACGTCAGGAAGGGACAGCCAATCACACAAGGCAGGAGGCAGTTGCTAGGCTGAGGGCTTAGGTTAGGTATAGAGGAGTGAAGAGAATAACAGGAAGGCTTGCGGTTTAGTGGTGAGCTACGGAAATGGGTGGTCTACAACAAGAGGGGGAAGGGGGGAACAGAGAGGGGGGTTACAGGTACAGAGGGCAGAGAGTGAATGTAGAGAGGGAGAGAAGGATTAAAAAATTTTAAGCATGGCTAGGCTCCAGTCCCTGAGAAATATGCCACAGTCATTTGAGTGCATAGGCAGGAACCCACTGCCTTTGTCCAGGTTCAGAAAGGTGATTACTGCAACTTTATTCTTTTTATTCAAGATAATTTTGGCACTATTATTATTCAGAACCACTTACCCTTCCATACAAATTTATTGATTGACTTTTCCATTTCTGCAAAGAAGGATGTTGGAGATTTTATTGAGCTTGTAAGAAAATTAAGTTTAGTTTTCACACAAGATGGCTCAGGAAAGGGCTGCAGGACAGTTCAAACCAGTCTTTTTAGTACTTATTTTCAAACCAGTACATTTAGTATTTATTATTCTTTATTATCTTACTGATTTTTCTATTGCTTCATTGCTGTCAACTGAATGTAAATCCCTTTAGAACAAGTATTTATTTATCTGTCTACCATTTGTTCCTGTACATAAAAGAGCTCCTTTCACAAACTGAATACTCAAAATTAATTCATCATTTAAATTAACTATAACTGTGAGCATTAGATGATCATTTAAGTTGCAATTTGCATAAAATAAAATCATAAATGTTAAATTTAAATACTCACAATAGCAAATATATATATATCCCCATAACCACTATCTCAATAAGGATATATTACTATTTTTCCATAACATCTCTTGTGCATATGTGAAATCTATCTCTCCTATTATCTTTACCACAACAAGCCACTAACTTGCTTTCTCTTAATAAACATTAGCTATTTATATTCGGGAATAGTTAAATGGGATTGTATGTCATACACTTTTTTGTATGTTTCCAGCATCTTTCTCTCAGGACAATACCCATGAGATACCCATCTTGTGTACCCATCTTTTTAATTGTGATGTATAGCCTATTGACATTTAATACAATTACTGACATTTTCATTTAAATATAGCATCTTGCTATGTTTTTCAATTTGTCCTATCTGTTTTTTGTCCCTCAATTTTTTTTTATTTTCTTTATTTTGGCAGATACACAGACCTTAAGGTGGCCCCTAGCATTTCTTACCTCCTGTTTTATGCCATTGTGTAGTCCACTACATTTGTGTCTAGGCATGACCTTGGTTGGTTCTCTCTATACGAATATGTCAGATGTAATGTCATGTTACCCTCATAATAGGGTTGCTTGATATTACAAAAGTGACGGGATGCCATTCCATCTTGCAGAGCTAAGGATTCTCCATGCTTCACATGATGAAGCAAGTATTCATAATGGAGACTCTCACATGGCAATGAATTGCAGGAGGCTTTTAGGAACTGCAGGTAGCCTGTATGTCTTTCAGGCATCTTCAGCTGACATCCAGCAAAAAGTCAGGGTCCCACTCTTGGAGCTGTGCAGAGGTGAATACCACCAATAACTTGGAAGAATTTGGAAGCAGAGTCACCCTCAAATCATATCCCTGTAGAGAACTAAACCCAACCAATACTTGGAAAGTGAACAAAAAAAGTGGGAATTTTGTGTATGAGTTAGTGTCTGCTATCTGAAATTTTTAACATATCCTCCACAGACAACAAAGAAAATCAAGAACAAATTAAACTACAAAAGGCATGCCTCTAGAATAAACAGAAGGTAAAGAAATTCCAAACTTTAATTTACCTATTAGTAGAAAAATAAACAACAAATCCCCCAAACTCTCTTTTGCAGTCCTAGACCAATTTATCTTCACAGCAGTCAGGGAAAAACAGAATGGAAGAGAGAATCATGTCATAGCTGCTAATTTCAGATTGACCTAAAACCATCAGAAAGAGAAAATACACCCTAAGTGTATTTTTAGTATATTTTTAGATAGGAAATCTGGTAACAGGGAAGGGACTTAAAAGTTCTCATGGGAGTGGAAAAGCAATCTTAGAAAAGAAATCACTCTGGGGAACAAATACTGATTAAAACAAAGGACTATGTATGCCTCCTTTGGAAGACAACATTGTGAAGGAAATGAAATAAGAGTGGGGAGATATCGAGGGTCCCAGAAAAAGAGAAGAAAATGTAAAACTTAGGAAGCACAAAACCCTTCATTCCATTTCCTCTTCCACCAGGCAAAAGCAGCCAGAGTAAAAAGACAATACTGGGATAAGTTAGCACTCTTGAGCTAGGAAATTCACAAGCCAAACTAAATTGCCTGCCATACAGGGTATGAAATATTTAAGTGTAAGTGGAGAATGAGTAATAACACATAGTTTAAGGTACAGTTTGTCTATGATAGGATATGTTGCTCACTTTATATTCTCACTTCTTATTCCCATCTGAAATAACCTTACCTCTTTCTGCCCCTAAAACCTTATCTAAGTGTCTAATATTTCATAACATGCATATGTGGAAAACCAAACATGTATGAGGGCAATGTATACTGAATTTTCTGGAGACATAATTAAATAAAGTAGTTCATTCATGTTATTTTTTAAAAATTTAATGCCTGCAGAGAACATTTATATGACATACAAGTTGGTCATCTATTGGGAAATGGTGTTCTTGGATCACAGATCCCTCTGAGAATTCCTCATAACCTTTGGTTATTTTCCTGCAGGTGCAGAAAGCATACATGTGCCATGGAATCAAGAGTTGATAAATGTTCATATGGCATTATGTACAATATTTAGGAAGAATTTAATGTATCAATTAGTAAATAGCACTAAAGGGGAAATGTCAGTACACTGTGAACAGCTGCAAAAATGTCTAATAAAAATTTTACCAAGATTGTTGTGCTGGTTTGAAATGATGCATATACCCTAGAAAAGCCATGTTTTAATCCTAATCCCATTTTGTAAAGGCAGCCATTTCTTCTAATCCCTACTCAATATTGTATGTTTGAAACTGTAATTAGATCATCTCCCTGGAGATGTGATTTAATCAAGAATGGTTGTTAAGATGGATTAGGTGATTCCATGTCTCCACCTATTCAGGTGGGTCTTGATTAGTTTCTGAAGTCCTATAAAATAAGAGGAAGCATGTTGGAGTATGAGAGTGATTCAGAGAGAGCAGAAAATGCTGTAGCACCACAAGGCAGAGTCCACCAGCCAGCGACCTTTGGAGATAAAGGAGGAAAATGCTTCCCAAAGAGTTTCATGAAACAGGAAGCCAGGAGAGAAAGCTAGCAGATGACGCTGTGTTCGCCATGTGCCCTTTCAGCTGAGAGAGAAACTCTGTGGTTGCCATGTGCCTTCTCACCTGAGAGAGAGAAACCTGGAACTTCATCTCTTTCTTGAACCAAGGTATCTCTGTCTGGATGCCTTAGATTGGATATTTCTATAGACGTGTTTTAATTGGAACATTTCTCAGCCATAGAACTGTAAACTAGCAACTTATTAAATTCCCCTTTTTAAAAGCCATTCTGTTTCTGGTATATTGCATTCCAGCAGCTAGCAAACTATAACAACTGTCATTTTACGATCATAAATGGTGGTGTAGAGTGGGTCCATGAGGGAGGACTGTAACATCAGCATGTACCTTCAGCATGATGATAAAAGAACTGAATATTGAAGGGCAGATCTTTTTGCCTGTGAAAATACATGTATGTCTTCTTAAAAAGAGCTGTTCAAAATCCTAAATGCATTTGTCAGGTCACTTTATGACAAAAAGGATGAAAATAATATGTATTTCTAAAATTTAAAGATGATATTTTCAGTTAGATATGTATGAATCCACTTTGGTCTATTTGGACCAGTAAAACTTGAAGCTTTTTTCCCATCTTTTAAATTTGGATTTTTGGAAAATGGTGAAAGATGAAAAATGGGATAGTGATTATTTAGCATCAAAAACTTTCCAATTTAAAATGTATCTTCTATTCAAAATATCTAATAAGATTAAACGTAATTGCCTTTATGGTCCTGAGTTCTGATGGTTTTATAATAAGAATTTTATTGTTTTTTACAGTGCCTGTTCATGGCTAGATGGTGTGTATGATTATTGAAGTTAGACAAAGCAATCAGTTGTGATAACAAAATCCTGATTTAGATATTTTAAATGTATTTATTCTTATAGTTGTCATTAGCATAAATTGTCTAAAAGGGAAAAAAGTCTTAATAGATTGTTTCATAATTATTTGAATATGCAAGAAATGTCCAGGAAAAATGTTATTTATTTTCACTTATATATGCTTGCATTATTAGCACATATGATTTTGATAGCTGAACTATAGTCATCGTTCCTGACATAATCATGTACATGCACTCCACCTTGCTTCTGTTCTGGCTGTTTCCTCCACTAGAAATAACCACGTCTCATTTCTTCATCTCTTCCTAGGACCAATCTTATAAAGCACCTTTCTCTCTGTGAAACCCTCTAGATAATACTGGACACATCTTTTGTTTGTTCTTATGTTATTTTTCTTTATATGCAGGTCTGTTAAATATAATGTATGTTTTGGAGGTTATAAATAATTCTCTTAATACTCTTCAGATACATATATTGCCTTATATATAGTACCCATCAAAAATTTAACCATTTTATTGTTTGATGATGAAGATACAGAGGAAAGAAATTTTCACAAGATATATAAGGTATCGTTTTTTTTTTTAAGAACTGCTCTATAATTTGGCCTATAATTGCTTGTATAATCACTGTGCACAACTAGTGTTGCTTCTCTTTCTCATTGTTTCTCATTTATTATATATTGAATGTTGAGAATAGTTATCTGTTATTAATATCTCAAATCTACTGTTAACTGAGCATTTGAATATCCCTATGTGGTAAGAAAATGCATGCTTTCTCTCAAATTTGTCTTACCACTTCTCTCAGTGATTAACTGTTAATTTGAAATTAACCAATTATTCTTTTTTCTTGTCTTCAAGTCATGTTGACCTCCACATTCTTTATGATTTCAGTTGTATTTTAGACAAACAGCAGAAAGTTAACCTAAGGAATAGAAGCAGATGGAGAGAAATTCAATTTTAAACACTCCTTCATCATAATTTTTTACTTACTAATTTATATATTTTTGATCTTTTAATTTTTTCCTCATACTCATTACTCCTTCTGTACGAAAAGTCATTTTCTTAGAGCCTCCATGCAACATTTTCTGTATCTTTCTTCACTGTGTGCAATGCCCATCTCGTAACTAAACCTAAACTCATATTTATATATTTATATTTGCTTCAATATCCCTTTGTCCTACTATTAGTTTATTTTTCCCCCTCCAGTAACAGAGCCATAGACTGCAGAGGAAACCTGCAGTTTCTTGTTATTCACAGCAATGCTATCCTACAGTTTCTGCTGACTTTTTCATAGGGTAGGAAGCAGGAAGGCAGGTACATGACAGCAGGAGCAAAACTGTCACCCATGTCTCACGTTCACATATCTGTTAAAGGTTTACTATCCTTGATTATTGACCACGGGAAGTGTGTAGGGATGTGTGTGTGTGTGTGTGTGTGAAATGCAAAATGTGACCTGATGCAATTGCAATGATGGATATAATTTAGGTACTAGAATAAAAACATTTTTAAGTGATCAAGACACACATGGCATTCCAAATCTCATCAAAAGAGAAGAAAAAGTACTTTCCTTGAATTTAGGCCCCTGTAATTTATTCACTTAAAAAAAACAAGCAACAATGACTACTGTTATATACTTTATTTCCTGGTGGAAATGCAATTTAAGTTCTAATTATCTGTTCAGTTTCTCTGGAAATGTGATCTATTTTTTCTCACTGAAAAACTATCTGTAAAACTTAATGAGTATTCTGTTACTGTATCTGAACAGTGCTTTGCAAACTGTAGTGTAACACTAGCTATCACTTCTCTTTGTCACAGGGATCAAAGTAATATATTTATTAATTTGTTCAGACTATAGAATCTCCAGGATAATAATGGGAAACCATACAAGAATAGCTGTATTTATCCTAACGGGTTTGACTGATGACCCACAATTGAAAGTTGTGTTATTTATCTTCCTGCTTCTCACCTACTTGCTCAGCATCACAGGCAATCTAATCATCATCACACTCACCCTGCTGGATGTTCACCTCAAGACACCCATGTATTTTTTCCTTCGGAATTTTTCCATCTTGGAAATGTCTTTTACTACTACATGCATCCCTAAATTGCTAGTTATGATGGCAACTGGGGACAAAACCATTTCCTATAATGGATGTTTCACTCAGTTGTTTTTTGCTTTCTTTCTCGGAGCGTCTGAATTTTACCTGCTGGCAGCCATGTCCTATGACCGTTACGTTGCCATCTGTAAGCCCCTGCACTACACCACCATCATGAACAGCAAAGTCTGTGTACAGCTTGTCTTCAGCTGTTGGCTTGCTGGGTTCTTTTCCATCTTTCCACCACTCCCCATTGGTCTAAACCTTGACTTCTGTGCTTACAACATTGTCGACCATTTCTTCTGTGACACCACTCCCCTGCTGCAGATCTCCTGCTCAGACACACGCCCGCTGGAGACAATGGGTTTCATCTCAGCTTCAATGGCACTCGTGGTCACCTTGGGAATGGTGATAATATCATACACGCACGTCGCATTGACAATTCTAAAAATCCCTTCAAGTAATCAGAGGAAAAGGGCATTTTCCACGTGTTCTTCCCATATGATTGTGATCTCCATTTCTTATGGCAGCTGCATCTTCATGTACGTTAAACCCTCAGTACAACAAAGAATTTCTTTTTCCAAAGGAATTGCGGTGCTCCATTTCTCAGTTGCACCACTTTTGAACCCTTTCATTTACAGCCTAAGGAACCAACAAGTGAAAAAAGCCTTCATAAATATAGTACAAAGAACAGTCTTTTTCTCAAAGAAATGAATATAGCATTGCATTATTTAAAAGATATGGAAAAAGGAAATCTAACACAATATCAATTTATTTATTAATAGCTTCCAATACACAGCTTTTCTAGTTTTTCTTCTTCCATTATTTTTATATTCACCTTAATCTCTCTTCAGAATTTATTTTTCATAAGTCTTTGTTCCAAAGAAGATAATTTTCATTTTTTTCTCTATTGAATATTCTTTTCTCATCACACTTCCTTTGCTTTGATATCTGGAAAAAACAAAGCTAAGTTTTCAATCTGTCTCTTTTGTCTGCAGTAAAACTAATTAATCAAGCCTATAAAATATTGTTTCATTTAAATATTAAATACATCACACAGTGCAAAGTTTATGATACAATCCTCTTCTTTATACACTATTACTTGCAATCAATAATAACATATTCAAGCTTATTTTAATGATAAATTTGTCTCACTAATTTAACAGTGCATATTACATTTAAAGAAAATTTTAAAGAGCTGTAGCACAGATTCCTTATCAGTGTTGATATCCATCTTTGAAAATGTTGGTTTATTTAAAAATCTATGAATATTGTTTTAAAGTACATTCTACTCATGTAGAATTACATTAAATGTAATTGTAGCTTCCATATTGTAGATAAATATCTACCTATTTATCTATGAACATTTATCTTTTGAATATTTTTGAGAGAATGCTAATCTCATAGCTTATTGTAAAATTAATAATGCAATCCAATATACAATTGGTGTTTCTATACCAGGGAAACACCCTCCAATTACTTGATACATTTCTGAGACCTACTTGAAGTTTCTTGGTAAATGGCTGTTAAATAATGAAATAGTGCTCCTCACTTTATCCTTCTCAGTAATTATTTATGTCTGCTATATATTTGTTACATATATTTATATATATGCCTATGTCTATTGATATCTATCTATCTGTCTCATCATCTATCTATCCTCTGCTAATGAAATCACAATTGTAGATGAATCCTACTCTTAAGGAGAAAATTTCTTATGTTAATACACAGACTCTGAAAGCAATTTCTGTTATGACCAGAATTTTACAAAGTGAAAGCAAACAGAAAAATGCTTTCATATAAATTCACAGTATTTCAATGAAATATTTGTTTTAAAAGTATGGGTATATTAGGCCATAATATTGTTTCCCATTTCTTCTTTCTTATTTTTAACTGTGCCTTGATTTGTATGGAGAAAAGTTTGAAAAATATTGGCTAAAGCAGCAGAATAAAATACAGCCATGGAACAAAATATAGTTAGTAAAAATTTGAGTGGATACTTGCACAGTTTTCTCTAAAATATTTTGAATGATGTGGGCTGTAAAAAAGTATTTGAGTTTATATTATGATTTCGGGAAGAAGTGGTTATTTAAATAGCTGCTGCATATTTTTCCTTTGATAATTTTAGATATGAATTTTTTCCAATTTTGAGAAGCTAGATCTAATAATCCTAGAGCATTATCTAGATTTAGAAACTTTAAGAACAAAGAAAATGAAAAAACTATACAATACTTTGAGAAAATAAATAACATTAAAACTTTGGTTTTTATTAATATTCTAAGTAGGTTTCATTCTGTTATGCACCAATCAGAATAAGTAGGCTAAAAACATTCTCCTCAAATAAAACCGTTATGTTATCACTGAACTTTTCTGAAATGGTTTCATTATGTATTTTTGAATGTTTGTTATCTACAAGTCATTTGTCCTAGATCATGCTCTATATATCTAAGGAAGAGTCTAGCCTATATAAATGAAAACTTGCCCTAATCCTTCTCACTCCCAGGCAGAATTAAAGTTTTATCATCTGTTCTGTATGGTACTTCACATTCGCCATGCCACATCGCCTCATAAATATATATAAATATATATATATATATATATGAACCATGACCATTGATCTTAGTTCTGAATCCCCAGACAGTTTTATATTGCTGATTTTGTTTTGTTTTGTTTTAACATGTTCTTTAGCACTAACACTGTCTTAAATTTGTATACAATTTTGTTTTTGAGAAAATTCCACCTGAAATGCTCAAATGCTTTATTCTGAAATGCCATCTGAATTTCTGCCCTATATTTTGTTGAACACTCATTAAATTCCAGACAACACTGTTTTATACAAATAAGTTATTTCTTGCAACAATAGTGTGATATAAACGTTATAATTAGCATTATGCATAGGTTCAAAAGAGAGTTCAGGGAGGGTGTGAGTGTGGCTCAGTGGCAGAATTCTCGCCTGCCATGCAGGAAACCCATGTTTGATTCCCGGTGCCTGCCTATGCAAAAAGAAAAAGAGAGAGAGAGAGAGTTTAGGGAGGTTAAGAAAATTTCAAAGGACAAAGAGCTAAACAGGATAGTCAAAATTTTCTAATGTTAATCCACAGTCCATTAAGGGACTCTGAAAGCAATTTCTGTTGTTACCAGAGTTTTACACAGTTACATATAATGGAAAAGGTTTACATAAAAATGCATAGTATTTCCATGACATTTTGTTTTAGAAGTACCCATATATTAGGCCATAATACTATTTCCCATTCTTCAAAATTTAAGCTTAGGAATCTTAGTTTCCATTAGTCCAATAGGAGACACTGATATCTTTTTTAATTAAAAAATTTCAATTAGAGATGTAGGTTTATAGAACAATCATGTAAAAAATACAGCATTCTCATATATCCCATTCCTCTGTTATTAATACACATTAATGTGGTATCTTGGTTTCAATTGCTGAAAGAATATTATAAATGCACAATTAACTGTGGTTGATAGTTTGTATTAGGGTATATATTTTTCCCATTATACCAAAACATCACCCTAAGATTAATACCTTACATTAACGTGGTATATTTGTTATAATTCACAAAAGAACATTTTAATAAATGTACTATCAACTGTCACCTATTATTTACAATGGGGTTCACTATGTTGTACAGTCCTGTTTTATCTTTACATTTTTATTTTAATAGCATTCATATGACTGAAAATTTCCCCTTTTAACATTCACATATATCATTCAAACCTGTTTGCTATACTTACAGTGTTGTGCAACCATCTCCACCATCCATTTCTGACACTTTATAACCAACCCAAATAAGAATTCTGTACAAATTAAACATTAACTCCCATACACTACCCTCAACCCAACCCCTGGTAATCTGTATTCCAGATTCTAACTCGATGAGTTTGCTTATTCTAGTTGTTTCGTATCGGTGAGATCATGTAATAGTTGTCCTTTAGTTTTTGGCTTATTTCACTCAATGTAATGTCTTCAAGTTTCATCCATGTTGTTGTATGTACTCAAGCTTCATTTTTTTTTCTGTAATATTTTATTTGCTGACCTCTTCGAAACATTACAAAATTCATAATGGCCAGTGGAAATTTCTATGCTAAAATACTACTCAAAATGACAGATTTCTAATAAAAAAGATTTTAAACCATAGTACCTTTATTTTACTCTGCACATTTCAACATGTGAAAATTACATTTTGGTGGTAAAACTCAGGTGACAAATACAAGACAAATATCAACTAATATCATATTTCTGGCTTAATGGAAAACATGGCAGTTTTGACAGTCATGTTTAGCACCGTGGTCAAGTAAGGAGAAAATGGGCAGGGCTATCACAGAGGTATGCAAAATTTAACAGGTCAAATAATCCTTCGCCTTGCTGAGAAATTACAGATAGGATATATGTAGTAAATATTTTTGTAACAGGGTGATTTTAGTCATTAGTGACCATCGTTCAGTTCATGTGTTCAAAGTAACTGCAGTTAGTTTTGATCACTGAAAACTGGATTCAAATAAATTACAACTCGGTGAACTAAATACCTTACATTCAAAAATATAGTTTCCATCTGGCAAGTTTAAGGTAAAGAAATACTTGTAATTCTAATATCCTTTAGATATAATTGAGACTACTCTACTATACCTAAATAGGTGTACTATTATGCATAGTTAATTCCAGTTACCATATTAAATATTTACTGGTCATCAACAGCAGAAATTTTTATGCTCCAAAAGAATTATCGGTCCAGTAAAATGGTTACACCTAATTTCCTTTCTTTCTTTCTTTTTTTTTTTAACATGGGCAGGCACTGGGAATCGAACCCGGGTCCTCTGGCATGGCAGGCGAACATTCTTGCCTGCTGAGTCACCTTGACCCGCCCTTAATTTTCTTTTAAAGACAGAAGAACAAAATTGAAGGAAGATTGGCTCTTTCCTATTGGTATCTTTTTCAAATTGTGGATACAAATTTACCAAAGAAATAATTATATATTTTGCCTAACATCAAATAATCTGCAAAAAGTTTCTAAGATAGATGCATTTCATGTTCAATTTCCAAAAATAAATAGAGGCTTTCTAACTGACTAAATTAACTAATTTACATTCCTAGCTCTCTAAAGCAAACGTTAAAAACAAAGCACAAAAAATGGTCTCTTGGTTTTTGAATAACCCATTTAGTTACATAAAGTATTTTCCATCCCAACACTTCTTCAAATTCCAAAGATATTTATTTACTTTCAAAGAACATGACAGTCTTCACTTCAAAACATTCCATCGGTTTCCATGGCAACGCTGCGGGATTCCTTGGCTACCATAAGTCGCATCAGTTGGCTGGAATTTCTCAATCTTCTTTACATCTTGAGCTTGATCTGTTCTATATATCAAACAAACTAAATCATCTGTTACTTTAATACACAGACTCCCATCAGAATGCCTATATTTGAGAACCACACATGCCTTCATAGGGTCTGCAAGGTAAAGCCTCTCAGTCGCGCGGCTGATCTCCTCCCAGGTTTGGTATTGCGGCAAGGTGGGCTCAGGGTGGAAAGGGAGGAGAAAAGAGAGGCAAAGCCAGGGAGGCAAGGCTGCGGACCTAAGGCGGCGCCACCGGGCACACCTACCCACCCACTGCAGCCACCAGACTCAGGAGTCCTTCATTTCGTTTTAATATGTATTGCCTGGTATGTATATACCAGATTTTGTTTATACATTCTTCAGTTGATGGACACGTGGGCTGCCTCCATCTTTTGGCAATTGTGAATAATGCTTCTATTAATATTGTTGTGCAATTAAATGCTTCTTTGTGTCTCTGCTTTCAATTATTTTGGGTATATACCTAGAAGTAGAATTGATGGATCATATGGTTATTTTATGTTTAGCTCCCTGAGGAATTGCCAAGCTGTCTTCCACAGAGGCTGCACCATTTTACAGTCTCACTAGTACTGAATGAGTGTTCATATTTCTCTACATCCTCTCTAACACCTGTAATCTTCTGTTAATTCAATAGTAGCTATTCTAGTATGTGTCCAATAGTATCTTGTGTTTTCAATTTGCATTTTTCTAATAGCTAATGATGTTGAGAATCTTTTTATGTGCTTTTCATCTATTTGTTTATCCTTTTGGAAAAATGTCTCTTCACACCTTTGCCGGTTTTTACATTTTGTTGTTTGATTTTACTGCTGAGTCATAAGATTTCTTTATATATTCTGGATATGAAACCCATATCAATATATGATTTCCACATATTTTGTCCCATTGAATAGGTTGTCTTTTAACTTTTGTGATGAATCCTTTGCTACATAGCTTTTAATTTTGAAAATGTCTATTTATCCGTTTTTTCTTTTGTTGTTTGTGCTTTGGGTTTAAAGTATAAGAAACCATTGCCTAACAGAAGATCTCAAAGATGTTTCCCTTTTTTTCTTCTAGGAGCTTTGTTATCCTAGTTCTTATATTTAGATCTTTGATCCATTTTGCTTTAGTTTTTGTATAGGATGTGAAATAAGGATCTTCTTTTTTTTTTTTTTTCTTTCTTATGGATATGAAGTTGTCCCAGCACCATCTGTTGAAGAGACTATTCTTTCTCAATTGAGTGGACTTGGTAACCTAGTCAAATCAATAGGATATAGATTTGATGGTCTATTTCTGAACTCTCAATTCAGTGTCATTGGTCTATATGTCTATTCTTGTATCAGTACTATGCTATTTTGGCCATTGTAGCTTTGTAATAAATAACTCCTCCAACTTTGCTTTACTTTTTCATAAGGTTTTAGCTATTCAGGGCTGCTTAATCTTCCTATAAATTTGATAATTGGCATTTCCATTTTACAAAGTAGGCTACATGTATTTAATTGGAATTGCATAGAACCCATAAATCATCTTGGGTAGAATTGACACCTTAACAAAATTTAGTCTTCCAATCCATAAGCATGTAATGTCCTTCCATTTATTTAGATCTTCTTTGATGTCTTATAGCAAAGATTTATAGATTTCCATGTAGAGAGTCTTCACATCCTTGGTCAAATTTATTGCTAGATATTTGATTCTTTTAGATGCTCTTGTAACACAAATTTCTTTCGAGATCTCCTCTTCAGAATGCTTTTTACTAGTTTATAGAAATTACCAATTTTTGAATGTGTATATTGAATGCCTAAAGTCAATTGTTGCAGTTTTAACACGAGCAATTTTGTTAGCAGCTTGCAACCTCTTTAGTTGATCAGGAAATGACATATCCCAATACTTGAACATCTTGCCAACAGAAGTAGCATTTTTCACATCTATGGGCATTCTAATTCTTCACATGAAATAATGAATGGCTGCCACCCTTAAGAATTACAATGTTATTGGATTCCAAAATTTGTAAGAACTGTCAGGACTTGATAGACAGAAGACCGCGTCACTGGACCCTATGACCTAGACCACCATGGTAACATCACCACAGAATCATGTCTCAGGACTATTTCTATAATACAATTTTAATGGGTTTTTTGCATTTTTTTCTGTGAAGATACTATTAAAGGTGTGCCAACTATGGTTTTAAATTTGCTTATGAAAAATTTGATTATAGATTTCCCTTAGACTATTACATAACATAATGAGTGGTGTTGGACAAGTCATTTAACATTCTCAGTTTTGGTTTTCTCGTTTAAAAACATGAATCATCTATTTCATATGGATATTAGTTATATTAGATGAGTAAGTTTACAAACATATATAGCCAATAAAATCACAGTGTAGATTATTAAAATGGATCAAACATCAGAAAACGATGTTGAAGAAGTGTCATCAATTCATTTAACTTGTTATATAATTGATATAATTTCATTTTTAATTCTATTGTGACAACTTTTTGTTTCCTTTATAGCAAATGTCTTCCATGTTTTTCAATTTCATTCAAATTAAATTTAATGTTTCATAAGAAGATTCTGCATTCTATGATATTTTACAGAACAATTTATTTCAATATATTTACAATATACTTTTTATAACAAATCAGAAACCTTTAGGGTGAACAAAATCCTCTAAATTGAAATAACACAAAATAGGGGTTGTCAAACTCAGGAATGAAAATCCTACCAATAATCAAACTTTACTAAGAAGTTTAGGACACAAACATTATGATGTACAAGGAAGCAAGAAGTCCAAGATGGCCTAGTCCATGGTTCAGTTTATACCTGACATGTTATGGTGCACGTTAGCCCTAGCATCTGTAAGTGAGCACATTACTTTCATAAAATGAAGCCATTTTGATAATGAAATGTCTTCATTTTATAATCTAAAAATTACATTGGTTACATGAAATTTCAGGGAATATTGTCTCATAAATTCATAATTCCAGATGAGTTTACTAGAAGCAATTCTAGACAGAATTGTTACAGCAATTTTAAATTCTGCTAAAAGTATTCCATAGGTAAGGACTCTTCCACAAGTAAGTACCATTAGTATGTTTGCCAGACACTCCTTTCTTAACAAGAACACTTGGAAAGTTAAGAATAGAAGAAAATTTTCCTCAACATGATAAACGGCATATAGAAAAAACCACAGCAAATACTGTATTCAATGATGAAAGATTGAATGCTTTCCTTCTAAGATCTGGAACAAGACAAGGATGCCCATTGTCCTGATTAATATCCACATTGTGCTAGAAGTTCAAGCTACAGCAGTTAAGCAAGAAACACACAGAAGGTCTGGAGCTATCTATTTGTTACCTTTCCAACTTTTTTCACTCTCAAACAAGAAATGGAAAGAAAAAGATCAATTTTTATTTTTAAAGAAAGACTGTCTCAGACTACTCTGTCAGTTTTGCCTGAGGAGCTTTTAAAAATGACCTCCAACAGAGCTGATCCCCAACAATCTGAAGTCACTAACCAAAAGCAGTGATCAGCCATCAGGCCACATAGCCACAAATTTTGGAGAATTGGGTCCTGACAGGATAGCCCACCCTGGCATAAACAAGATACACCAGAAGCCTCAGTGGCAGTATCCACTACTGCCTGCCGTGGGGTTGCAGGATGGGAAACTGTAGTTGCTGCATGGAGGATGAAATTCACTGATAGAGTCCACAATTTACCAGCTTATTCCTCCTCCTCTTCCCTGGATGCTGAACAATACTTCACAGTACTCTAGGGTTTCAAAAGACTTGATTCAACACTTCCTGCCAGTTCAGTTTAGTTGTTTTGATGGAGAGAATGATTCCTAGAGCTTTCTACTTCACCATCTTCCCACAAGTCTCATTTTTTTTCTTCTGGTTGTACAGAGTCACATGAACAAGGCTTTAGAGGAATTTTTACAAAGACTCATAAATTTTATTCTAATTTAGGAAGAATGATTAAGGGAAAAGAAAAAAGAGAAGGCCAACTTATTAATAACAGAAATGAAATTAGAGCAAAACCACTGATTGTCCAAATATTAAAATAATGATAATATGATTTTATACTAAAAGAGTGCCAATACATTTCAAAAGAAATGTAATGAATAATGTAATCACAAAACTTTGAGAATAAAAAATTAGAAATTCTGACATGTCTTATATTTATTAAGGATATGGATTCTATTCATGCTTGAAATTCATTACTACTGTTCATGTAAGTTGTATCATTCCACGCCATTTTCTCCTTCTCTTTGTTTCTCTATTCTCCTGTAATGTATTTGTGTGTTATTTGCATACAAGAAAATCTTTGGCTGCGTGGATTCTATTTTTCTGACAGAGATGCATGAATGAATGTTTCATTCTTTCAGAGTGAATATTTCATTCAGAGAATACATGAATGAATATTTGACTCTAATACATTCTTAATGAAAATTAGCATGCCATAATTTTTTGCATTAATCAGTTAGCAAGTTAGCATACTTTAATAACTTCTACAATAGTTTTAAACTGAACTTATTGAAACTCAAGTATTTTAAATTTTGAAAAGAATATCTAACATTCATTTTTTTCTTTTTTGGCAGAAAAAGATATTAATTTTCTTGTTAAATTTTTTTGTGCCAGGTTCATGTCTGGTTATCTGATCAGCAGATAAAATCCAAAAGAAATTTCCTCTTACCTTGCGAAATTGACCTTCTTCCCTAATCTTTCCATCATATTATTTGTTCACTTTCACATAATCTCTTAAGTATTTGAAAATTTAGAACAAACATGTACCACCAGATGACTGCTATTTTCAAAAAGAACATTAAAAAGCCTCCTTCAAATTGCTATTTCCAATCCCAGATCCATACTACTTAAGAGTGCTGTAATAGCCAAACTAATTAATCATTTCAGTACTTATTTCCTACTTTGCTAAAAGGAGATAGTGAGAGTATTGTTCTATTATGGAATTGGTTTCAGGATTTTTTGAGATAATATTTTATAATGCTCATCACTTGGTGGTTGCTAATACACAGTGTAATTTATTTGTCAATTTAATTATCACACAATTATCTAAAGATATGAATTATGGAAACAAACTGGGAGAATTAATAAAAAATTTTGCTTCTGTTCATGAGAATTCATAGTTTGAAAAAATTGGGACTTCAACAGGCAATAGCCATAGGAATATAAGTTTCACATCTTCGTATGATCCTAATTACCAAATTAATAAATTCTCTATGAAAATACTTAGAAAAATAGAAATAGAAGGGGACTTTTTCAACACAATAAGGGGAATATATTGCTCACTGTCACCACTGTTACTCAACATTTTACTGGAAGTTCTAGCTGGAGAACTTAGATAAGAAGAAGAAATGAAAAGCATCCACATTGAAGAGGAAGAAGTAAAAATTTTCAATATTTGCAGATGACATGAATCTAAATACTGAAAATCCTGAAAAATCCACAAGAAAAGTATAAGACCTAATAAATTAATTCAGCAAATTAGTGGGGTACAAAATCAAGAAGCAAAACTCAGTATTGTTTTTATACACTGGAAATGAGCAATATGAAGTATATATAATAAAGAAAAAATTATATTTACATGAGTAACTATAAAATCAAATATCTATGAATAAATATAATCAGGTTGCAAAGAAAATATACTCTGAATACTACAAAACGTTGACTCAAAGACCTAAATAAATGGCAAGACCTTCTGGATTCATGGATTGGAAAACTGAATGTTGATAAGATATCAATTCTACAGAAAGCAATTTATAGATGTATTGAAATTCCAATCAATATTCCAAAAGCTTTCTTGGCAGAAATGGTAAAACCAACCGTCAATTTAAATGGAAAGGTAGGAGAACCCAAATATCCACACCATATTGAAAATGAATAAAGTAGGAATATTCACATTTCTGATTTTAAAACTTGTTACAAAGCTATTGTAGTGAAAACAGCATGATACTGACACCAGGACAGAGGTCTAAACCAACGCAAGTGAATTGAAAGCACAGAAATAAACTCTCATGTCTATGACCTATTGATTTTTGACAGATTCATTCAGTTGGTAAGGAATAGTCTCTGCTGAAAATGGTGTCAGAAAACTGAACACTCATATGTAAAAGAATGAATATAAGTCCCCCTACCTCACACCATTTACAAGAATTATATCAAAATGGAGCAAAGATCTAAATAAAATCCATGACAATACAACTCCTAGAAGAAACACAGGGAATCATCTTTAGAACATCATGTTAGGCAGCAGTTTCTTTGATTTCATACTAAAAACACAGGTAGTGTAAGAAAACATATATAAATTGGGCCTAATCAAATTTTAAAATTTTTGTACGTGAAAGGATTTTGTCATGAAAGTAAAAAGGCAACCTACAGAATGTCAGAAAAATACTTGGAAACCACATATCCAATAAGTTTAAATATTCACAATCTATAAAGAAATCTTACATCTAAACAACAAAAAGAGAAACAACCAATGCAAGGTGTTAATAGTAGGGTGGTAAAAGGGAACCTATATTTCATGTACGATTGTTCTGTGAACAGCAGAAGAAAAGAATAAATGATAGGAAGAGAGACAGTCTCTTCTGAATCCTCCTTAAAAATCCTTTAGTGATTAGATTAAGCATGACTCATTAAAGAAGACACTCCCCTTGGCTGATTACAATTGGAATCAGCTGTGGATATAGCTGATGTGATCATGATTTAATTTTATTAAATATCTTCATAACAATTGGAATCAGCTGTGGATGTAGCTGATGTGATCATGATTTAATTTTATTAAATATCTTCATAACAAGACCAGCCAGCACTTGCCCAACCAGACAAACAGGTACCACCATCTGGCCAAACTGACACATGAACCTGATCATGACAGCTTCTGACATCAAGTGCAAATACAGCAGTAATTCAATCCAATCTAATTCTGCTCTAACTACCCTAAAGTAGGCAGACTCTATGGGGAAAGGACATCTCCTTATAAGATTACTCTGAAGGCACCTCTTGCAATTTCAGGAATATAGGCTATCATACTTCTCACCAACTTGCTACAAAGGGTTACTTCCACTGCCTCAAGTTTGACAATTTGTTATAACAAAATTATAGCTTCATTGTTATAAAAGCATACAAAACACAGGGAGGCATAGGCAAGATCTAAGAGGGTCTCAAATGATGCGTCTGTGTTCTCTATATATGGAGTCACAATATCTTATACTCCCAGCACAAAGATAGATCTTATCAATCATGGAAGTTTCAGGACTTCCAGTATTCAATGTATGGAGTTCATATGGACTTCATTATATGTGCCATTTCTGGGGCACATGCTCAACCCCTTCATTTGGTGGCAGCCAGGCTCTCCCTAGTCCCCCAAGGAGTGTGTTCTATCTTCTCCAAGGCCTGAGGCCGCACGACTCTTCCACTGCAACAAGGTGGGAGACTCATCCTCACCCATCAGGGTAAACTCACCCTCTCCATGTATATGGGTGGGTCCACTCTCCTGGCTGAGGTTTCTTGGCTTCAGACCCCAGCTTCCATGGTTCTTACTCTGTAAACTCCAATCTCTCCCTTTTTTGTCCTCCTTTGTCCAGATTGGCAGTGGTTCCATTTACACCAACAGTCTCTTCAAGCACTCCAGGACTTCTCCTTCATTCTCTTCAGAGTTCCTCCAAAATCTTCCCCTTAGCCATCCAAAACACCATTCCAACATATCTGGTATTTGCAAACTGCAGCAGCACCCCACTCTCTGGTACCAAATCTGTTCTAGTTTGCTAGCTGCCGGAATGCAACACATCACAGATGGATTGGCTTTTAATAAAAGGGGATTTATTTTGTTAATTCTTCAGAGGAGGCAGCTAACTTTCTACTGAGGTTCTTTCTTATGTGGGAAGGCACAGGATGGTCTCTGCTGTTCTTCTCTCCAGGCCTTTGGGTTTCAACAACTTTCCCCGAGGTGATTCCTTTCTGTATCTCCAAAGACCTGGGCTGAGCTGCAAGTGCGGAGATGAGGAATGCTGAGCTGCTTGGGCTGTGCTACGTTGAGCTCTCTCATTTAGGCACCAGCCAATTAACTCAAACATCATTCATTGTAGCAGGCACGCCTTCTAGCCGACTGCAGATGTAATAAACAACAGGTGAGGTTCATGTACCATTGGCTCATGTCCACAGCAACAGAACTAGGCACCTTCACCTGGCCAAGATGACAACTGAATCTAACTACCACAGTCCCCATATGTAATCTTTTAATAGTTGGCATGATGGATAATCAGAAAATTCTCCTTAATTTTCAGTTACCAGATATCTTGTTGTGGAACAGTTTAGCTTTCCATGATCCTGTTTCTCTGGTCCACTATGTGAAAGACTGAACATATTTTCTTAACATTCTTCTCATAGCTGCTTTGACCTCCTTGTTCTGCAGGCCGTAGATCAGAGGATTCAGCATGGGCATGATCACACTGTACTGTAAGGGGAAAATCATCTCCAGGAAGGAACTGGAGGCTAGCAAAAGATAGCTGATGAAACCTGAGCTGTAGAACAAGATCACAGTTGTGAGGTGGGAGGAGCAGGTGGAGAAGGCCTTGCTTCTGCCTGAGGTGGAGCTGATGCTCAGGATGGTGGAGACAATATGGGTATAAGAGAAGAAGATCAAAATGAAAGTTCCAAAGAAATGCAAGACAGAGGAGCTGAGCAGCATAAAGTTGGGAGAGGTATCAGAGCAAGAGAGAGGGAAGAGAGAAGAGAGCTCACAGCTGAAGTAAGGGGTGGTTTGGTCCTCACAAAAGTCTAAATTGACAGCTGGGAGAATATTGATGAGTGCATCAATAAAGGCCAGGCCCCAGGAGCCCCACACCAGCCTGACACAGAGCTGATTACTCATCAGCTGGCCGTAGAGCAGAGGGGAGCTGACGGCTACATAGCGGTCATAGGCTATCACCGCCAGCAGACAGGCCTCAGTGCCCCCCGTGGCAAACACAAAGAAGGCCTGAGCCAGACAGCTCTCTACAAAGATGGCTTTGTTTTTAGAAAGTAGATTCTCCAGCAGTTTGGGAGCTGTGACAGAGGAGTGGCAGAGGTCCAGGAAGGACAATTGTCCCAAAAAGAAGTACATGGATGTGGATGTGTGGAGGTGAGAATCGGTCCTGATCACCAGGTTCCCCATTAAAGTCAAGAGGTCAATCACCAGGAGCAGCACAAAGGGCAGAGCCTACATTTGGGGGTTGGCAAACAGCCCGAGGAGGATGAACTCACTGAACCTGCTATGATTTCCCATAGTGATAAAAAGAAGCTTTATCCTGGGAATCCAAGGAAGAGACATCACTTCTCCTTTTGTGCCTCCCATGTACCTAGTGCCTTAGCTGTCTTACACACTTACCTCAATTTACTGATGTATATTTTACCATGCTCAGACATTCCTAAGATAACTCCCAAATCATCATGATAGGCTTGATGATTTTTTGGACAGCAGTCCACTACTCTTCTATCAACCCCTTATATAATTTTGTGGGTCATCTTATGTCTATGGGGGTTTCTTTTATTTTTAATATGGGTATTAATATAAAAACATCTTGTATACTCAATGAAAATAGAGAGAGAATTTGTTGATGCATAAGAGAAAGGAGTTAATAGCAGAAATGCAGACCTTGGAATGGGATCCAGAGCATAGGTGAAGTTTTGTCCTTAGGAAAAGGGAATCTTTATCTGTTATAAATAGGAGGGAAGATAAAGATAGTGGGGACAGAGGCAGCGAGTTCCTATATTTTATAGTTGGAATATGAGATATTCATATTCTGATTGCTGCAAAGTGTTTGATGCAATGTGAAGTGAGATCATAAACAGAGTCCCTCTCCCGCACATGCTCCCTTTCTCTATCCATGTATGTGTGTGATACATTTTCAGTCAGGTGGTGGTGAGAAATGTTGATGACCCAGGTACAGCCAGTGGAAGATTAATTTACTAAGGAAAGAAGGTAGGATTAACTGGTAGTATGTTTTCCCATTTTGGACACTGGTGCTAGTTTTAACAGATATGCAATTGTCTTCAGTAACATATAGCTGCTTATGCTGTGGATCAGACATGGTTTTAACTGTTTTTTGTTTGTTTGTTTGCCAGGTATACGCAGTGACAAAGAAAAACAGGAGTAAGGAAGTAAAGTATACTTGGAAAGGGAATGTTTATCAGGATGAATCATAGAAACACAGCTGTGAGAGGAATTCAGTGGGACATGCAGGAGATCATGGGTAGGGAATAAGTAGTAAACTCATTGGTTTGATTTGAGGCATTTGTTGTTTAGGAACACCAGAGCAAGTATGTTATAATTTTAGGACTAGGTGGTTAGGTAGAGGGGTGTTTGAAATTCTGATTTTGTAGGTGTGTTATAAGTATCAATGATGACAAAAGTGACAGTTGTTATTGTGAGAGAAGGTGGCTAAGATGGCATGGAAGATTCAGTCACTGGCATAGGGTAGGAGAAGGACTGAGGTGCTGAGTTGGGGTAGTTAGGATATTTTTCTCTGTGTGTGTTTTTTATTTTACTCTATTTCCTTTATTTGGGGATTTATTAGTTTAAAACGTAAGTGAAATTAAATGAAAAAATTTAATCCAAGATAATCAGCTGAGTGATAATCAAGTATACCACTATAGGAAACACTTAGCTTCCTTTGGTCGGAGAAGCTATTCCCTTGTAACAGGACAATATCTGAGCACATGCTCCATGCTCAGCCTAAATCCATCAGAGAGCTTCTTCAATATTTCAGCCAGCTTTTGGAGTCCATATGCCAACCCATCCTACACATTCTCACCCTCCAAAACTTGCCCATAATGGACTTTGCTCTGACACCATGACTTGTCACTTCAGACTAGGATAACTATTCTGTAATGTCCAAGTCTGGCCTGCCCTGGCCTTTCCTATTCTGACTCACGACAAGTTCGTTCAGATGATCAAAGGGAGTTAGGGTTTCTCTCTCCTTGACTGTTAACCAAGTTCTGGGGTGACTAAGTCCAATTACCTGCCTGAATAACTTTCAGATTCAATTTCAGTTTATTGATATCCAGACAAAATTATTCAGCTTGTGTGGTTAGTGTTGAGAATCCTGTATTAGGGGACAATTGGGAAGAGCTCTACTGGCAATATTTGTAATGAATTATATGCTATCAAATTATGAATTATGCATGTTATTTTTCAAATATCTGCATATTTATTTCCAATTATTTGAGGAATGGATTATGAATATAATGGCTAAACTTTCCCCATTTGACTCATTAGTTTACATCTGAGCACAGGGTCCACTTGGACTCCTAATGCTCAGATCACCACATGATCTACAGAGGATATGGTTAAAGCAGCCGGTAAGGACTTAAATAGTGAAATTCTTTATATCAGACAGGATGCCTACATCATTGAGGGTTAGGAATGGGCTACTGTTCCCCTGTCATATATTTTCACGGTAGTACAAAGAAAAGCCCCTTTCCTATATCCCACCTCCAAATCTATCCCTACTTATTAGTTCCAAAGAGTCTGCATATTGTGGAAATATATCTTTGCAACAAAGTGAAAGATAGGATAAGCTTGCAAAGTGTATTTGCATACATAAAATACAGGAAAAGTCAGGGGCTTGACTTCCATAGAAATGATGCATTGGGTTTCTTTTCAAGGTCTTTGTAGAATGTCAAAGAATTCCCTCAAAATAAGCCAATAAGTAAAATTAAAACATACCTTTTAACAGTGACTGGTGCCTAAAGCATCACAATTGGTGATTCCTTTCTTCTGTGGTTTGTGAACATAAAATTCCAACAGCCTCAGGAAGCATAACACAGATGTTAGTTGCCAGATAGTAACATCATTAGTAGGAGAGGGTTAATTGGATCCTGTCCAAAGAAAGAACAGCCAAGAACCATTCATTACAGAATGAAATATGACTTTATTTCTTATTGCTAGTCAGAAAGTATTGGCAGAGGACACGATTAAGTGTATTGAATGATTGGGAAGCAGAAGGAGAAAGTGTTCCAGAGTTTTAATAGTTTAGAAACTCAGGCTTGATCACAAAGGAGCTTAAATCCCTGCGTTTATGAAGAGGGACCTGGTATGAAGAAAAAAAAAAATACTAAAGCCAGAGATATGAAGGCACCACAGATAAGTATCATCTATTATTTAATTTAGCCCAGAATAGACCTTGATCCTGCCCCACATGCTCAAGAACTAGGTACCTGAAGATGATTTTAATAGCAGATAAAGCAATTCTCTGAAGCTCCTGAGACTATAGTTGATGAAGAGAGATTTTAAGTCTTGAAGAGAGAAAAATCTGCCCTCAGTGTCATCAGTTTACTGTATCCCTGCCTGGGCTGCTCTTGGGTAGTGGACTCAGCTTTTTCAAGATGAAATGCATTTGAATGTAGCCAACATCCTGCAATATCAGAGACAGAGATATATGTGATATTTCCCAATTATGTCACTTATTAGCCATTTGACTTTTGCAATATCCTTTGACCATTTGATTGTATTTTTCCCATCTGTAAATTGAATAAACTTTGAGGGGAATATGCCTATCCTACAAGATTGAAAGGATTTACTTAGATATATTATACATACAGAGCTTGAAACTGGATTTCTGATCTCTGTAATTGCTAATGCAATGCAGGAAGGGAAGAGGTGTTTCAGAAGAACAGACCAGAGCATATTAGGGAAGAGATAATATAAGGCTGTTTTGTGGAAATGCTGTCTCTACAACTAGGAACAGCGATGAAGTGAGAGACTTCAAAGGGAAACAAAGTCTTAGAAAGCCAAGAAGGGAGGGAGGGAGTGCAGGGAAGAGGAAGCACCCCAGGAGTAGGTTGGGAGGGACAAAACTGTTCAGTAGGAAATCTTGCTCTTGGCTTCTTTTGGTAGAGAAATATCCTTGAGCTTTGAGTCAGTGGGTGAAAACATCAGCGATCAAGTGATTTTCATTAAAACAAAATGTACCTCAACTTCCCATCTCTGTGAAGAGATGTTTTCCCTGTAGGAGGCTGGGTGAGAAAAAAAAAATAGAAATACAGATCTCAGGTTCTTAACAAAGCACTTGATCTGCTGAGAAAGTCTTCAGAACTTTATTTGTGCTCTTACTCCATTATGGCTTTGAAAGAAAGCAGACATATCTCGAAAAGGTCAAGTTCTTAACTGGTCACTTTTGAGAAATTTCTGTCATCTGTCTCAGGCTTGATATGTGTGTCAGTAGGTTCATACACAGTCATTGGTTCATACAGGTTTCTCTGTGACTGTAAATATTTTTCTGGCAGTATCATCTGAACAAAGGATTTTGTTCTAGTTTAGGCTGAACTAGAAAGCCCAGGGGACTGGCTCAACACTCTATTCCTAGGACCTACAGCCTGAAGCAAAATTTTAGACTCATTTGCTAAGAAGCTTGAACTTTTAAAAAGCCACAAGGGATTTTCTCATGTATGACCTTTGTAACTTGTGAAATGAAGCAATCCACTTCAACTCCTACTTGAGCTTTTCTGCTGGTCTGCTGGGAACAAAGGAGAGGCAGGGTGGGAGAAGGGAATTTGGAGCTTATGAAAGAAGCCACAGTTTTCCCTTAGGAACTTACAGGCCATAAAGAATTCAAGAAAGCAAAAGTAGGGTGGTGTATATAGTATGGTGCCTTCTGAGTATCAAATATATATATATATGTGTGTGTGTGTGTATAATTTATGTGCACAGGTATGTGTGCATGCGTGTGTTTGATTTTCAGAACAGAAACAATGAAAGAATAAAACAAAAACTAAGAAAAATGATTACCTATAGAGGGAGGGAAATACAAATATGGTAGAAGGGATGAAAGTGATACTGTTTTGAATGTGCTTTTTATATCTTATTGACTCTCAAAGTTTTAAAAATTAAAAAAAAGAAAAATTAACTAAATTAAAATTAAAAACAAAAATCAAACAAATAAACCCATCTGTATCTTGAGATAGTGATATAGCTACCATAGAAAATAATTCTGGAACTGATGTTAGAGTATAGGATTTTGACTAGGCTGATTCAGTAAGAGATAATTCATTCAGTAGTCCTATTGTTCTAATTATTAGTAATAATAGTTATTGTTTTTTGAAGCTCGTATATATTTAAAGTATAAATATCATGATAATATTGTTAGGAATGTATATTTCACAGCATAATAGCAAAGTAACATAACTAATATCAAAGAAGTAAAATTTTACAGTTTTAAATTTGAGTTAGAAATAACTATAAATTTGCTACTTTTCTTTTTCCACTTTAAAAGACCCTATCCATGGAAGAGGACTTAAAGTATTAGTAAAGCAGTAATGGCCACCTATAGAACCCTGATTTTGGTTTCCAAATCCTATTAAAGGAGTCAGGATTTCTTAAAGAAAGGGCTGATTCCAGATCTTGAGTAGAAAATCTACATGGTAAATCTGGGACTTATTTTGTACCAGGTAGTAAGGAAGCCATTACAGCCATTAAAGCCTCATACAGACACAGGAACCAGCCCACAGGCCAAGCATAGGATATTTTAATAAAAAAAAAAAAACTATGATTGAAATGGACTAAATGCATTATCAATAATTTAATCAATCAGTCAATAAAAGGGCATAAGATAAAAGTTCACTGGATACTAGTGGAGATTGTACTAAAAATTGACAAAGGAAATTATTTATTTTGCTTTCTAGTTCTAATATGAACTGTACTTCAGGGTGATGAAAGAAATCAGGTAACTCATGCATAAGGAATAACACAATAAAAAATTACTATTTTAAAATTTCTAATATAATAACTGCATCTAGTATTTCTTGTAGTTGTGTTTGGCCATGTGACTGCATTCAGATTAATGAGATATAATTTGGAAGTTTCAAGGAGCCATCCTTGAAAGAGTGATAGCTCTTACCCTTTACTTCTTTCTTACCCTTTCTCCTTCTCATTCACTGTAACTGTGTATATAACTTATTGTCCATTATATGACTTTGGGAATGAGACCTTGCATATAGGTACAGTTATAGAAGTTGCTGGGATGCTGAAGACTTTGGCAACCAATCCATCATACCAACCTTGGATTGTTGTCTCCAGACTTTTACATAAAAAGAAAATAAAATTCTATGTTGTTGAGTCTATTATCACCTGGCGTCAATTACTTTCAAATAAATTTTATCTTAAGGGGCATAGAATTTGATTCCAGTGAGTAGAGTGCTTCATATAACAAAACCTTTAAAGTGTGTCAGAGGTTTGGTGGAAACAGCAGGCTAGAAAGCGCAAAATGCCAGTTAATAATGGATTATTTGATCAGGTTTTTAAGGTACCTTGACACGCAGACCACATGCTTATTGATGACATAATATTAGAGTGAATGGTAGGGAAAAAAGAATAGGTTGTTACTGTGCTTTGACTGCCTTCCATCAACTTCTGCAAAATCCTGTGAGAGAGAATTCTGCCCACACACAAAAAATGGAAGGAAATATGGCTTTACCAAGTCGCTTTCTGTCATTTAGAGTCTTGCAGGAGTGAAATGTTGATTTCTTCTCTATTCGGAACTGGTGGAACTGATAAGCACTGGCTTTGATGTAACAGCCATAATAGGAAATAAAACTAAATTCCCTCCACACAAAAGCCAGAAACCTACTGGCAAGACAAGGCTTTGAGACCTACAATCTTTTAATTAAAAAAAAAAAAGAGAAGACAAGACAAGACTTTGAGTGTTGCTTTTTCACTCAAGCCCGTTGATTCAGATAGCCTCAAGTTAGCTCAATTAATTGGAAAGAGAGATATGGTAAGCTAACCAAAAGTAACCAACAGTGACTAAGGGTTCTAATTTCTCTGCATCCAGCAGCACTTATTATTTACTGTTCTTTTAATAAGAGCCATTCTAGTAGGTGTGAAATATGTCATGGTTCTGATTTCCATTTCCCTGATGATCAGTAATGATGAGCATCTATTCATGTACCTATTGACCACCTGTATATTTTATGTGGAGAAATATATATTTAAATCTTTGCCCGTTTTTAAATTGGGCAAATTTTGTTTTTTTATTCTTGAGTTATAGCAGTTCTTTATATATGCTGAATATTAAAACCTTAGGAGATATATGCTTAGTAATTATTTTCTCCCATTCTGTTGACTTTTCACTTTTTTGATCATGTCCTTTGACATACAAAGTTTTAAATTTTGATCAGGCCCATTTTGTCTATTTTCTCTTTTGTTACTCATGTTTTTGGTGTCATATCTATGAAGTCACTACCAAATCAATGATTATGAATATTTCTCCCTATGTGGGAAGAATCTCTTACAGGAAGAAATAATCTTCCTCTCAGACTGGTTTTCTCTCTAAATCTTTAGGTCTTTGATCCATTTACAGTTAATTTTAGTCTATGGTATGAGGTAGGGGTCAAACTTTATTATTTTTTTTTTGCAAGTAGATATCCAGTTTTCCTAGCTCCATTTGTTGAAGAGCCCATTCTTTTCCTAATTAATGTACTTGGCACCCTTGTTAAAAGTTGATTGGAGGTGGGCAGCAGTGGCTCAGTGGCAGAATCCTTGCCTGCTATGCTGGTGACCTGGGTTCGATTCCCAGAACCTACCCATGCCAAAAAAAAGTCAGTCAGTCATACACATATGGGTTGATTTTTGAACTCCCAACTCTATACCATTGGCTGTTATGCCTATCATTAGGCCAGTAACATACTGCTTTGCTTACTGTAGTTTGTAGTAATTTTGAAATAAAAAGTTGTGAGACTTCCAACTTTGTTCTTCTTTTGCAATATTGATTTGGCTAGTTAGGGCCCTTTGAGATTCCATATGAATTTGAGGATCAATCTTTCTATTCCTGCAAAAAAGGCTGCTGTGATTTTTATAGGTGTTGGAAAGACATGTTATTGTGACAATATTCTTATTGTGAAGACTTGTAAATACATCTATTATCTTCAAATTAATTTTTAAATTTCATGCAGTATTCAACTGTAAACCTCAAAGCTGTTTTTCTTTGAAGTTGAATCAAGTGTATTGGAGTTCATATAAAAGGATGGGAAGGAATAATAGTGGAGTGGGGGAATTGAAGGAGTATTACCTTACCATGTATCAAAAAAATTGATTTGATATTTTAATAAAAAGATGAACAACAACTCTGATAAAAAATTTAAAA
Source organism: Tamandua tetradactyla (assembly GCF_023851605.1). Lineage (NCBI taxonomy): Eukaryota > Metazoa > Chordata > Mammalia > Pilosa > Myrmecophagidae > Tamandua > Tamandua tetradactyla. Next base: position 117,569,815 of record NC_135333.1, read on the forward strand.
ACCAGTTAATTAGTCCCAGTTTTTAATGTAAGATTCAAGTGTTATTTTAATTCATATAGGAAAGAATGATTAATTGTTAAACATTATTGTCACAAGCTGTTATCAATTATAATATAGTTACACATTATCTCACACCAAGTATGAACATGAATTCCCAGTGATTACAGATTTAAATGTAAAAAATAAAAAAGGCTATAAAGGACACCTTGAGGAGTATATTTAAAATCAAAGATGAGGTAAATCTTTACATAGATAGGTACAGTGATGTAATATTTGAAGGAAGCACATTATATATGATAATATAAAAACTAAAAACATTTGAATAGAAAAGATATCATAAACAAAGACAAGATAAAATAATAGAATTGAAAAACATCTGCTGCACAGAATACAGACAGTGTTCAATGTAGGTGATATATGAAGCATTCTAACACATTGATAAGAAAAACAGAAAACATGCCAAAAAAAGACTTCAGATATGAGCTTCACGAAAGATCAAAATCCAAATGGTCAATAAAAATGTGAAAAAGATGTTAAGCTTTCCTAGTGGTCAGAGAAATGCAAATTAAAATAAAAATTAAATATCACTAAATAAAAATAACAAATTGCAGGCTGGATATGGATTACAGGCCACTCTTTGCTGGTAGAGACCTGAAGTGGTACAGCATATCTGGTAAACAATTTGGCAACGTCAATTAAAATTTTATAATGTACATATTCCTCATAATTCTACTTTTTAGAATCAGTCCCAGAGAAATAAAAACATTAAAATTTAATGTTTTATACTCAAAGTTGTATATTGCAGAATTGATTGTTGTGGTTAAAAAAGGGAAGCAAAGTGAATGCCCAAAAGTAGGTGATGAATTGAAAAACTATGACACATTTTATGCAGCCATAAAAATTAGAACTACATCATTTGACTTGGAGTAATTTTTACACATTATTAATGCATGAGAAAAGCAAACAAAAATATGTCTATGATCTATATTGTTTTAAAAAACAGATGGAAGAGCTCTTACATATGTGTGTGTGTGTGTGCACAGATGTTTGGGTATGATTATATGAATATGTAAAAAGCTAAGGAATGATATATACTCTATAGTTAACATCAGTTACTTTGAGTAGAAAAATAAGTAGAAGATGTGGAAAGGGTGGCAAGCATAAGCCAACTACAAAAAAAATAAATAAAACCACCAGGGAAGAGATTGTATGACGTGATCCCATTTGGGTACTTATGTAAAATGATGTCTATTTAAATAAAAAAAGAAATGTAAAATAGATATAAAAAATAAAAATGCTAAATAGAAATCAAACCCCCTCACCTAGTTGAGAAAAACAATCCATTCCCAGAAATCTTCCCTAGATTGTTGGAGACAAAATTAATCTAGTCCTATCATTTCTTCTGAGTACAATCCTTTTCTTCTCTGATTCTGATTTCACCCCCTAGGCCACACTGGTTTTGAATCCTGTATCTTCACAGAGTAACATGGATGAATTTAGGACAGGAGAGCTGTTAACTAGCTTTCTTCCATTAAGAAGATGCAGCATGCAGAGGCCAAGGAGGCATGGTGGTTTTAGAGAACTTGAAGGTTCATGGTTTTCTAGGTTTGCCAAATTCTCTCAGATCCACTATTCCAGTTGTTTAGATCATATAATCCCCTGATCAATGCCCAAATCTCCCTTAAGCAAGCTGTTGTGATAGTGAATTAAACTAGTGGATAATGAATTAAACTAGTGATATGAATCAGCAAGTCACTGAATCAATGTGTGCCTTAGTTTTGTTTAGTTTCTGCTCTAAACTTGTAAAGTGATATTCCTTCAGCATAGGGAGAGAAAGATCCTGAAATTCATCCTATACCTTAAGGTTAAAAGTCAAGAAATGAGATTATTGTCTTGATACCAGAAGAATCTGTAGTCTTGGCATTCCTCATTCTCTTCGATTTTCTTAATTTTGACAACTTTCTAGTATTCAATGGATAAGTCCACTGCTCATGGTCTCAGGCAACCCTGGGTCTTAATTTGGGAGTTGCAATTGAATATCATGTGTAATAAAAAAGGACAACTCACTTCACTTTTCCCAGCTTATTACAATAAACAGTTCCACATATCTTCACTTCCCTGAGAGTTGTTGCTTACAAAACATTCTGTAGCTTCAATTTCTAACCTAACTGAGTTCCTTTGCAAGCAACTGAAACTGACTATGGATAAACTAGTTAAAGGGGGAGAAGAATTTTTGGAACAAAAAAATAAAAACCAGGATAGTTCACAAAATTGAAGATGAAGGATAGTATATTAATTGGTTTCTCTTTCCAGATCTTAACCAAGTATCTAATTCCACTTTACATTTTGAAAAAGGTCTGGTGTACACAACTCACCTCTGAAACATATTTCTGTTATCAGTTGCCATACTTTGGTTTTAATCAACTGAATCTGATAGATAATGAATGATGGAAAGAATGTGAGAGCTTCATAACTTAATGGAGGGGGCAGTTCAATGACTGAGAACATGGACTCTCGATTCAGACTGTTTGAGTTAAATACCACCTCCACCATTTCCTGCTGTGAATTGCTAGACAGGCATATAGACATCCAATTTTTCATTTCTTCACCAGTAAAGGAAAACTAAATGTAAAACTATACATGTTGAGATGATAAAATAGGATAATAAAAGTAAAGTACCTTATTAGTTTTTCTATTTCTGCTATATCATTTTACCACAAATTTATTGGCTTAAAATGACACAGACTTTTTTTTATTTCAGAGGCTTTTAGGTCAACTAGTTTCTCTGTTCTGGGTCTCACAAGCCTGAATTCAAGTGTCAGCAGCCCTTATGGGGAGGCTCTGGGGAAGAGGTTGCTTCCAGGCTCATTTGGCTTGTTGGCAGAATTCAGTTGCACTGGGGTGCAAGACAGGTCTCTGTTTACTTGCTGGCTGTTGGACACAGGTCATTTTCAGTTTTTAGAAACCACTGACAATCCCTGTCTAATGGCCTCTCCCATCTTGAGGGCCAGCAGTAGTGGGGTGAGTCTTTCTCATGCTCAGAACGTCTCTGGCCTCCCCTTCTGCTTCATCTTTTCTGCCTTTAACTAGAGAAACTAGAGAATGTTTTCTGCTTTTAAGTGATTGGCTTGAGTCTACGTCGATAATCCAAGATAATCTTCCTATTTTAACGTTTCTAACTTTGTATCTGTACTATTCCCTTTTCCATGTAGCATGGCATATTCACAGATTCCACAGATTAAGAGGAGGCCATTTTTGGAGTGGTGAGCAGGCATCCTCCTTACCAAAGGTACTTACCACAGTTCTTGGTAAGAATTAAGAAATACAAAAATATGCTATTCTACCATTGAAATTGAAATATATGACTTTGGGAAGGACAATTTCTGGGGGAACAGGGTTTCATAGACAGTCTCCTTAGGCCAGTACAATCCACTTGACTCTCTTCCAAATATTTTCTTTCTTTTTATTTTTTCATGCTCAATGTTCACATTTCCTGGAGAAAAATTCTGATTACCTAGCTTGGATCATGGTCTCTCCCCTTTCCCCAGTGCACTATCAGAAGAAAGATGCATAACAGCTACACTTTCCTGGATTACATGATCATTACCCTTGATGACCATACGAATTTGAGAGAATCATTTTTTTCTAAGGATATGAAATACAGTTTTTGGAAGAAGAGTGAGGGAATAATGGGCAACTAGTATCAATAGATAGTCACATAGATAATAAATAATAACAAATATTTTAATAAAATGATCCCCTGAAAAGAGGGTTATCTGATTCATTTCTCCTTCTCTGAACAAGATTGAGCCTGAACCTACCTAAGAAACAGAACATTTTCTGTCCTGTTCACAAGCATTTCCAAGAAGTAAATGCCACTATATTCCCTGTGGCATCTGGCATCATGGGCAATCAAGAAATTCTCCTTAAAGGTCAGTTACCTCATATCTTATAATAGAATAATTCATCATGACTTGTGGCTTCTACATGAGAGGATTAAAATATTTTCTGAACATTCTTCTCATAGCTGCTTTCACCTCCTGGTTCTGCAGGCTGTAGATGAGAGGATTCAGCATGGGTGTGATCACACTGTACTGCAGGGAAAAGGTCATCTCCAGAGAGGACCCTGAGGTTGGCAAAAGATAGCTGATGAAACCTGAGCCATAGAATAAGATCACAGTTGTGAGGTGGGAGGAGCAGGTGGAGAAGGCCTTGCTTCTGCCTGAGGTGGAGCTGATGCTCAGGATGGTGGAGACAATGCGGGTATAGGAGGAAACAATCATAAGGAGAGTTCCAAAGAAATGCAGGACAGCGGAGCCGAGCAGCAGAATGAAGTTGGCAGAGGTATCAGAGCAAGAGAGAGGGAAGAGAGAAGAGAGCTCACAGCTGAAGTGGGGGATGGTTTGGCCCTCACAAAAGTCTAAATTGACAGCTGGGAGAATATTGATGAGTGCATCAATAAAGGCCAGGCCCCAGGAGCCCCACACCAGCCTGGCACAGAGCTGATTACTCATCAGCTGGCCATAGAGCAGAGGGGAGCTGACAGCTACATAGCGGTCATAGGCCATCACTGCCAGCAGACAGGCCTCAGTGCCCCCCGTGGCAAACACAAAGAAGGCCTGAGCCAGACAGCTCTCTACAAAGATGGCTTTGTTTTTAGAAAGTAGATTCTCCAGCAGTTTGGGAGCTGTGACAGAGGAGTGGCAGAGGTCCAGGAAGGACAATTGTCCCAAAAAGAAGTACATGGGTGTGTGGAGGTGAGAATCAGCTCTTATCACCAGCAGCATCAAGAAATTTCCCATCAGGGTGAGGAGGTAGATCAGAAGGAATAACATAAAGAGGACAGCCTGAATGTGCAGGTCACTAGACAGTCCAAGGAGAATGAACTCACTGACGGCACTGTAGTTTTTCATTGCCATATAGAAATGTGCTGTCTCTGGAATACAAGAAAGAAGATCCACCCAATGGCTCTCAGTTGTCCCAGTGCCTAGATCTTACTCCATAAACACTATCCCCAAATCTACATTCAGATATTTAAAACCTAACTTTCTGGCCATCCAATTACCGTTAATATCCTACATCAATCATATTACTATTTTTCATTATGCTCTCTTTTTAAGCTAGTGTATATTTATGCTGATGAGAGTGGTTCAGTTTTGAAGGAGAGTTTGCAAAAGAGAAAGAGAAAGCAGAAAAATTTTGGCATGACAAAAAGAGGGGTGATTAAGTCTAGATCAAAAGGCCTTAGGTAAGAGCAGGGACACTTTGTCTTTTCTAATTAAGAAGGAAGGTCAGGGTCAGGAGTGTTGAACCACGTACAGAAGCTGAATATGTTCCCACCTGATTGCTCCCATTTTTTTTCAATGAAGTGTAAATAAGATAATTTGTTATGTATGTATATGTGTGTGAGTGTGCCCACATACGTGAGAGAAATTATAAAGGTATTGATAATGATAAAATTAAATGTACAATCCTGGTAATCAGGGCTAAGGTAAAGTGTAAGAAACCCATTAGAGAACAGGAGGAATCATCAAGGAATTTAGAGACTGAGGTAAGGAATTATTTTGTCTTGGATTTTTCTTGTTTTAAATTTCTCCCATTTCATTTGAAGGCATATTACTATTTAATTTCAAAATACATTCATATAACAATAATGAACTTTTAAAACTGGCAGCCCTAGAACATACCCCAGTAATATTTCAGGAAGACCTTCAAGGGGAGTCCTATGCTTGCAATGGCTCATCAGGACCCATCAGTGTTACAGGAAAATGTTCAGTCCAGACAACACTCATCCTAAGACCCATATATCCTATATATATATATATAGCCACCACTACTGTCTAAGCCATCATACCATGTTCTAAGGCTCCACATTCTTACCTGAACTACCTTTTCACACTTTAAAACTTGTGCACAATTTCCCATATTGGTCTAACATCTTTAGACTTCAGCATGAATCCCAGATGAATTCTTCAACACTCTTGCCTCTGTCTGGAGGCCCTTCCTGGCCACCTCTAATTCAATACCAGCTCTGTGAGTGCATCCATGGAGACTGAGGAGTCTGTCCCCTTGTCTCCTGACTGTACAACTGAACCTTGTAGCCCTGGTGAGAAGTAAAACCCAATTACCTGCATTCTCAGTTGGTAGCAGACTGGGTTTTAGCAATGATACTTTCAGATCCAGTCACTGATAAAATTCCTCGGCTTGTAAAATCAATATTGACTATACTGCTAAAGGAGAGAAGTAGAAAATCATGTTCAAATTAGCATTTAACAGATTCAATACCAGTGATATGAAATGATAAATTGTGGGCAATATCTGTTTATTTATTTGCATTTATTTATTTCCATTTAGTTCTAGTGACACTGTACATGGGGTTTCCAGTACTTTTCCTGAGATTGCCCCATCACCCCCAAAGCAAAGGAGTTTTGCCAAAATCATTGGCTTTTCCACCCAGACAGAGAGTTCATAGTAAGGAGTGAGGCTTGTGTTCTATGACTTCAAGGTCAGCACACACACATAAAATTTCCTTCCTCTTTGCCACCTTCAAACATAGGCCACCTTATTAGCTCCAGAGAGTCCATGAACGTTGGTGAGAAATCCAACCTCAGAACAAGGAAAAATCTCGCATAGAAATTACCAGTGCAATAAAAAGTCAATGCTAGGTATTTGTTTCCATAATAGGTATCTTCTTTAAGGTTATTTAGAGATTCTTAGAACTAAATAAATAAAACAAAAATAAAACCAAAACTCCCTTAAATGTCACCATTATTGATTTATTTCTTCAATCTGTATTTCAAAATTTAAAGTAAATATCTATGGGGACATAATATAATAGGTTTGTTTCTAGATATCAATTAATTTCTAGATATTAATTAATTTCCTAATTACACATTAGGAAATTACGCAGAGGAAATTAATTGGCTTCTGCCGATTTTTCTCAAGGAAAAGCTCCTTTCATTTCAGATTCAGACAAAGAGCAGCATGTATAGTGAATAGACCATAGGAACTGCTCTGAATGTGATAGTAGAAAATAAGAATGAATGAATGAATGATGGGGGCACTGCGTTTGGAACACAGGCTGGGCTGTGTGACCAACACAGGTGTGTCTGAATAGTCCGTATAATTAGAAGTCCCTGAATTCATAATGGACACTTGGCATGGGAGCAATGTATTAAAGTGAGAGGACCTGAGATAATATCACACCAGTTCTAAATGTGTCCTGATTATGCTCTAACTCCTGCCTTTTTGCTCTGTTAAATATACTCAATATGCTCTGGGGTAAGTTAAGGGAGGAGTTTTTTGTTTTTTTTTCCCAGAAGCAAAGTTTTACTAAACAGATGTGGAAATCAATAGTATTCGTACATAAATTAGACTGGAGTAAAATTTCCCTGGTGTTTAAAGACAAATAACGGTGGTTTTCATTGTGCAATCAATTGACAGGATTTTGAACAGTACTTCACATGAGTCAGGATCAGCTGTAAACACCACCCAGTAGTGAAGATTACCTTACAGTGTTCCCAGTTCAAGCTCTCTAGGAAGCACAGCTAACCACAAACATACTGCCTTATGTTGTAAGGTTCTTTAGAGCTGAAACACTTCATTAAAGGACAGGCAGGCACTATCAATACTTCAAAAGGCTTTAAATCCCATCTGTTAAAACCCATTTAAGTACTAAGTCCACCATGAAAGGTCTGTTTCCACTATATAGGAAACCACTACAGTGCATTTCCCTTTTATTATGAAATATTGTTTCACTTGTTTATACGGCCAACATATTTGCAATGCAAGCTCAATCCTAAAACTTTGTACTTGGTTAAGACATATACACTCCACCTCCACCAAAACACACACTACAAAAAAACTATTCAAACATATAATTAACACAGCTGTTAATGTACTTTTCCTTTTATTTTTGTTAAGTGAAGTAATGGGTGCCCTTTGCCCTGAGAATAAACTTACCTGGCATATTTAAATACTTGCATAGTAAACTGACCACAGCAACTGGGGAATCACAATTTCGAAACCCTATAATTAAAGTAATCAAGGTTGAAGATTGTGTTGTGATGCAAAATCAGCTGGCTGGGAAAAATATCTGACCAGTTAATTTTCAACTAAGTATATCAAGTATATCAAATAAATATCTGGACCAGTTACTTTATCAATCAAGTATCTGGACCAGTTTAGTTCTGGTGTTGCATTACGCAGCCTGTGATGCTCCCTATGTCGATCTTTGGTGCTGAGAGGGCCCACAATTTGGGATCTTTAGTTAACAACATTAAAGCCATATTTTCACACTTCAAATCGTGCAACAGAAGTATCTAAGGCCAAGCATAGAAATGACAAATGCATCTCAAATTACTCATCTGTTTGACTCTATTGATAGTCTTTAAATTAAGATATTTCAAATTAATTTTTAAGTACAGATTTACAGACTAAAACAAAATGTTGACCTAGAATTTAGAAATAAATGATTGTGCAATTGCTCCACAAACAGATCAGAAGTGAAGCTTGACAGCATTGTGACTGCATAAAGTTTGCAAAAATATCCTATTGATTTAGTTTCTTTTGTTTATCCTAATGTGTGGGCATCAGAAATCATGGGTAGCACATGATGACAATGGTATGTTTATGCAGACACTGATTCCAACTTCTGTGGTGAAAGAATTAGAACTCTATTATGCAAATGTACTATAGACTATATAATTCATTTTTATTTTCTTTACTCCTTGTCTTTATAAATGCATATGAAGACAGGATGTAAGATTTCCATTTACAAAATTAACTCACCCCAATACACTTCTTGATGCAGTGTATGCATTTCTTAAAGATACTGTTTTATAGTATTGCTATTTAAGAAAATACTGCCAACTCATCAAATTACATAAAGCAAAATAAATCTATAACTGATCTGATAAAAACTGTTTTTGTAATTGTATAAAAAGCAATACTTTGGTGTTCTCAGCATAAAGGCAATTCTAATCTATAAAGATTAGAAATTTACACTTGATGTCTTCACCTGCTCAGATGGTAGTCTCATCAACCCCAATCTTCTCAGATCCTTGAGGACATGCAGGCTCTATTAATTTGAAGTTTCCCATTTGCATAACGGGAATAAAAGTACCTGCTCTGTAGTGTTGTGAGAATTTAATTGGATAATTTACATCATTTGAGAGGTTAGTATGCCAAAGCAAGAGAGGCATATCTGAGAAGCTGGCCAGGATATCTTAGGGAACAGATGAAACTAGTCAGTCTGGAGAAGGCAGGAGAGCTCTAGGACAGAAGAAAAGAGGTGAGATGAGAGGACTCAGAAATAAAATAGATATTTTAGAAAGCCATGAATAGATGGAATGAGGGAAGGGGGAAGGAGGTAACTTAAGGAGCTGATCTGAAGAGACAATAAATATTAGAGAATTTAGGGAGAATTATTACACTTGGTTTGTATCCTAGAGGCCAGAGTCAGTAAGTTAATATATCTTAATTCTGATGATTCCCATTAAAAGAGAATTACCAGAATATAGTTTTCTATTTAGGAAAAAATGAGTGAGAATAAAGGAGTAAGTTTACCCAGGCTATAAAAGTTCCTGTAGAGAAATCTCCAGAAATTTGTTCTACTTTCTGCTCAAGAACATCTTGAAACATTCAAAGTTTCCAGCAATTTCTTTAGTCTTTCTTAACCTTGAACAAGCAATCATTTGTCTATGATATTTCTTCTATGGCTATTATTTTACAGTTAGTATTATTTAAATAAAGAATCTTCTGGTGTAAGCAATCAGAGCAAGACATCTGGGTTAGGCAACTGGTGGGTTGACAGATTGAGTCTGACAGCTTAGGAAGCAGCTGATTCAATGCTAGGTGGTCCCTGGAGTCATAGCAAGAAGTTTCACTTTGGACTCATTAACTGAAAATAAGAACTTTTTTAGAACAACAGCGGGCTTTATTTGGAAGTTCTGGGTTGTGCAATCTGTTTGAGCTATTGAATAAGAAATCCTGCTATTTGATGAGAGTTATATTGGAATAATGAAGGAAAAGAAAATTGGGTCCCTGTAGGAAGCCAGGGTTTTCCCCTGGGCCAAGAACAGGGTGGATGAATTCTCTGGGATTCAATATGCGAGTTGAGAAATGACTCAGAGCTTACCTCCTGATCTTCTCCCACATGTATATGAAATAGGACTGTAAAAACAACTGGGCTGAGTATCAGAATAGTCAAATGAGTAAAAACAAGATGAACTGGCTTTTTTTTAATGTTTCATAATATAAGAAATTATGTTATAAAGCAACACATATGAATCTCCTGCCACATTGTTAGACACTACACCCATTTCTAGATGTAATGATTTAGAAGATATCTTGGAGACAGTTTCTATGCATTTAGGTTTAGATTGTGTTCCAGCTTGCTTTTGCCACTTAATTTTATACTTTGGAACTCTTTTCATGCCAACACATAATACTCAGCTTATTCTTTTTAATGCCTACATAGTAATCATAGTATAGATTTATCATAATTTATTTAACCTTTGTCTTATTGAAGATTATTCAAGCTGATTCCAAACCTAATCCATTCAATCAGTACTGTGCTGACCATCTTAGCACCTGTTTTGTTGGGGACCAGAGGCTAACCTAAGATGGCGATTAAGCCAACATGGCCACCCCGGCTGATGCAATAGCACCTACATATTACAACAAGGTTCTTCACGGAAATAGGTTCCCACCAAGAGTCTGTTCTGCCCCTTTTTCCCCTGACAATAAGTGCCACCAATCATATAACCAACCCTTCCCGCCGGCGCAAACTCCCTCCTATCATAATGCTCCACATACCCTACCTCCCTCCCCAGGTCGGTATATATACACCCGGCTTGCTTAATAAAATTTGCAGCTTGATCAGAATCCTGTCTTGCTGTCCTTCTTGCGTCTCTCTGTCCCATAGCCATTCTTCCCTCAGCAGGTGGCGGACCCCGTTGACTGTCCTGCAGGTCGGGACACTGTTTCTTGGCTATGTATAGTCATTATTTTGTGGTCTAGAATTCTATATTGCATCAACATCAAAGATTATATGTACTTATATTCTGGTTTGATAATTGACTTAGAGATACTCCCATCCGTCAGTTGTATCAATTTACTGGGTGTATTTGACTGATCTCAAGATGAGATAGGTCTATATAGACTCAACCCACAAGGCCCCAAATCAATGCTAATTTCATTGTACATAAAATATAAAAAGGGAAGTATGAAACTTTTGTAGAATCTCAGTTAGAGCTCTAGTTGTGCTTTAGGGTTAATGGGAATGATGTTAGTTAGGATATGGCAAACCATGGTGTGCCAGTTTGAAAGGATTATGTGCCCTAGAAAAGCCATGTTTTAATCCTGATCCATTTATGGAGGCAGCCATTACTTCTAATCCCTATTCAGTACTGTAGGTTGGAAACTTGATAACATTATCTCCACAGAGATGTGACTCTGCCCATTCCATGTATGTCTTGGTTAGTTTACTGGAATGCTTTAAAACTTTGGAAAAAGCTTGAGAGATGTGAAAAAGCCACAAGAACTACAGAACTCATGCAGCCAGGGACCTGTGGAGATGAAGAAGGAATATACCCCTGGGGAGTTTCATGAAATAAGAAGCCTAGAGAGAAAGCCAACAGACATCCCAAGGTTTGTCATGTGCCTTTCCAGTTGAGGGAGAAACCATGAACTTCATCGGCCTTTCTTTAGTGAAGACCTCTTGTTGGCACCTTAATTTCAACATTGTAATAGACTTGCTTTAATTGGAACTTTTCATGGCCTTAAAACTGTAAACTTGCAACTTAATAAATTCACTCTTTCAAAAGCCATTCTGCTTCTGGTATATTGCATTTCTGGCAGCTAGCAAACTAGAACACATGGCAATTGGCAATATCAAGCTGAAGCTTGCATAAGACTAGTCTTCAGAATAGCCTTTAGACTCCATTTGAACTCTCTTAGTCACTGGTACATTATTTTGCTACATTTCTTTTCCTCCTTTTCATCTGGACGGCATAATAAGTCCTAAAGCCCAGAGGGCACAGCCTCTCCAAGAATATAAACTAATTCCATCCCCCATTCTATATTGTTGACAATCTTTTTTAACATGAAACAGTTAGAATGGGCACAACCCAAAGACCCCTATAGATTGGGAATAGGATGAAAGGAGAAGGAGTAGTTATAACAGAGAATATAGGATTTAACAAATGAGTATAACTGCTGAATCACGATAGTGATATTTCTTTTAGCTTTGTGATTTGGAGCAGCTAGAGGAAAAAACTTGAAAATGTGGATGGTAATCCATATAGGCTTTGAAATCTAATGATTTGTTAAAATGTACTTTGAAATGTATTGCTCTTCTGAATATATGCTATATTTCATAACAAAAAATGCTTTTTTTTTTAAAGGGAAGTGTGAGAAAACAAGCTCAGAGCCCTGCTGATAAGTCATTCAGTGTTTCCAAGGAGTCAGTTTCATTTCTGGGGAGAACAGGAGAGCTGTGAGTTTGTACTGTTGCAGCATAAAATCACTTAGAGTGTGGAGGGCCAGGAGCAATCAATCAGGCCCAAGCAGGGAAAGTCCCCACAACACTGGGGCAGAATGTCCCCGAGAGTTAAACAATAACCAATGCTAAGAAACTGTGGGAATGGGATATGTTTTGGCAACGGCTAACGGCATTCTTCTGCTACTATGAACTGCTTGCTTGCTAGCAACTGCAAAAAAAAACAAAAAAAAACCACAGCATGATTTTAGCCTTTATAAGCACACCTTGAAAACCTCTGGGGGCTGCTCTCTGAATACTCTTTCTTGGAGGTTTCTGAGGCAGTCACCCGCCGGCTAATAAAGACTCCAAATTGGCTTGCAGTTTTGATTTGTGTGGTCTCTCTTTCAGTGCACCCCACAACAAGAGAAGACATATGATCTAAAATATATTTAAATCAGCTTCTGACAGAAAAAAATATCAATAATTCATATATCCTATTTTGCTGATTTTAAAGGATTTATGTACCCTAGAAAAGTCATGTTTTAATCCTAACCCCATTTTGTAGAGACAGCTGCTTCTTCTAATCCCTATTCATACTGTAAATTGGAAACTTTAATAGATTATCTCCATGGAGACATGACTCAATCAAGTGTGGGTATTAAACTTGATTAGGTGGAAATGTATCACCACCCATTCCAGGTGGGTCTTGAGTAGTTTACTTGGATCCTATAAAAGAGGAGATTTTTTTTTTGCATAGAATGCCTTTTGAGAACGCTTCAGAATGACAGAGCCATGAGAAAGCCACAGCAGAGCTGTGCAGAGTCACAAGGCTCAGAGAACCACAGAGTCCACCAGCAGCCACCTTTGGAGATGAAGAAGGAGAATGCCTCTGGGGGAGTTTCATAAAGCAGGAAGCCTGGAGAGCACGTAAGCAGATGCCTTGTTTACCATGTGCTTTTCCACTTGAGAGAGAAACCCTGAACTTCATCAACCTTCTTGAATTAAGGTATCTTTCTCTGGATGCCTTAGATTGGACATTTCTATAGACTCACTTTAATTTGGACATTTTCATGGCCTTAGAACTGTAAACTTTTAACTTATTAAATTCCCCTTTTAAAGAAGCCATTCCATTTCTAGTGTATTGCATTCCAGCAGCTAACAAACTAGAATACCTATGCATACAAATTAATCCTCACAAGTGCTGACCCAGGTTAATTCACTCTTCTTGGATACCAACAGGGCTTTCCAATGAAAACAGAGGAAGTATTTCTTATTCAACATACCCCTCTATGCTAAACACATAGCAATGACAGATAAAGTACAAAAACAATCTTCCACTCATTTGAAATCTGATCTTCTGGTATTCCATTTTATGATTATTCTGCAATTTATTTATCCATTGTTCTATTGATTGACATTCAGATTGTTTCCAGTTTTTTGGATAGCATGGATAAAGTTTCTATGAATATTCTTATGTATGTCTTTTGTGTAGATATATGCACTAATTTTCTGTGTTTATAGGGCTAGGAGTGAATTCCTGGGTATTTCTAGTATTTAAGTATGTTTTAAAATTTTAGTAGATGCTTGTCAACTGGTTATAATACTAAAATATACAAATAATATAATTTGCAGTCATAATACTCAGTTATAATAACTTGAGCAGTGTATAAGGGTTTCAGTCATTTCATGTTCTTGCCAAAATTTTGTATTTCTAGTCTTTAAAAATAATTAGAAATTCTGATGCATGTGAAATAGTAAATCACTGTGGTTTTGACTGTGTTTTTCTGATGAGAAAAGATATTGGAGAACTTTCCATATGTTTATCGGCCTTTAAATATTTGTTTTGTGAAGGACCTGTTCTTATTGTTTTACGTATGTTATTGAATTGTTTTTCTGTTTCTTACTGAAGCCATTTGTGTCCCATGCAAATGCATACCAGAGGGTGATTTCAGCAGAGGAAGGTTTTAATAATCAAGTGAATAAGATGGCCCAGTCTGCAAACACCAGTCATCCTTTTTCTCCAGCAATTCCTGTCATTGCCCAATGGCCTCATGAACAAAGTAGTCATGGTGGTAGGGATGGAGGTTATGCATGGGCTCAGCAACATGGACTTCCACTGTCCAATGCTGAGTGGCTAAAGCCACTACTGAGTGCCAAATCTACCAGCAGTAGAGACCCACGCTCAGCCCCCAATATGGCACCATTCCCCAAGGTGACCAGCTGGCTGCATGGTGGCAGGTTGATTACATTGGACCACTCCCTTCATGGAAGGGGCAGTGATTTGTTCTACCTGGAATGGACACATACTCTGGATATGGGTTTGCTTTCCCTTCACGCAATGCTTCTGTCAAAACTATCATCCATGGGCTTACAGAATGCCTTATCCATAGTCATGGTATTCCACACAGCATTACTTCTGATCAAGGAACACATTTCACAGCAAATGAAGTGCTGGAATGGGCACATGCTTATGGAATTCTCTGGTTTTACCATGTTTGCCACCATCCAAAAGCAGCTGGATTGATGGAACAGTGGAATAGCCTTTTGAAAACTCAGTTATGGTACAATGTGGTGGCAATACCTTGAAGGGCTGGGGAAATGTTCTCCAGGAAGTTGTGTATGCTCTGAATCAGCATAGCCAGGATCCATGGGTCCAGGAACCAAGAGGTGGAAATGGAAGTGGCACCACTCACTATTACCCCTAGTGATCCACTAGGAAAATCTTTGCTTCCTGTCCCTGCGACCCTGAGCTCTGCTGTTCTATAGGTTTTGGTTTCAAAAGGGGAAGTGCTTCTACTAGGAGAAACAACAGTGAATCCATTCAACTGGAATCTAAGACTGCCTCCTGATCACTTTGGGCTACTCATGCCCCTCGATCAACAAGCCAAGAAGGGGATTACATTACTGGCTAAGGTGATTAATGCTGACTATCAGGGGAAAAAGGACTACATCTACACAATGGAAGTAAAGAAGAGTCTTCCTGAAGTATAAGAGTTCCCCCAGGGTGTCTTTTCGTACCACCATGTCCTGCGATTAAAATCAATGGAAAACTGCAACAACACAATCCAGGCAGGATTACCAATGGCTCTGAAACTTCAGGAATAAAAACTGGGTCTCCCCACTGGTCAAAGAGTGATGGCCAGCTGAAGTGCTTGCTGAGGGTAAAGGAAACATGGAATGGGTAGTGGAAGATTGCAGTGATAAATATGAACTACGACCATGTGATCAGTTACAGTGAAGGGCTGTAGTGCTGTTTTGTTCATGTTATAGTATTCAAGTTGTAAGATATTAAGTTTAAGAATGAATATTACCCAAGGACTTGCACCTTATTCTGGAGAGACTTAATGTGTTTCTGGTTATATGCAGTACAGTTGAGTATTGTTAGGTGAGAAAAAAAAGTGCCTTTTATTGTTTTCTATTTAGAAATGAGGTATGGTTTAAGGTGATGAGCTTAGCTGCCAATTTGACAAGGGGTGGGCTGTCATGGTCAGGTTCATGTATCAACTTGGCCAAGTGGTGGTACCTGTTTGTCTGGTTGGGCAACTGCTGACATGTCTGTTGCAGTGAGGACATTTCATGGAATTAAATAATGATCATGTCAGCTGCATCCACAGCAGATTCCATTTGTAATCAGCCAAGGGGAGTGTCTTCTTTAATGAGTGATGCTTAATCTTATCACTGGAAGCCTTTTAAGGAGGATTCAGAAGATACAGGCCCTTTTCCTGCCTCAGCTGGTGAACCTCTCCTGTGTTGCCAGCTTCACAGCCTGCCCTATGATTTTGGACCCTACATTCCCACAGTTACATGAGGCACTTTTATAAATTTTATGTTTATGAATAATTACTGTTGATTCTGTTTCTCTAAAGAGCCCTAACTAATACAGAAGCTGTCGTGAGAGTTGCAGAAGCTTTCTTCCCAAACTTTACAACATATCACAGTGAAACTGCTAAACACAAAGGAAAACATTCAGGGTAGAAAGTCGAGTTAGGTTAATTACAAAGTAGAGGAATTTCAACAGCAATTTTGTGATATCAAAATAATTTGATAATGTTCTCAAAATGCTGAGAGAATAATAACTGTCAATTTAGACTTGAAAGGAAGCAAAATAATTATTTAAGAATTAAGGTTTAAGAGCTTTTTAATAAATTAATACCTAGGTGAATCAGCTCTTGAAAAATCCCATAAAATTAGGGAAAAGTATAAGCCACTAATTGAGAGACAATACTTGTAGGCAGAAATGCTAGGTTGTTCTTTAGAGAAAAGAAACTCCTATGAAGCCATAAGGAATGGATAAATAATCTACTTATTACAAACTGATTTTACAGTACAAGAAATATCTAAAGATGATTTTCAACCTCATTAATAGTTCAGAAAATGCAATTACCATCACTAGGAAGAAAGTAATTTCAGAGATCTGAAAAATGTACAGTCCTCACAATCAGCCAGAAGAGATGAAAAATATGTACTTAATTTTAATTGGAGAAATAACAAATTGGAAGTGGGGAGGAATAGTGGTCCAAGGAAATAAATTTGATATTTGGTAATTTCCTTTGGAAATTGCTCATTGAGGAGCAATGCCTGAGAAACGGAGAACATGATTGTTGTTTCTGGTTATTCTATTGGTCCAGGGAGACAGAGATTAGTGTATAGGACCAAATAAAAGACCCTTTGTGAACATCTTTAGGTCTGAAATGAGAGTCTGTAGGAGGCAGACTCGTAGATTCAGCTTTAAATCATCCCAGTATATGAGTGAATATTGAGATAATCCTAAAAGCCACAGGTGCATGGAAGAAGGGCCTGGAACACACAGGGCCTGGAACACACTGTGATGCCTGAAAGTAAAGAATTCCTCAAAAATTGATGGGGACATGTCAAAAAGACACAGGAAGAAACTTGAAGGAATCTACAGCAGCCAAATCTGGTGTAACTTTAGCTTCAAAATAAATATGGGGTAGTAATGAGGAAAATTGGAAGCCATAAATTGAAAGTGATAAAAGGTATTTAATAAAAAAAAGTTGAAAGCCTGATGATGGTTGAGATATTTACACAGTATTCACACTACCAACCAGCAAGATAATTTAATTACAGAGATAAAGGATGAGGTTTATGGTTGAGAAGCCTATGAATCATCAAAAGAATTAAGATATAGAAGAAAATACCATCAATAAAAGAGAAAGAAATAATGTGATAGCTGATAGGACTCAAAGAGAAAGCAGCCTTACTTCTACAATATACCAGCTAAAAGTTAATAAATTGAATCTTATCAGGCAGAAATACCAGACCAGCAACAACCAAGGGATATTATTTAAAAATCACTAAAAATAATTCCTAAAATTCAAGAAAATTGAGGAAAAACTGAGAAACAGCTCCAAAAGACAGAGTAACTGTTCAAAATTAAAGGAAACTAAAGATTCATGTCAGTTAAATGACACATGTAATTCTGAACTGTATCCTTGTTCTTATAAAGGAAAATTTTGAAACAACTAGTAAAAGTTGATAAACTTGGAGAATTAGACATAAATAATATATTAATACTTATATTAATAATATATTAATACTTATACCCTGTTATGGATGGTTGCATTATACTTATGTAGTGAATCTTCTCTTTGTTGTGGCATTACACACTACCGTATTGGGCAAAAGATGGGGCATTATATGGTTCAGAAGAAAAAAAATCCCTTGCTCTGTATATATCACTTTTCTTTAAGATAAGATTGCTTCAAGGTAAAAATAAACAACAATCATTTAAGTAATGCCTTCCAGTTATTTGGGTGGGCCACAATGAGCTTTACAGAATCCTAATATCTTCCCTAAAGGAAGCAAGAAAAAAAAAAAAGATTTCTCTTTTGAGTAAATTCTCTTATCAGTGTGGCTGGTCATATATTGTCAGGATAGTGTGTAGCAAGCAGGCTTTAAAGCAGGCAGGCTGCTCCCCCCACCTTCTTCTGGTTCAGATGCCTTCTCTGTGGAAAATCCCCAAACCCCCTCTCCTGACCTTCAGGAATGGGTAAAACTGCAGGCAAGCAAGAAAAGACATTCCTGGGATAGAAACCCCCTCTCCTAGCCTTCAGGACTGGGTGAAACTGCAGGCAAGTGAGATAAGACACCTGGGATGGGGACCCTCCCCTAATAGCTCATCTGCTTCTATAACCCGTTTTACTCCTTAAACTGAAAAATTGTTTGTCCTTTAACATTGCTGGTGGCCATATTAAGTTTACCTTATCTCTAGCATGTAATACAGTCTACAAAAGCTAAAGTTGCCTTTTGTTCCAGGCTCAGACTTTCAGAGACTATTTGGCTGAGCCCTGTGGCCATAAAAATAAAATCTACTTCCTGCAACTTCAGAGTCTCAGCCTGGTTTATTCTATTTCTAAATAATATTCCAGGAGGCTTGTCCCTCTTTTTGCACAAGTGGACTGTCTGAAATTCTTATTGGCATCCCATATAGAGTTTAAATTATTTCTGTTTCTCCTTTAGAATAATGTCCCTTCAGCTTTCTATTTAAGGAAATTCACCACACCATTTTTTTTTGTGCATATTTGAACCTCCCAAATATAAGCCTCCAGAGGATATTTCTTTTCTTTATTCTTATTTTATTTAAAAAGATATTTCTTTTCTTTATTCTTATTTTATTTAAAATAGTCTTCTGGAGTCTCTTATGAATGGAACAATTAAAAATGAACAAGGTGAGAGAAGTGAGATTTATTCCTACATACTGGGCCATGGTACTTATGGTAGGCCTGGAAAGGGAGTGCTTAGCTGTTGGGTATGAAGTGTAACAGAACAGACTTTACCTCCTGAAACTGCTGCTTAAAATTCAGATCAGTCAAGGAACAAACGTCACAACAACCAAGAAGACCAAAGAAGAGTATACTTAAGTTGAAGACACAACACTTGATCTGAAACAAGAAGTATGTGCTTATTCAACAGCTTTGAAAGAGCACTTCCAATCGCTGCTAGTAATTTTTGTTTTCTTCAGTGCTGTACTGTGAGATTGTCTGGTACAGCAGAAGTTGTATTCCTTATTAGTTTGATAGATTATTTTCTCTCCCTTTTTTTAATACAAGCAACTTTCATCTTTGAAACATGTGCTGAAAAAGAAGAATCATCAAATAACTGCTGAAAGTGAAATAACAGTTGTTTATCACTGCAAGATGAGCTTTGATCTGAATCTTCTCTACAACAATGAACACAAAGGGTACCCCAATGATACTTCAGTAGCACTGTGTGAAACTGGGGTTATCAAAAAAGTGCTAACCTCTTATGGATTTACTCAGTGTTTGGAACATCAAGCTAGACTTTTCTTCCACTGTTCACAATATAGTGGCAACCTGCAAGATTTAAAAGTAGGAGGTGATATGGAAGTTGAATTGTCATTTGTCTGGCAGATCAGGAAACTCATTGCTGTTAAACTGGTGAAGATAAAACCAAAAGTCCTCCCTAAAGAAAGAATTAAGTGACAAGAAGTGTTTTATCTGACTTATACCCCTGAAGATGTCAAAGGGAAATTTCAACTGGAAACTGGAGATAAAATAAACTTTGTGTTGCCTCCCGGCCAGAGGGACATCTGTGCCTGGGAATAAAGTAATTCCCCTATTTCCCCTGTCTTGAGAAGTTGCAGGCATTCATGAGGTTAAGCCTTTCTATAAGCTCTTTTACAAGCTCTGTTGAGCAAACAGCTAACAAATGTTCCAGTTGATTTGCAATTGTTGTTTACCCTCGGGCTGGAGGGAGTAAAACTTCATGGATTATTGCATGCAGAAGTTTCCCCCCCTGTCAAGGGGGTAGGGAGGAAACGGGTGTGACCTGGGGGTGGTGACCTGCTAGATAAGGGAAGCTCTGAGGATACAAAGGGGAGGCAAGAAAACAGAATAAAGATCTGACTCCCAAGAAGCAGGGAGCCCTGAGTGATGGAACCATACTTGTCTCCTGAGTGCTGATTTCTTAAATCAACCTCGACGCCCCTCTCCTGACTCGGCTTCAAGAGCCGGACGCGGCACTTTGTAATTGATAACAGTAAACATACTGATGCTGTTAGTGCTCATAGTATTATGCCATTGAAAAAGAAACAAGGCCACTGTAAGGGAACGGTTTGTGCTGTGAAGGAGGCATTTGGCTTAAGTCAAAGAGATGATGTTTGTTCTAGTTTGCTAGCTGCCAGAATGCAATAGACCAGAAACAGAATGGCTTCTAAAAAGGGGAATTTAATAAGTTGCTAGTTTACAGTTCTAAGGCCAAGAAAATGTCCCAATTAAAGCAAGTCAATAGAAATGTCCAATCTAAGGCATCCAGGGAAGGATACCTTGGTTCAAGAAGGCCAATTAAGTTCAAGGTTTCTCTCTCAAGTGGAATGGCACATGGTGAACATGGTCAGGGTTTCTCAGTCATCTGGAAAGGCATGTAGCATACATGGCATCATCTGCTGGCTTTCTCTCCTGACTTCCTGATTCATGAAGCTCCCCAGGAGGCATTTTCCTTCTTCATTTCTAAAGGTCACTGGCTGATAGACTCTGCTTCTCATGGCTATATCATTCTCTGCACTCTCAGAAATCTCTCTTTCTCCAAAATGTTTCCTCTTTTATAGGACTTCAGAAACTAATCAAGACCCACTCAAATGGGTGGAGACATGATTCCAGCTAATCCAGTTTAACAACCACTTTTGATTAAATCACACCTCCAGGGAGATGATCTAATTACATTTTCAAACATACAATACTGAATAGGGATTAGAAGAAATGGTTGCCTTTACAAAATAGGATTAGGATTAAAACATGGCTTTTCTAGGGTACATACATCATTTCCAACCAGCACATTCCACCCTCTGGACTCTAAAAAAGGTGTTTTCCCTCTATACAAAGTACATTCATTCCATAACAATATCAGAGAACCTTAAACCATTTCAGTAACATTAAAAATACAATACAAGTTTAAAACCAGCACAAAATCTCAAAGTTAGTTACAAGCAAGGTCTATCCTAAGGCAAAATTCTCCTCCAGCCCTGGACCTATAAACACTCAAAACAAATTATTTGCTGCCAACATACAAAGGAGGAATATTCATACGATACATATACCCATTTCCATAAGGAGGAAGGAATGCAGGGGTCACAGGACCCAAGCATTTTCAACAACCCCCAGGGCAAAGTCCATTATATTTCAAAATTTAGTCATTTATCTTCAGGGCTTTTGAAAGCGGCAGTCCCAACCTTTCCAAAGGCCTGCACAGAGGCCTGCCTCTCTCCAAACACAGCCTTGGGGGGACATTGGGGAGATTCTCAGCTCCATCCATTCCAAGGATTGAGGCTGCACCCAGGCTCTCTGTCATCTCCAGGGCACATGCTCAACCCCTCCATGTGGTGGCAGCCAGGCTCTCCCCACACCCCAAGGAATGTGCTTCACATATAGTGAATGACCCATTGCCAAGACACATCAAAGTTGATTTTGTGGTTCCTAAAGAAGTTTCCTTTGGAGACCAAGATACAAAATCCAAGGTGACTGTCATGGTCAGGTTTACATGTCAACTTGGCCAGGTGGTGGTACCTGTTTGTCTGGTTGGGCAAGTGCTGGCCTGTCTTTTGCTATGCAGACATTTCATAGAATTAAATCATGATCACATTGGCTACATCCACAGCTGATCCCATTTGTAATTAGCCAAAGAAATTGTCTTCTTTAATGAGTGATGCTAAATCTAATCACTGAAAGCCTTTTAAGGAGGATTCAGAAGAGACAGGCTCCTCTTGCTTCAGCTGGTGAGCCTGTCCTGTGGAGTTCATCCAAACCCTCCATCAGAATCATCATCTTCACAGCCTACCCCATGGATTTTGGACTCTATGTTCCCATGGCTATGTGAGGCACTTTTATAAATTTTATATTTGCAAGTGTTCCCTGTTGTTTCTGTTTCTCTGGAGAACCCTAACTAATACAACTTGGTACCAAGAGTGGTTCTTAAGAAACAGAATGTTAAAAATGAGTTTTTATGAATGGTTTTCTACTCTGACTGGACACAAAGGCACTAAGGACTCTGATTCCCATAATCAGAATGACATTGCCAATCCATGGAGTGAGCTGGGAAATTAGATAGTCAAAATATCACCATTCAATTCTTCTAATGCTTCAGTTGTATGAACTCAGGCTCTGGGGATTAATGTTTTTGACATCTTTACAGAGTTTTGTGGAAATAGGAGGTATAAAAATGTTGGGTGGTTGTTGTTAGATGCACTGTATACATTAATCACTGAAAGGGATAGGCTTAAGGCTTCAAATGAGAAGCTTAAGCACTGCTTGAAAGATGTAAATGATTCTTTGAGTGTCCTGAAGGAAAAATCTTATTTTTAGCCATAGACTTGAGATCTTTGAAAATCAGACTCAGAATCTTATTGTTAGAGTAGCAACTTCACAACATGAACTGAAATCTCAATCTTGCATGGTGTCTGCCATTAAAGTGAGGGCATTGATTGGAAAGGAGTGGGACCTGAAAAATGGGATGGTGACATATGGATTGATAATGATGTCGACGGCAAAGTTGAAACCCCAGTTCATGCTGAGTCATCTCAAGATAACCCTGTAATAGTCTGCCCTGAGGGCATAGCTGCCCCACCTCCAGGCTGCTTTGAGTAATTGGACACCAATTACTGGACACCCTGAAGGGATTAATTTTATCTTTATGAATATTTCCTGTTGATTCTGTTTCTCTAGGGAACCCTAACTAACACAGTGACCTTGCTGGAAGGTAACCATGTTATGTTTACTATTTCAAAATACCAATGTGACTAACTAGAATAAGAAAACAACATAGAAGTTCTATCAAATACATTTCAGTTCACAAATGAAGCCAGAGAAATGGGTGAGATTGCTGCCATGAGAGACGGTTTTGGTTTCACCAAGTGTGTGGACTGGGGTGCTCACATGTTCTTCCACTTCAGTGTAATTCTTGATAGGAATCAGATACATATTGCAGATGAAGTGGGGTTTACTGTGGTTCCTGATATGTTCTCTGCCCAAAGGAATCATGGTAGCAGGATTAAAAAAACTTCCTGAGGGCATAGCTTCATTCCATTTTCCTTCAGATCATTATTTCCTGTGCACAGTAGAAAAAAGAAGCCACCTTTTCCAATTTTAAAATCACTAACCCAAATAAAGGCAAAGAGAAGGAGGCTGAAGATGTCATTATTACTTATGATGAATGTGGGGTAAAACTGACTATTGCTTTACAAGTCAAAGATGCTAAATCTAAAAGGAGTAGATTGCAGCTTGTTCACAACTTTTAGGTCATAATTTAAATTCCAAGAGGCTCTTGGGTTCTTTGGCAACTTTGAAGGATAATTTGGATTTATTGCAATGGCTAGTCATGATAAGGGGTTATTTTTCCATTGCAGTGAGTTCCCAGGTGATTTTGATAGGTTGAAACTGGGAAAGTGGTGGAGTACAGCTTGTCCAATGGCAAAGACAACAAAGTCAGTGCAGAAAAAGTGAACGAAACACACTCAGTGAATGGCATTACTGAGGAAACTGATCCCACCATCTACTGTGGAAAATCCTTGATCCAACACAAACTGAGTACCAAGGAATGATTGAGGTCATGAAGGAGGGAGATATGAAAGGTGAGGTCTATCCATTTGGCATAGTTGGGATGGCTAACAAAGGGGATTGCCTACAGAAAGGGGAGAGTATCATTTTAGTTGTGAGTCCTGGACTAAAATGCACGTTGGCCTACAACATCACACCCCTGAGTAGGACCACAGTGGAGTATGTGAAAGATCAGTTTGGCTTCAATGGCTAAGAGGTAGGACTTAGCAAGCAACTCTTTCTCCATGTGAAAGAAGTTCAGAATGGTATTGAGCTACAGATAAGGTGGAGTTCTCAGTGATTCTTAATCAGCACACTGACAAGTGCAGTGCCTGTAATGTTTGGTGAGTCTATGATGGCCCAAAGGCTGTTGCAGCTCTAAGACCTGATTGGTTGGTCAATCACTTGAAACATATCACCCTGGGTGATGTCAGTGCTCCTTGCCTAAGGGTTCTTTGTCTGCCTAGGGGACCAGATAACTCAATGGGATTGGGTGCAGAAAGAAATATAAAGCTAGTGTCATTGACTAACCACATGCACAAAGCACACCATTAATCCACTATGATCAAGTTGGGGGGATTCTGATGAAGGGTTCTGATTATCTCCCTCTTCATCCCTCCTAAAATCTGAAATACTTATTCTATTGAGCTATTATACCGGTTTTAGTATCTTCCTCATGTTATATTTAAAAAAATAAATTTAAGAATATCATTTTAAAATTTTTAAAAAATGAATAAGGTAAATACTATGCAGTAGCCTACACTTTCCATATGATTTTTAAATGTAGGATATTATATAAGATATAATATGAAGATATGTACTGTCCTCCAAATTGATCTTTAAATGAAATACTAATCAAAATCCCTTTAGTTCTTTGTGCTTTTGAATTAATTAATAGCCTAATTATTTAATTCAAATGAAAATGTAAAAACAAAGACCACACACAAAACATAACAATTGAAAAAACAAAACTAGCAAGCCAGCATAAATAACAACAAAAAGCCAGTAAAGGCATGTATCATGGCTTTTAATAAAGCTAAATTATTTTAAATAATGGTGTATGGGTTTAAAATGATAAAGTTTAGCAGTGGAAAGGAATATTATATCCATAAACAGAAAAAAATTATGGTCAACCCATTTATAACAAATATGACTCTGTAGGTTGAAGGGAAAATATATCTTTTCAGTAGTAGCTACTGTGTTATTTATATATCTATAAGGACAGAATGCTTTGTTAATCTAAAATTCACATGATCCAAAAAATAATTTTCATATATATTACATTCATAAATACAGAAAGTAAGGTAATGAAGGATGTAGAGAAAACTTCAGAGAAAGTTTTGTTGATTTTGGAGGAGGACCTACTTTCTTAAACTGCAGTCAGCACCAGTCAAGTTCTTTAGAAAAGATTTTGCAATGGAATGTATTTAAATTAAGAACTTCTTTACAGCAAAAGACACCAAACAGAGATTGAAGTTACCTCATAGGGTGAGGGAATATATTTGCAAAAATATAGACCTGACAAATTTCTATGATCAATATTCAGAATATATAAAGAACTTCTCAAATTAAAAATGTAAATGTAGAAAGCCCATTTGAAATTTGAGCAAAAACCTTAGCTCACATGTCACTTAAGAGGATATGAATATGACCAATAAGGATGTAAATGCTTTCCAACTTCCTAAATCATCAGGAAATTGAAAATTGAGCCATGTGAGACATAATTACACTGTCACAGAATTTTTTAAAAATGATACAAGCATTAATCTGCTAATACAAAATAGTTGTAAGCATGTGGACCATCAATAAGCTTCATACACTGCTGGTTAATGTGGTGTTCTAGTTTGCTAGCTGCCAGAATGCAATATACCAGAAATAGAATGGCTTTCAAAAAGGGGATTTGAAAATGTATTTTTATTGATAAACGACATAGAAACTAAGCATTCTTAACATACAAATATTCCATACATGGTATACATACACAATCAGTGGCTCACCACTGATTTTATTTTATTCATCATCATGATCATTTCTTAGAACATTTGCATCACTCCAGAAAAAGAAACAAGAAGAAATCTCATGCATACCATACTTCTTACACCTCTCTCTCGTTGACTGCTAGCATTTCCATTTTTTTTTCCCACTGGATAGAGACACTTTAATTAAATAATCTTTTCAATAGTTAGCTGTAAGTACAGTTGTGAAAATGTGATCTTTCCTTTTTTCCCCTGCTTTGGTAAACACACAAGTTTGTTACAAGAATAATGCAAAAATGTATAAATTAATTCATTGTAAGTCTCTGAAATATGACCAACTCTCCCTCACCCATATACAAAGTTAAAAAGAAAGGTGGGTATTTAAAAACAGAAACTCATTCCTGGTTTCAATCAAGTCCTTTCCCTAAGTTTTAATTTCCAACTGAAGTCTCGGTTGTAGGAAAAACAATTTGTAGAGTCCAACACTTACTTTCTTGAGGAGAGGGCAATCCTGTCTCTTTAACCCCAAGCTGGGTGAAGATAGTGGCCATCTTCTTCTATTCCCCCTGCTATATCTAGAATTTAACATTTAGTACGTGTTTCCCGGTTTAGTCCGAGGGTGCCTCTATTACTTCCTCCTCTTTCCTCCTTGGTGCTGTCCTCCTTTTCTCTTACCACCCAAGCCAGGTGGCCCAGAATGCATCTTGCCCCTCAAGCCCCCTCTCCTCTTCCCTCCCTGGCTGGGCAGGGCCCCTTTCCTCTTGCCCCCAGGACCCTGTTGGCCCCACTTTCTCTTGCCCTTTTGGTTCATTTTTCTCCACTTGGCGGCTTCCTCCTGGTCCTCCTCCCTCATTTGCTTACTGGAGGCCCTTGTTAATGTCCAGCTGAGGCTTCTTGCTGTTCATGACTCGCAGTAGCTCTGACTGGTTCTTCTTGGCTGCAAAGTCCCCAAACATTCCATACATGGTATACAAGCAGTGGCTCACCACTGATTTTATTTTATTCATCACCATGATCATTTCTTAGAACATTTGCATCACTCCAGAAAAAGAAACAAAAAGAAACAAGAAAAAAGTCTCATGCATACCATACCTCTTACACCTCTCTCTCATTGACTGCTAGTATTTCCATCTACCCAATTTATTTTGACATTTGTTCCTTCTATTATTTATTTTTAATCCATATTTTTTACTAATCTGTGCATACCATAGATAAAAGAAACATCAGACACAAGGTTTTCACAATCACACAGTCATATTGTGAAAGCTATATTGTTATACAATCATCTTCAAGAAACATGGCTACTGGAACACAGCTCTACAGTTTCAGGCACTTCCCTCTAATCTCACTAATAAACCTTAAACTGAAAAAAGGGGATATCTATAAAATGTGTAAGAATAACCTCTAGGATAACCTCACAACTCTGAAATCTCTCAGCCATTGACACTTTATTTTGTCTCATTTCTCTCTTCCCTCTTTCAGTTGAGAAGTTTTTCTCAATCCCTTGATGCTGAGTCCCAGGTCCTTCTAGGATTTTTGTCCCACATTGCCAGGGAGCTTTACAGGCCTTGGAGTTATGCCCCATATAGAGAGGGAAAGGGCAGTGAGTTTGCTTGCTGTGTTAGTGGAGAGAGAGATAGGCCACAACTGAACAACAAAAGAGGTTCTCTGGGGATGACTGTTATGCTTAATTTTAAGTAGGCTTAATTTACCCTTTGTGGGGATAAGTTTTATATGAACAAACCCCAAGATTGAGGGAGGGACAACCCTCAATAACCTTTGAGGGGATAAGTTGTTGAGGGACAACCTATTAGTTTGGTTGTCCCCATTACTTGCGAGAATATAAGAAATGCTCCAAAGGGGTAAGTTGAATTTTCCCCCTTTCTTGCCATTCCCCTAAGGGGACTCTGCAAATATTTCTTTATTCACTATTCAAATCAATTGTCCATCTTTACTTCTGGCTTCATTTGTGCTCCCAGCCCTCCTCCCTCTATCATTCTCACATTCAGCTTCATTCAGTGTAATAATATTATTGTGCTACAATTAGGTAGCATTGCACTATCCATTTCTGAATTTTTACAATTTAAGAAGTTGCTAGTTTACAGTTCTAAGGCTGTGAAGTTGTCCAAATTAAAACAAGTCTATAGAAATGTACAATCTAAGGCATCCAGGGAAAGATACCTTGGTCAAGAAGGCCAATGCCATTCAGCATTTCTTCTCAGCTGGAAGGGCACATGGCTAACATGGCAGGATCTGCTACTTTGTCTCCAGGCCTCTTGCTTTATGAAGCTTCCTGGAATGTATATCCTCCTTCATCTCCAAAGGCTGCTGGCTGGTGGGCTCTGTGGTTCTATTGCCCCTCTGGCATGGTTCTGCAGCTCTCTTCTTGTTCTCAAAAGAGGAACCCTCTCCAAAATGTCTCTAATCAAGATCCAGGTAGAATGGGTGGCGATACATCCCCATCTAATCAAGTTTAATGCCCACAATTAATTAAGTCACATCTCTGTGGAGATAACCTAATTGAGTTTCCAACCTATAGTACTGAACAGGGATTAGAAGAAATGGTTGCTCCCACAAGATTGATTAAGATTAAAACATGGCTTTTCTAGAGTATAAATCCTTCCAAAACCAGCACAAGTGGCAATTGGTATAACCACTTTGAAAATTTTGTAGTGTCTACTAAATGCAAATATATGCACATGCACATACTATATTTCATTTCTACATTTTTTACCTAACTGGAAAATATAATGTCTTAATGCAAAAGAAATATTTATAACAGCAATTCTTTCTATAACAGAAAGGTGAAAACTCCCCAAAGGCCTCACATCAGTCAAATGAATAATTTGAGGTATATTTATAAATTGGAACATTGTCCGAGAATGAGAGTGAAAAAGCTACAATACATGCAATTATATGGAGGAAACTCAAACATACAAAAAGGGTATAGATAGAACATCTACAAAAAATGCATGCAGATTTTTCCATTTGAGATAATAAATATAATGTTAAAATCAGGGTAATGAGTTGGGGGGTAGTGTTTGGAAAAAGATAGGAAAGCAGTTTCTAGGGTATGATTCGTATTCTGTTTCTGGATCTTGCTAGCATTTGTGCTTATAATTTATAAAGTTTCTCTTAATGTGTTGGTCATACAGAATTCACAGATCTCTATTAAAATAATCAATATTTAAATTGATGCATTTGGTTAATTTACATTTAATGCAACTACTAATACATTTGGGGCTTACATACCTTCTTACTCTTTTTCTACTTGAACCATTGGTTGTATATCCTTTTCTCTCTCCTTTACTGTCTTCCTTTTGAGTAATCCATGGTTTTATTACTCAGTTTTGTATTTTAGTGCTTACCAAAGATATCACTCAATACATTTTAAACCAATTGTTGTCTATTGCAAATTATTACTATTACCAAATCCTTGATAATGCTAGAACCTTATCACAGTTTCATTGCTCTCCATTTCTTGGTTTTCACCTGAGATTCTTTCAATTCCAGTTATAAAATTCTGTTTATTGTATGTGTTAGTATGTTAGACCACAATAGATTGTCTCAGTTACTATTCTACATAATGTCATCTTTCACCTTCACTTTTTTTTTCTTGGTATGCTGTATGATGGGGGGGCATATTTCATTCCTTTTCTATGTGAGTATCTCATTTTGCAGTATCATTGTTGAATTTTTGCTTGTTTTGTTTTCTGTGTGTTTGCTTATTTTGTGGGGGGGAAGTGCACGGGCTGTGAATTGAACCCATGGCAGGTGAGAATTCTACCACTGAACTACCCTTGCATCCCTCATCTTCATTTTTTTTTTAAGTAATAATACATTTTAATAGAGTTATCATGGCAGGTTCTCTTTCTAATTTCCTCTTACCTTCTTGTGATTTGTTGCCTTTTGTTATGAAAATATTTTAAGAACTTTTAAGCTCCTTGAAAAATACTTGATGTTCTTTTTGTTGATGCAAAATACTAATAAACTTTTTCATCAAAGGAAAAATGATTGCAGACAAAAGAATATATTTACTTGAGGGAAGAGATGAAAGAAATTCATTCTTTTCTCATTATGCTTCTTTCTAACTTGGTGCTACCCCAAGGAGTATGAGAATTTGCTCCAAGCTTAGTGTCCAGCTGATGAACAGAACTGACACTTGATTGCATGAAGTTTAACAGTGTTTGTTGTTTGCTTTCTGCATTTGGGGATCATATTCTGTCAGGATGTAAAAAAATATTAAAGATTACATTTTTAAATAAGTAGTTCACAATCAAGGTATTTATAAATACACATGAAACTTATTCAAAGTATAACCTATTCTGGAATTAAAAGGTTGTGTTTATAACTCAGTAGGTAAACTAGTTTGGAATGCTTCAGACCAGGCTCAGTTGACACAAGATATTTTAAGTTGATATTGTAAGGAGTGGTCTGTTTCACCAGTTTCATATGAACTTAAAAATATGACTGGTATTTGATTAATTCTGAATCTAAGTTAGTTATATGTCTTATACCACTAAAACATGCTTTCCTGCTATCTGTAGGTTTTAGTAGAGTTGTTCCTAGAATTTAGAATACAAAATCAAGTAACTTTAGCATTGACTTATTTTGCATTTCTGTTACTTTTCCTTTTTTTGCTTGCAGACTTAAACTGAATTGCAGCTTTGTACTTAATAAATTAGTATTAAAATAAAGGCAGTTTAATAGTGCTATAGAAAATTTGGAAAATAGAGAGAGGGGAATAAATTGTAAAGGATAGAATTTGGGTAGTCATCTTAAAAAACACGTGGTTCTTAACGTATTTGAGACCACCTTTTGCACATTGCTTTATGTGACTGTTCTTTGCTACGTGACTAGTTTGATCATTCTGCCTTGGTAGAAAGATTGGATGCTTATTCTTTAACAGCTAGAGATGTTGTAGAGATGACTTTCACTGTGAATGAGTTTAAAATGGAAGATAGCATTGCTACTAGTTCATTCTATTACCTTTAAGAGTAGAACTACTTTTTGATATAAAAATAACATTAGACTAAAAAGATAGTTTGAATGAGTTACACATGTTCTAGCTGACAATAATCTTTATGGTCTACCAGCATCTGGTTTAGACATGAGACCCTTATAATTAGCCAGTTTTTTGGTCTTTGTCTTTCAGGAAGATTTATAGTGTACCTCAGGTAGTATCAGTTAGCCAGCAGAAGACTGAATGGATAGCACTTTTAAATTGAGAAATATTATGTCTCCCTGAAACCAATATTATTTTAAAAAAATGACAAATATTATTTTCCCTCATTCATTTGACATTATGGAAAACTAGAATACAAACAAATCTAAACAAGCTTAAGCTTCTTGAATATGGCTTTTAGAGTCTTAAGACAGATGAGAAGAACCTAGGCTTTAGATGGGACAGGCTTGTGGTGTGTTCTGAACTATTAGACAAGGAAGAATTATTAGGTTGTGTGCCTTTTTTTAAACTTTTATTTAAGTAAACAAACACATTTAGAACCACCAAAAATGTATGTTTGTTAGTGTAATCATAGGCATATTTAAATAAAGTATTCATATAATCATTGTAAAACCTGTGCTTTTGCACAGGCTTGTGTAAATTTTGAGCCAATTTAAACTTAGGGCAACAAGGAAAAAATCTACACATTCAGATAGCAAAGTTCTTAAATTCTAGGTAGTAAAAACTAACTTATATACCATTTGATCAGCTTTCACAACTGTGAATGTTCTCAGAATATCAAGTAGAAGGTACTTACAAATATCTGCATTGCTATATATTAGCAATATATAGCAATATATAAAATATACCAGATATTTTCATTATTTCAGGAAAATATGAGGATACAAATATTTTTTACAGTTTTTTACAGCTAATATGTGGAAATCTTAACCACCTAAAATGGGTATCTTAGTTAGTTTATACATAGGCATGTTAAAAAATGTTAAAGTAAATTTAATAAAGTAAAGCCTGTTTGTACAATATGTTTCATAAACCAATTTAAAATCAAAGCAAGGAAGGAAAAAATCTATAAATACAGATATCAGAGTTACTTGAACTATAAATATTAAGAGGATCCTAAATACCAGCTAATTAACTATCAAAACTGTGTGCATTCTCAAAATATCAAGTAAAAAGTTATTACAAATATCATCTTTGCTATAGCAGTGATCTGTGTTACTAAATATTTTTAAATATTTGATTTTGGGAATTCATTTTATCTAATATTACTATAAATGAGTATGGCATTTTTCTATTCAATTTTTATTGTAAAAATAACATATATATGTACAAAGAAAAGAAAGAAAAAAACAACACTTTTCAAAGCACACTGCAGCTAAAGAACAGTTCCCAGACTTTGTCATGGGCTACCATACCCTCAACTCAGATTTTTCTTTCCAGCTGCTCCAGAACACTGATGGCTTTGTCAGAGTCCTAATAATGGAATCACACAGTATCTGTCCTTTTGTGTCTGACTTATTTCACTCAGTATTATGTCCTCACGGTTCATCCATGTTCTAATATGTTCCAGGACATCGTTTTGTCTAAATGCCACATGTGCTGGTTTGAAAAGGTTTATGTATCCTAGAAAAGCCATTTTTTAATCCTAATAAATCACATGGAGGCTACAGTTTCTTCTAATCCCTTTTCAGTACTGTAATTTGAAAACTTGATTAGGTTATCTCCATGGAGATGTGACTCAGTCGATTGTGGGTATTAAACTTGATTAGATGGAGACATGTCTCCACCCATTCTACATGGGTCTTAATTAGTTTACTGAATCCTATAAAAGATGAAGTATTTTGGAGAAAGCTTCAGAAGGCTGTAGAACCATGAAGCAGAGAATTCACCAGCCAGAAACTTTGGGAGATGAAGAAGGAAAACTCCTGCCAGGGAGCTACATGAAGCAAGAGACATGGAGAGAAAAATGGCATATGCCACCATGTTTGCCTTGTACCCTACCAGCTGAGAGAGAAACACTGAATGTCATTGGCCTTCTTGAACCAAGGTATCTTTCTACAGATGCCTTAAATTAAATACTTCTATAGACTTGTTTTAATTGGGACATTTTCTTGCCCTTAGAACTTTAAACTAGCAACTTATTAATTCCCCTTTTTAAAAGCCATTTCATTTCTGGTATATTGCATTCCGGCAGCTAGCAAACTAGAACATTGCATAAGAGTCCATCGAACACATATATCACATTTTGTTTATCCACTCATCCATTGATGAACACCTGGATTTTTTCCATCTTCTGGCAATTGTGAATAGTGCTGTGATAAACATCATTGTGTAAATGTCTATTTGTGTCACTGCCCTCAACTCTTCTGGGTATTTACCAAATATTGGTATTGCAGGGTCATAGGGAAACTCAATATTTAGTTTCTGAGGAACTGCCAAACTGTTTTCCACAGGGGCTGAATCATTTTACATTCCCACCAACAGTGAATAAGTGTTCTAATTTCTCCACATCTACTCCAACATTTATAGTTTCCTGTTTGCTTAATAGCAGCCATTCTTAGAGGTGTGAGGTGATATCTCATTGTCTTCTTAATTTGCATTTCTCTTATAGACAATGGAGATGAGCAGCTCTTCATCTACTTTTTAGCCATCTGTTTTTGGTCCTCAGAAAAGTACCTATTCATTTCCTCTGACCATTTTACAATTGGTTCTTTGTTCTTTTGTTGGTGAGCTGTATAACTTCTTTATATGCACAGGATATTAAGCCTTTATCCAATATGTGGTTTCCAAATATTTCCTCCACTTGAGTTTGTTGCCTCCTCCCCTTTTTAACAAAGTGCATTGAGCCACAGCAGCTTTTGATCTTAAGAAGTTACCATTTGTCTATTTTTTATTTCACAGCTTGTGATTTAGGCATAAAGTTTAAGAAGCTACCACCTATTACTAGATCTTGAAGATGTTTCCCTACATTGTTTTTCAAGAAATTTTTATAGTACTGGCTTTTACATTTAAGTCTTTGATGCATTTAGAATTAATTTTCATATAGGATGTAAGGTAGGCATCTTCTTTCATTTTTTTGGCTATTGAAATCCATTATTCCATGCCAGTTTTTTGAAAAGACAATTCTGTCCCAATTTAGTGGATTTGGGTGCCTTATGAAAGATCAAAAGTCCATAAATTTGGTGGTCAATCTCTACATTCTTGACTCTATTTCACTGGTCAGTCCTTCTGTCTTTGTGCCAGTACTTT
The DNA here is from genome assembly GCF_023851605.1 of Tamandua tetradactyla. Taxonomy (NCBI): domain Eukaryota; kingdom Metazoa; phylum Chordata; class Mammalia; order Pilosa; family Myrmecophagidae; genus Tamandua; species Tamandua tetradactyla. The sequence continues at coordinate 117,604,057 of NC_135333.1, forward strand.
ACTGTTTTGACCACTGTGGCTTTATATTAAGCTACAAGGTCAGGAACTGATAGATCTCCCAGTTTGCTCTTCTTTTTTTGGATTTCTATATTAGTTAGGGTTCTCTAGAGAAACAGAATCAAGGGGAAACACTCATAAATATAAAATTTATAAAAGTGTCTCAAATAAGCATGGGACTGTAGAGTCCAAAACCTGCAGGGCAGGCTGTGAAGCTGACAATTCCAATGGAGGGTCTGGATGAACTCCATAGGAGAGGCTCACCGGCCAAGGCAGGAAGAGAGCCTGTCTCTTCTGAATCCTTCTTAAAAGGTTTCCGGTGATTAGATTAAGCATAACTCATTGGAGAAGACACACTCCTTGGCTGATTAGAAGTGGAATCAGCTGTGGATGCAGGCAACATGAGAGTGACTTAATTTGATGCAATGTCCTCATAGCAACAGACAGGTCAACACTTGCCCAACCAGGCAAACAGGTACCACCACTTGGCCAAGTTGACACATGAACCAGACCATGACAGCCCACCCTTGTCAAATTGGCAGCTAAGCTCATCATCTTAAACCATACCTAATTTCTAAATAGAATAAAATAAAACACACATTTTTTTCTTTCACCTAACAATACTTAAAGGTCCTACATCTAACTGGAAACACATTAAATCTCCCCAGAATAGGGTGCAAGTCCTTTGGTAATATTCAATCTTAAACGTGATATCTTACAATTTAAATAGTATAATATGAACAAAACAGAACTACAGTCCTTGTTTCTGTAACTGATCACATGGTCATAGCTCATATTTATCACTACCTTCTTCCACTACCCATTTTATGTTCCCTTTACCCTCAACAAGCACTTCAGCTGGCTGTGGTTCTTTGCCTGGTGGGGTGACCCAGACCTTCATTTCAGAAGTTTCAAAGCCATTGGCAGTCCTGCATGGATTGGGTTGTTGCAGTTTTCCATTGATTCTAATCACAGGGCATGGTAGTGCTGAAAGACACCCGAGGGAATCTCCTTTATTCCAGGAAAACTGTTCTTTAGCACCATTGTGTAGTTGCAGTCCTATTTCCCCCTGATAGTCAGGGTCAAGCACCCCAGCAAATAATGTAATCCCCTTCTTGGCTTGTTGATCCAGGGGCATTAGTAGCTCAAAGTCACCAGGTGGCAGTCTTAGATTCTGGTTCAATAGAATCATTCTTTTTGCTCCTGGTGGAAGCACTCCCCCTTTTAGAACTAAAACCTGTAGACCAACAAAGCTCAGGGTCACAGGGACAGGAAGCAAAAATTTTCCTAGTGGATGACTAGGGTAATAGCGAGTGGTGCCACTCCCATTCCCACTTTTTGGTCTCTGGACCCATGGATCTGGGCTATGGGAGAAACAGCGCCACAGACTGGATGCTGATTCAGAGCATACACAGCTTCCTGAAGAACATTACCCCAGCCCTTCAAGATATTGCCTCCTGGTTGGCACCAAAATTGAGTTTTCAAAAAGACCATTCCATTGTTCTATCAAACCAGCCGCTTATGGATGATGGGGAACATGGTAAGATCGGAGAATCCCTTGAGCATGTGCCCATTCCACACTTCATTGGCCGTGAAGTGTGTTCCTTGATCAGAAGCAATGCTGTATGGGATGCTATGATGATGGATAAGTCAACTCCAATTGCCACCTGGTTGAACTTAAGATAATCTACTGTTATCCTCCAAGACCCATCTGTTTTCTGCACAGACAAAATAGGAGAGTTGAATGGGGATGTGATGGGAATCACCACCCCTGCATCCTTCAATTCCTTAAGAGTGGCAGTAATCTCTGCAATCCCTTCAGGAATCCAGTATTACTTCTGATTTACTATTTTGCTAGGTAGGGGCAGTTCTAGTGGCTTCCACTTGGCCTTTTCCACCATAATAACCCTCACTGCACGAGTTAGAGAGCCAATATGGGGATTCTGCCAGTTGCTCAGTACGCCTGTTCCAATTATATGTTCTGGAACTGGGGAAACAACTACAGAATGAGTCCGGGGGCCCACTGAACCCACTGTGAGATGGACCTGAGCTAAAACTCCATTGATTATCTGGCCTCCATAAGCCCCCACTCTGACTGGTGGACCAGAGTGATGTTTTGGGTCCCCTGGAATTAACGTCACTTCTGAACCAGTGTCTAATCATCCCCAAAATACCTGATCATTTCCTTTTCCCTAATGCACAGTTACCCTGTTAAAAGGCTGTTGGTCTCCTTGGGGAAGGTTTGGAGAAAATTTAACAGTATAAATTTGTGGCCGTGTAACAGGGCTCTATTCTGAAGGGATCTGGCCTCCCCTTCATTCAAGGGGCTTTGGGTCTGTAAACTGTCTCAAGTCTGGAAATTGATTAAGTAGACCTGACTCTGTGTTTTTGTAATTCAGGTTATACTTCTGTTCACTTGATGTAGAACTCCTTTGTTAATACAGCTCAAAGAGGGACTTAGTAGAGTGCCCATCTATTGTATTTCTAGGTACCCCATGATTTACTAGCCAATGCCACAAATCTCTGTGAGTCAGATTGTTTTGACTCCTGCTTTGAGTTTGCTGTCTATTATAATAGCCACGTCCACCTTGTCTTTGGTGATTAAGTGCTGCCACCTGGCTTCTGCCAACTCAAGAGCTGGTCATCCCCATTGTGTTTAAGTATTCTAGCTCAGTGACAGCAGTTTCCACAGTAATATCTGACCTACAGAGAAAAATAACTACAGAGCTCTTCAGGGATGATGATGCTAGTCTCACAAATTTATTCCTCACTGTTCTGGTAAATGGTACATCCTCCAGACATCCTGGGGTGTAAGAGCAGGCTTTGCATGATAAATCCATTCTAACATCCCAGTCTCTCTATGCCTCTGGATCCCCTCATCTACATTAAACCAGGGCAGTTCTGGCATTTCAACCTCAGGTAATGTCGGCCACCTTTTGATCCATGTTTCAACCAACCATCCAAACAAACTGTTAATACGTTTTCCAACCCCCAAGCTATAACATTGAATGCAAAATCTTTCTTAGTGGCACCATATCAGTAAAGTCAACCTGATCCAGCATTATATTCCTCCCACCATTAGCCCACACCCTTAAAATCCATTGCCCCACATTTTCTCCTGATTTCTGTCTATGTAAATTGGAAAACTCACACAGTTCTTTTGGAGTATAATGTACCTCCTTATGTGTGATACTTTGTACCTCACCTTTAGGGGCCTGTTGGGACTTTAGTTCAGTTATAGGTCTGGAAGAAATGGGGGTGCGGTCGGTCATGAAAGGAATTAGAAATATCTTCCAAGCCATTTTCTTCAGGGCCTTCATTTGCAGTTTCATCTGGTGAAAGATGATTAATCACTCTAGGGCTAATCCCTTCAGGAGGAAGATGTGTAGCCAACACCTCAAGGCAGGCTGAGGTGGGGTGGTTATGTCCTCTGGGCAGACTTTTACAGAGTTACCTAGAGAAGACTCAGCATGACCTATGGTTTCAACCTCATCACTGACATCATTATCAATCCATTTGTCACCATCCCATTTTCAGAGTGCCTCTCCTTTCCAATCAATGCCCTCACTTTAATGGCAGACAGCATGCATAATTGAGATTTCTTTATGTTCTATAGTTGCTACTCTAACAACAAGATTCTGAGCCTGATTTTCATAGATCTCAAGTCTACAGCAATAGAAAATAAGATTTTCCTTCAGGACACTCATAGAATCTTCTACATCTCTCAGACAGCGCTTAAGCTTCTTGTTTGAAGACTTTAGCCCATCCCTTTCACTCATTAATGTATCCAGTGTATCTAACAACAACCAGCCAACATCTCAATATACCTATTTCCACAAATCTCCAAAAAGGTGTGAAAAATTTTAACTCCAGAGCCTGGGTTCATACAAGCAAAGCATTCAAAGAACCGTGTAGTGATATTTTGACTATCTCATTTGCCAACTGACTCCATGGATTGGCAGTGTCATTCTGACTATGGGAATCAGAGTCCTTAGTACCTTTGAGTCCAGTCAGCATAGAAAACCATTCATAAAAACCCATTTTTAAGATTCTGTTTCTTAAGAACCACTCCCAGTTCCAAGTTGTATTAGTTAGGGTTCTCTAGAGAAACAGAATCTGTAAGAAATATTTGTAAATATAAAATTTATAGGGCAGGCCATGGTGGCTCAGCAGGCAAGAATGCTTGCCTGCCATGCCAGAGGACCTGGGTTTGATTCCCGGTACCTGCCCATGTTAAAAAAAAAAAAAAAGAAAATTTATAAAAGTGTCTCATGAACTGTGGGAATGTACAGCCTAAAATCTGTAGGGCAGACTGTGAAGCTGATGATTCCAATGGAGGGTCTGCATGAACTCAACAGGAGAGGCTCACTGACCAAAGCAGGAAGAGAGCCTGTCTCTTCTGAATCCTCCTTAAAAGGCTTCCAGTGATTAGATTAAGCATCACTCATTGCAGAAGATACTCCCCTTGGCTTATTACAAATGGAATCATCTGTGGATCATGGTATGATCATGATTTAATTCTATGAAATGTCCTCAGAGCAACAGACAGGCCAGCACTTTGCCAACCAGACAAACAGATACCACCACTTGGACAAGTTGACATATGAACCTGACCATAACAATATCTTTAGCTATTCAAAGTCTCTTTCCCTTCCGTATAAATTTGATAACCTGTTTTTCCAATCTTCAATCAGGTTGTTGGGATTTTTATTGGTATTGCACTGAATCTGTAAATTCGTTTTGGTAGAATTGATATCTTGATGATATTCAACCTCCCTATACATGAGCATGGAATATCTTTCCATCTATTTAGGTCATTTTTTATTCTTTTAGCATTTTTTTCTGTGATTATTTGTTTATAAGTTCTTGACATCCCTGGTTAGGTTTTTCCTAGATACCTAATTCTTCTGGTTGCTATTCTAAATGGAAATTTTGTCTTCGTTGTTACCTCAGATAGGTCATTGCTTGTGTATAGAAACATTACTGATTTTTGTATGTTAACCTTGTATCCTGCCACTTTGTTAAATATGTTTATTAGCTCAAGTAGTTTTCTTGTAGATTTCTAAGGGTAGTCTAAGTATAGTATCACATCATTGGCAAATAATGAATGTTTTATTTTTTCTCTTCCTATTTGGATGTCTTTTATTTCTTTCTCCTATCTTATTGCTCCAGCTAGCACTTCTAATACAATATTGAATAATAGTGGTGACAATGGGGATACTTGTTTCATTCTTGATCTCAAGGGGGATGCTTCAATTTCTCAGAATTAAGTCTGATGCTGGCTACGGGTTTTTCATATATGGCCTTTATGATATTTAGAAAGTTTCCTTTGATGCTTAACTTTTGAAATGTTTTTATCAGGAAAGGATGCTGGATTTTGTCAAATGTTTTTCAGCCTCAATTGATATGTACATGTGATTTTTCCCTTTAGATTTGCTAATATGCTGTATCATGTTGATTGACATTCTTGTGTTGAAACTTTCTTGCATTCCTGGTATGAATCCCGCTTGATCATGGTGTATAATTCTTTTAATGTGGTGTGGGATACAATTTGCTAGTATTTTGTTAAAATTTTTCCCATTTTTGTTCATTAGGGAGATTTGTCTGTAGTTTTCTTTTCTTGTATCATAGTTTCATCAAATGAATTAGGTAGTATTTCTTTTTCATCAAGTTGTGGAAGTTTTTGAGCAGGATTGGTGTCAGTTCTTTTTGAAAAGATTGATAAAATTCTTCTGTGAAGCCATGAGGTCCTGTGCTTTTTTTTATGTGGGAGGATTTTTGATAACTAACTGGATCTCTTGACTTGTAATTGGTGTGGTGAGATCTTGTATTTCTTCCTGAGTCAGTATAGGTAACTCATGTGCTTTAGGAAATTTGTTCATTTCATTTAAGTTATCTGGTTTGTTGGCATATAGTTGTTCATAATATTCTCTTATGATTTTAAAAATTTCTTCATGATCTGCAGTAACAACCCCCCTCTCATTTATGATTTTATTTATTTGTGTCTTCTTTCTTTTCTTCTCTGTTAGTCTAGCTAGAGGACCATCAATTTTATTAATTTTCTCAAAAAACCAACTTTTAGTTTTGCTGATTCTTTCTATTCTTTTATAGTCCTCCAGTTTGTTTATTTCTGCTTTAGTCTTTATTATTTCTCTTTTTTTTATTTGCTTTGAGGTTAGTTGCTGTTGTTTCTCTAACTTCTCCAGGTGAACAGTTAAATCATCAAATTTTGCTCATTTTTGTTTCTTAATATAGGCATTTAGGGCAATAACCTTCCCCTCAGCACTGCCTTTGCCACATCCCATAAGTTTTGATATGTTGTATTCTTATTATCATTTGTCTCCAGATATTTACTGATTTCTCTAGCAATTTCTTACTTGACCCACTGATTATTTAATAGTGTATTGTTTAAACTCCTTATATTTGTGCAAGCTCTGGTTCTTTGTTGATTATTAATTGCCAAGTTTATTCCATTGTGATCAGAGAAAGTCTTTTGGATAATTCCAAACTTATTAAATTTATAGAGGCTCAGTTTATGTTCCAGTATATGAGCTATCCTGGAGAACATTCCATGTACATTAGAGAAGAATGTGAATCCTGGTGCTCAGGGATGTAATGATCTATCAATGTCTATTAGATCTAATTCATTTATCTTATTGTTTAGGTTCTTTATTTCCTTGTGGATCTCTGTGTGGTTGTTCTATCTATAGCAAAAAGTGGTGTAATGAAGTCTCCCAGTTCTACTGTTGATGTGTCTATAGTTCCCTTCTGATTTTCTAATCTGTGCCTCATGTTCTTTGGAGCTCCTTGATTGGGAACATGCACATTTATGATTATTATTTCTTCCTGATGAAAAGTCCCTTTTTAAAATATGCAGTGTCCTTCTTTGTCTCTTATGAAATCTTTACATCTAAAGTCTATTTTGTCTGATATTAGTATAGTTAATCCTGCTTTCTTTTGGTTACAGCTTGCAGAGATCTTTTTCCATCCTTTCACCTTCAATCTGTGTCCTCAAGTCTAATATGTCTCTCTTGTAAGCAGCATATAGATGGACTATATTTTTTGATCCATTCTGTCAGTTTGTATCTTTTCATTTGTGAGTTTAGTCCATTAATGTTCAGAGTAATTACTGTAAGATCAGTTCTTAATTCTTCTATCTTGTCCTTTAGTTTTTATTTGTCAGATTTGTATATTATTTTCTTTTTTCTCTCTTTTCTTTAAATTATCTTTACTGATATTCTTTAATTCTGTTTCTTACTCCAGACCTCCCTCTCCCGTCTTTTTTTAACCAGCTGACACAGCTCCCCTTAGTATTTCTTATTGGGCTGGTCTCTTGTTGACTAGTTCTCTCAATCTTTCTTTATCTTTGAAGATTTTAATCTCTCCCTCAGTTTTGAAGGATACCTTGGCTGGATAAAGAATTCTTGGTTGCAAGCCTTTCTCATTCAGGATCTTAAAAATATCATATCACTGCCTTCTTGCTTCCATGGCGCCTGTTGAATAGTCTGAAGTCAGTCTTATGTGTTTTCCCTTGTATGTAGTAAGTAGATTGCTTTTCTCATGCTGCTTTCAATACTTTCTGTTTCTCTTCAACACCTGACAGTCTGATTAGTCTGTGTCTTGGGGTGGGTTTATTTGAATGTATTCTATTTGGAGTTCACTAGGCCTCTTTGATGTGCATATTCATGCCTTTTATAAGGGTTTGGGGGTTTTCTCCAATTACATCTGCAACTAACTTTCCCAACACTTTGCTCTTTGCTTCTCCTTTTGGGACACCAATAATTCTTATATTTTTGTGCCTCTTATTAGCCATCATTTCCCTAAGATCCAGCTGTACATTTTCCATCTTTCTTGTCATTTGTTCTTTTGTGTGCTCTAGTTCTGTGAGCTATCTTCAGCTCACCTATTCTTTTTTCTGCTTCTTTGAATTTGCTATTGTGTGTCTCCAGTATATTTTTATTTGGTCTACTGCATCTTTCATTTCTGTGAGATATGCCATTTTTCTATTTAACCCCCTGAATTCTTCTTTGTGCTCTTCTAGTGTCTTCCTGATATCCTTTATTTCTTTATAAATATTCTTGAGTTGTTATTCCATATTCTGTGTCCCCTCTGGAATTTTGATTTGGTTGTTCAGCTGGGCCATAGCTGCTTGGATCTTCATGTATTTTGTGATTTTCTGTTGTGTTCTTGACATTTGTTTATCTTGATATAGTTATTCTGCAAGTTGGTTTCCTTCATTCTTTTAGTATTTGCTGAATGTTTCCCTTTATACTTTACCACTTATTCTCAGCCAAATTAAGGTCCATATATCATGCAGGGATACAATGCAAATGTGTAGGGGATGCAATTCAAATTAAGGGTCTATTTAAGGTAGGTCAGGGCACACGGGTATTCCAGTGTCAGAATAGCAGACTACCACACAGGAGACCCAACCTGAACACCTAGCGTATGCACACACACACACGCACACACAAATATAATAATAATAAAGCAAAATAATAAATAATAAAAATATCAAACACAAAAACAAGAACCATAACAACATACACCTCGACACAAGTAGGCACGAGAATCAAAAGGAGACAACCCAGGACTTACTGGGAGTGAAGTCAGCCTGGTGCCTACCACAAGAGAAAATTTAAGAGAAAAATACTAGTAATAGTACAAATAAATAAAATGTAATAATAAAAATATTTGAAATAAAAATAGAAAATGAGTAAAATATAATATAAAATATCTATAAAATTTTTAAAATAATGAAAAAGACAATTACATTACTAACAAAATGTATACAAAAAATATATTTTAAAAGGGGGAAAATATATATATTGAGAAAAAAATAAAAATAGAAATAAAGACCTAGACAGATGGAAGTTAGCTTGTCTGCACTTACCCTATCTCCCCAGCAGGTGGCAACAGTGAGGCTCCTACTCCCTCAAGCTTTCCCCTCCCTGTCTGGTGCACCCGACCTGCCCTCTACAGTTTTTGGCCAGCAGATGGTGCTTGAGTTTCCTTCTTCCTCAGCGCCGCCCTTGCTGGTCAGAGCAACTGGAGGCCGGGTGCTGTGCAGGAGTCTGCTCCATCAGGGGCAGCCAGCCAGCCGGTCCCTGCCGGGGGACTGGAGAGCCGACCAGCACGTTGGCGATCAGTTGATGAGCTGATCTACAGCGCGGGTGAGTCTTCCAGACACAGCAACTGTGGGCGGCTATTCCCACAGCTGATGGGGTGATCACTTCCCCCACCCCGAGGCCCACCCCACGGTGGACAATCGCCAGCCTCTCAGCTTCCTGTGGACACTGTCCACCGCAACCATGTGTCGAGGTTTCCCCAGCTGGCAGCTGTGCAGGCTGGAACCCAGGAGGGTCAGTTCCCTCCAATCGCACTTCCCCGGTGCACCACGGCCTCCCCCCAGTCACCCAGCCACTCACGCCCCCTCTACACCCCCCCCCCCCATCCTCTTCCCACACAGAACCGCCTAGAAACCCTCCTAGACTACTCACTCCTGGGACCTGCAGTCCTGGACATTTTCTCCCCGTCTGTTCACAGAGCAGGTGTGAACTCACTCCACTCCCATCGGCCACCTTTCTGGAAGCCAACATCTTCATTTTAGATGTTCATTTTTGCATGTATAAAGTTTCAGGTAAGTAACTGAATAACTCTATTTCTGTTAAATTAATTGATTCATTGTTAAAAGTCCTCCCACAAAAAAGGTTAGGTTCAGATGATTTCAGTTGTAAATTCTACAAAAAAAAAACTTAAAAATTAATACCAATTATACACATTATTGCAAAGAACTGGCAAGGAAAGCCTTCTCAATACATTCTGTGATACCAACGTTACCTTAATGCCCAAACTAGACAAAGGCATTAAAAAGAAAATCTATAGACTGTAAACTTCATCAATATATATATATATACACAAATTCTGAACAATATTTATCAAATTGCATCCAAAAATATATAGAAATTATAATACAACATGAAAAGTGGGGTTTCTCTGGTGAATGCCTTGTTCATTTAACACAAGAAAACAAATCAATGTAATTCACTGTTTTAAAAAACAAACAAAATTGATTAAACACACAGAGAAGTCATTTGATAAAGTCATTTTGCTTGAGAAAATTCAGAGAAAACTAGGAATAAAAGGGAAATTGCTCAGCTTATGAAGATAATGCACTAATCTATAGCTAATAACACAGTTCTGTGCTAGAATAAAAGACATCCATAATCGACAAGGAAATTGTCTTTGTTCACAGACAACATTATCATCAATATTGAAAATCCAGTGGTATATACAAAACTGTTATTGGAACTAATATATGAGTTTAGCAAGTTTTGAGGATAAGGAAATCAATATAAAATTTATTTTATTTCTATATACTATCAATGATAATTAGAAATTAATCTTTTAAAGGCCATTTTCAATAAAGTAAAAAAAGAAAACTTGAAATGCCCTCTGATAAATATGACAAAAGATGTGTTAGATCTGCACACTGAAAACTACACATTTCTGTGAGAAGTTAAGGAGATCTCAATAAATGGAGTAATATTGTCTATTCATGGATCAATAGACAATATTTTTCAGATGTCATCCTCCTAAAATATCTAAAGATTAATTGCAATCTCCATTGAAATCACTGAAGGCTTTGTTTTTTATTGGATAAATTGATAAGTTGGTTCTTAAGTTCATACAGAAAATGAAAGGACCTAGACTAGGCAAAACATTCTTTTGAAAACAAGAATAAGTTTTAAGGTTTAACAATACCACGAGTTTTATACTTAAATAAAGTTACAGGAGTCAACACAGAGCAGTATTTTTCTAAGTAATGGATAGATGAATGGAAGAGAATAAAAACCAGATACAGACCATACTTGTATTGCTAAACGATGTTTTTGACAATGATTCAATGACAAATCAGTAAGAAAAGATTATTTTTACAAGGAATTGTTCAGACATTGTTTCCTTTAAGAGAGACATGTCTGGGCTGGCTTTCAGGTCTGAAATCCTGTAGTGGACTAGAAGTTTCCTTAACAATATATGGCTGAAAGTAAGTTGTCTTCAAATTCAAACATAAATAATTTTTTGGAATTGTTTTCAATGACTTTCTGTTCTGGGCCATGAAAATGTGGTATGTTTAGGCAACTGTATTTAATAACATTTTAGAGGAGACCCCTAACATATTATCTGTAATCAATCCCTTTTATTAAATTCAGGTATATGTTTTCATAACAATACAGTTCAAATATTCCAAATATTTAAGTTGTACTGCACTGGCCCATAGACCACAAGCCAAATGCACTTAAAATTGAAACATGCACTTATAAACAACCCAACCCATTCCACTTGATTATTCAGACAATATCTCAGCATGAAAATCCCCAATTTAAGAGAATATCTCTCTGCATTACTCAAACTTGCCACAGACCTCCTATTTATATATTTTTAGTGAATGTAAGAAAAATTTCTCTTTGGAGAAAATAACCATAGCAGATTTTCCCATATTGCCTTATTCCTGTGAATCAACTGATGTTCTTGTTACATATTTCCTACATTAAAAAAATTAAAGTGTCATTTGAGATACAGTTCCATCAAGTTTTTTTCCTAAATGATTTAGAAAAATTAATTTTTTCCACTTAATTGATACTATCAGAATACCAGTCTCTAGGGAATTTTTTTTCTGTTCTTTTGTAGGAATTTGAATAGATTCCCCTGTGTATTTGTTGAGCAAAAATATAAAACTGTACCTTAGTTAGAATCATGGGACATGGTAAAGATATGTTTTCCTACGTTTTGATCTTTGTTATGACACTTCTATTTAAAGATTAAGAAAATTTAACCAAACTAGAAAGAATGATAGAGATACAGTAAGAGTCTATTTATCCAGATTTTGTTTTATGAAATAAACGGGAAGTAAGTGAAACTGGAAAGTCATTTGAAAACTAAATAATTGTCACAATTCATGGTTTACTTGAATACTTCAGAAGAAAGCATTAGTATATAAAATCCCTTTAGTGACTGAATAATGTCTTGAAATGATTATAATCACTCTTAATTTAGTTAGCTCATATATTGTATCATGCAGCATAACAGAAAAAGAAATTCCAAAATATGCAGCTAAAGGTAAGTCAGTTTGTAATTCTAACTTATCTATTTCTGAATCAGCAGTTAGAGCAGAAGTTTAAAAGTCCAAATAAGGAATTGTATTTTCCCTATTTCCTGTTGATGGTGAAATAAATATTCTTGTCCAGTTCTAGATAAGAATGTATAAAATGTATGTATAATATACAATAGAGTGTTTATATTTTAATATATAATTGACTCTCTAGTCCATTTTTTTTCCATCTCAAAAAACTTGAAATTATGGTGAATGAATTGTGAAGTGAAATTTAGAGAACAGCTATTCTTTAAATTTTGAGGAAATCTAATTCCAGCATCTCAGGCACTGTGGTTAACAGAAAATAATTGCGTTATTTCTAAAAGCTCACTATCAAATCAGGAGTAGAGTAAAAACAGGAGTCCTAGAGACAGCAAAAGCAGATGTACATAATAATAAATGGTTGTGATTACTTAATAAGTCCCGTGATAGTTAACCTATCCACGGCTTCATTTGTGGAATACATTTTAAAATCGTAACTGCTTATCCTATTTTAAGCAAAAATGTTTCTACCCAGTTTGAGGTTAAAGAAAATTAACATATTCACCAAACTAAGATTATGATTGATAGAAAGCAAGGAAGAGATTACAAAGAGGCAATGTCTGTTCTAGTTTACTTAGTCCATCACACCATAAAAATTTCACATACAATGCATGAAAGAATGCAGTCTTACATTTCATTATGAGACAAATGAGTATATGAAAAAATTCCAGGGTTGAAACATAATTAGAGTAGTGAAATGCAAGTATTAACATGTTATTCATGAAATATATATATGTATATATTTATGTCTATATAAATTAAGAGTGGTTGATAATAGTCCAATATATTGAGGAATTTTAAAGATCCAGTAGCTTTTTTAAAAAATCTGGGAAAAAGATAATATCAAGTTATCTAGAAAATCTAGAGAACTTCACTTAATTTTAATTGAAGAGAAAAAGGAAAATAATGTATGTGGCATCATTCTCCATTATAGCTTATATACTAAAAAAGAAAATAAAAGAAAGACTTTTGAATATTGCCTGGAAATTCTGAAAATTGGGTAAGACCAATAAGCTTTGTTCATATACAAAGGAAATGATTCAAGAAAAACAAATTATGATTAATAACTATGGCATATTGATACAGCACTAGTTAGTGAGAACTTAAAGTAGTGCTTAATATGTTGCTTTCAAACTAAAAGTTTTGATTTCTTAAGGTAATTTGCACAACCATAAAGACCATTATCAATGTAATAAGCTAACTAGGAAGATAAAGCACAGATGTCAATTTTACTTTATCTGGTTGTGTGTTTCTTTTCCTAAGTCATATAGATTTGAGCCATTGTTAATAATATACTGGAAAGGTTTCTAAGTATTGTATATAAAGGCCATTGAACAAGCAAGCAGTGCATGAAGTTAGAAAGAAAAAGCAAACAGGTAGTTAGGAAAACTGAATCAAAGTGCCTCATGTAAAAGTAAGAAAAGGAAATGTGAAATGAAAATTTGAGATAAATAAATGGAATCATAAATTTGAAAACATGGTATGTTTGAAAACTCTGTTGAGCATTTCTCTGCAAGATGCTGATAGATCAATTGCTAAACTAGATTTCAGAAAACTGATCAACTTCCTGTTAGATTATAAATAGAATTTATTCAAGTCTAGATAAGTGAAGACTCTATCAAATTTCTTATTAAAGACAGCTGATGAATTGGAAGACATGCTCATTTTGATGAACTCCAAGTTGACTGTGAAAATATTTTTACATAGGTAAGTTTAAAATGTGGAGATTTATATAGTTGCAAGTGAAAATAAAATGCTTCTTTCATCTAACTTTACTTTTTATTTTCTTTAGATTTCATAGGACAAAAGAGAAATGAAGAACCAATCAGTGGAGATAGAGTTTGTTCTGCTTGGGCTGACAGAAGAGCCTCGGCTGCAAATTGTAATTTTCCTCTTTCTCTTTCTCAACTACATGTTAAGCATGACAGGGAACTTCATCATCATCATCCTCACTCTGCTGGATCTACGCCTCAAAACTCCAATGTATTTCTTCCTCCGAAATTTCTCCTTCTTAGAAATTTCCTTCACAACAGTTGGCATCCCACGATTCTTGATAAGCATTCTGACTGGAGAAAAAACAATTTCCTACAATGCTTGTGCAACTCAGTTATTCTTTTTCCTTTTGCTAGGAGTTACAGAATTTTACCTTCTGGCTGCCATGTCCTATGACCGCTATGTGGCCATCTGCAAACCCCTGCATTACCCAGTCATTATGAACAACAAAATATGCTACCAACTTGTACTCAGCTCTTGGGTAACTGGATTCCTAGTCACCTTTCCCCCTTTGGTTTTGGGGCTGAAATTAGATTTCTGTGCCTCCAGAACTATTGATCACTTCCTATGTGACTCTTCTCCTATCCTGCAAATCTCTTGCACAGACACACATCTCATTGAGTTGATGGCTTTTGCCTTAGCTGTGTTCACTCTCGTGATCACGTTTTCATTAATGGCCCTCTCCTACACACACATTGTCAAAACCATTCTAAGATTCCCTTCCATTCAACAACGAGCAAAGGGCTTCTCCACCTGTTCCTCACACATGGTTGTTGTCTCTCTAACTTACGGGAGTTGTATCTTTATGTACATGAAGCCATCAGCAAAGGAAAGGGTGACTTTCACTAAAGGTGTAGCTGTGCTTAATACCTCTGTTGCTCCTTTACTGAATCCCTTCATTTACACCCTAAGGAACCAGCAGGTGAAAGAAGCCCTCAGGGACATGCTTCAAAGATTTTGTTGTTTTCAAAAGAATGAGACAAAATTTTGGCCTAAGCAACATGTTGTTTAATGTGATACTTGAATCAAGGCATTAGTCAGACAGCTGTCACTTCTGTCTTCATCTATCCTCAGCCCTCTATGGTCTCCTTTTTGAGTGGTTCTTCCTACTCATTAGTAGTGAACTGCATTCTCCAACCCAGAATGCAAAATTTCACCTTTGCATAGAAATATGTGTCTTCACAAATGACTCACTTTCATGTACTGAATTCTTTTTCAAAATGAACTCTTAGATACCCTTAATTATTTAGATAATTTGATATTTTAAATACTTATTGCATAATTAAATACATAGTTGTAATTGTTAATATCTGATGCTGGCTTTGTATGCACTGAAGATCTTTACATTGCTAAAACAGTTTGAGAGACACAGAAATTATATGACATAATTAATGTTATGATAGAAAAGGGGAAGATGACCTAGTTAATTTGAAGATCAGAGTAGTTTCCCAAGAGAAGCTCTCACTTGTACTGATTTTAGAATATGAATAGAAAAAGAAGGATCAAGGACGTTGTAACCAGAAGTATAAAATATGCAAAGGAATGAGGAATTTAACTGGGAGAAAAATATGGTAATTTTGTACGCTGTCAGGTTTCATTTTCTGTAATACCAGTTGAATTCCAGTCTTTGGTTCTAATTGCCTAAATTCCTCCATATCCTCTTTTTTTTTTGTATGCTGAATGGCAGGGTCACATTTTATTCTTTCTCTGTACCATGTTATTACACCACATTTGTTGAATTTTGTTTGTTTGTTTGGTTTTTGGGAAATGCATGGACCAGGAATTGATCCCGCATCTCCCACATGGCAGGTGAGAATACTACCACTGAACTACGTTTGCACCCCTGCTCTACATTCTCTTAAGCCTAACAATGATGTAACATGATGGAAATTTAAGGTATAATTTATTTATATCTGAGTTGATGTATGTTTCCATATATTTATAACAATTTGCAAATTACAAATTTTGTAATCTTGTATTTGCACATGGCTTCATTTTTATCAAGGTACACCCTTGCATAATAATAGCATGCAATCACTTTAAACAATGCATTTGACCAAATATATAAGACCATTTAACAATGTACGTAAAGAAAATCCTCATCTTTCCAAATAGTTCCTTATCCTTTTCCCACCTATTTATGCCTCTGCCATTAGATACAGGTACTCTCTGTTATCCTCTGAGTAATTGATGATTAATTTTGCCTCTTTGGAATTTCTTATAAAATAAATAACACAACATGAATTTTATGTATGGCTTCCCTTTATCGACTCAATGTGCTTGAGGTCCACTGATGTTGTTACAGGCATCTATACCACATTCCTTTCCAGTGATGTGATTTAGCAAAATTTCTAGTGTCCTTTTTTCAAAGCTAGTTTTCCTCCAACATTTTAGATTTATTTTCCTCTGAGAAATCTCTCCAGAAGATTCAATCATTTGCTTTAATAGGGTGAGAGTGAGTATATTCTATATTCTGAAATGCCAAATGCTAAATTTTTCTATCTTTCTATAATGTACTTTTGCAATTAGCTCTCTGTCAAAGTGATACAAACAGAAGGGGTTCTTTCTCTTATATATTGGTAACTTGATTCCTCTCTCAAAGCAGGGATGAGTTTTCCTAAGCAGAATTTTGCACAGAGTTTAGGGATTGTCCCTAGCAGAAAAGGATGCATGTACAGGAACAGCAGTGATATTTCATGCCCCAATCTAAATTCCAAACTGACTGATTCTATACTCACTTTTATGCACCATGCTCCAAGGGTCAACTTCTTTTCTATTTTGAGCTAGTAGCTCATGTGTTTATTGGAAATTTCACTTATAAAAAATTACTATAGTATAGGGCACTGTCTTTCATCTCCCTCTATCTTTGGTAACCTCATCATGAATAAGTCTGATTGGTCTTGTATCACTCATGGTTCAGTCAGGAAAATAAATTGCTCTAAGTTTACTCTAGTAATTACTAGTATATTGTAGGAATTATAGCCTTTCAGAATGTTGGAAGGGCTATGGGAGCAGAATCAGTAAAGTGGCTGCAGGATATTTGAGACTCAGATAAAAGTTTTATTGAAACTAGTATCACAGATCTCAGGTTGAAGCCTTGAAGAAAATGGTTTGGGGGAAATGGTGATGACTCTCAGTAATTTCTGAGAAGGTTTCTCGCAATACTCTCAGCAGTGAAGTGGACAATACTAACAGACCTGCTGAGGAGCCAGCAAGAATCTCATCTGCTCAACTGCCTGATAACAGCACCTCTGGAGAGGAATAGCTTCTGTTTATCTTCCAGTTTCTATATTTTGCATGAAGTCCCCTCACTGGCAAACTGTAAATTGGAAACATATAGGGAAGGGGATTTCTGCACTTAGAGGACAATTGAGAATATTATGATGCTGTTCACTTGACAACAGACAATTGAATGGGGATTCCTTGAAAACAACCAAAGGCAGGGTACCAAACAAAGGCAGGGTACTGATTGCACAGCTGACTCTCCCCAAAGAATGACATCAATATTAAGAGTTTTTTTTTTTTTTTAATTGCTCTTAATTCATTCCTGCACTGGAAAGCCTAGTTCTACAGGGCATGGTGGATATGTTTCTGAGCAAGGAAAGAATTGGGTAAAAGAGTATTAAGGTTAGGGCAGTAAATTATTTCACTAAAAAAGAAATTTAATTTTCCTATTAATCAAGGACATGTCTAGATGCTACAGCTCAAGATTTATGTCCTAGGGAGAAGAAGACCTGTACTAAAAGCACTCTGGGATAAATTTTTTTTGAATAAACAAATCCCAGAACCCTGGAAAGAGAACTATGTTTATTCATTTTTTTATTCATTCAGCACCTCAATAAATAATTGCAGGGGCTCTAAGAATGTGCCATTTTAAAAGTGAGAATAGCAGATATGCTCTTTGGTTTTAATATTTTATGTTCAGTGATCAGAGAGAGAGAGAAAGATCCTTATAATCCATACTTCCCGCAGAAGGAATACATCTGAATTTGAAACTTTTGACAGAAAAACTGTAACTCTAGAGTCATGAACATTTTCCTTTATAAACTTTCTTTCATTTCTGAATGTTCACAGCATTACAGCTGCCAAAGAACATCGACTAAGAAAAATTTAGGTTTCAATTACTAAAACTCTAGAGGTCCTTTTCAGTCTAGTAGGTCATTCTGCTAAGCCCAAGTGAACTTAACACTCTAGGGCAGAGTTTCATGTCTTCACAAACCCTGGGCAGACTTCTGTATGATCTAAAAAACTATCATAAAACCAATTTGAAGAATGTGACCTTTGTTCACAATTAAAATGATTCATTTAGGATGACAATTTTCATGATCCAAACAATAATCCTGTCTTTGAGGGCCTGTTATGCTTCAAAATGAAGCTATCACAGTACAAGAAAAGAGAATAATGGGAGTAGAACCCTGGAAAAATATTTTATAAGTGGATTTTCAGAATCATTCAGTAATAATAAGGATCATTATTTTATGAACAAATGTAAATAGTGAGAATAATCTGTTCCACTAAAGACCCACAGACAATGCATTGTATGTAAGAACCTATATGTAATCACCAAGAACAAGGGCTAGATGCACTTAATGCACTTTACAAAAGAGTGGATGTATTAACCTTATTATCATGAACAAAGGAATGAGTAGGGTAGAGAAGTAGTTCTACCACCACCCTGATGCCAAGTTAATGGATGGAATGCCTGCTTAAAGAAAATGTATCTTTCATGGCTGGATGCCTGCTGAAGTATTGAATCTCAAGTTGCACACCAGTGCTGGTAAAGGAGAGGGAACTGTGCATTATTTCCTTTGGTCTGAATCGTTTAATGTAATTATCCTAGGTGGAAAAGGAACTGGGAGCAAAGACTTTGTTCAAGAAAGAAACCTTGAACTCACACTCTGCAGTGAGGCGGGGAGGGGCGTGATATATGCCTTCCCAGACTGAAGGATCCTAATCAGCCTCAGAAACCCAGCTCCGTAAACCATCAAGATGATAGATCTAAAGTCTACAGCTACAGGAAAGAAGATTTTCTTTCAGGAACTTCCTGGAAGATGGCGGCTTAGTAAGACGCGCGGATCTTAGTTTCTTCTCCAGGACACCTACTAGGGGAGTAGAAACGATACAGAAAGCGCCCAAAGCCACAACAGAGATAAAAAAGACAGCGTACCCCATCCTGGAACGGCTGGCTGGCTGAGAGAAGCAGCTTGGGTGAGATCGCCGAGGCGCGCGGGCCTTACCGGGCGGGGTGGCAAGCGGCCGGAGTTACTCCCTTCCCCCTTCCCGGGCCGGCTGGGAGAATTGGAGAGGTGGTCCCCTGAAACCAAGGCGACTGGCGCCCACACCACGCGCAGCCCCCGGACCAACTGAGAGCATTGGATCGGAAACCCCCAGGCCGCGGAGAACGGTGACCCCGTGACTCCCGGGGAACGTGCACTCTCTCGGGCGGGCCGCTGCCGCTGGCGCCCTCCCGCCACGCTTGTTGCCCAGGGCCGACTAGGAAATTCGGATGGGCTCTTTCCCTGGCTGCGGCGACCAGCAACCCTCCCTGCGTTCGGACCCCGGGCCGGCTCAAGCCGCTTCGGCTAGTGAACCCCCAGGACGGCGAGAGTTTTCCAAAGTTTAAGGTCCCACAGCACCTTTTACTGGTGGGACCCGCAGACAAACGTGTGCCACGAGCGCCACCTACTGGGCAGGATAAGAAAAACAGAACCCAGAGATTTCACAGAAAAATATTACAACCTTGCTGGGTCCAACACCAAGAGAAATCTGAATAAATGCCCAGACGCCAGCAGCAGAAGATAACTGTCCACGATCAAAAGATTGAGAATATGGCTCAGTCAAAGGAACAAACCAATAGCTCAAATGAGACACAAGAGCTGAGACAACTAATGCTGAATATACGAACAGAAATGGAAAACCTCTTCAAAAATGAAATCGATAAATTGAGGGAGGACATGAAGAGGACATGGGCTGCACATAAAGAAGAAATAGAAAAACTGAAAAAACAAATCGCAGAACTTATGGAAGTGAAGGATAAAGTAGCAAACATAGAAAAAATAATGGATAGCTACAATGATAGATTTAAAGAGACAGAAGATAGAATTAGTGATTTGGAGGATGGAACATCTGAATTCCAAAAAGAAACAGAAACTATCGGGAAAAGAATGGAAAAATTTGAACAGGGTATCAGGGAACTCAAGGACAATATGAACCGCACAAATATACGTGTTGTGGGTGTCCCAGAAGGAGAAGAGAAGGGAAAAGGAGGAGAAAAACTAATGGAAGAAATTATCACTGAAAATTTCCCAACTCTTATGAAAGACCTAAAATTACAGATCCAAGAAGTGCAGCGCACCCCAAAGAGATTAGACCCAAATAGGCGTTCTCCAAGACACTTACTAGTTAGAATGTCAGAGGTCAAAGAGAAAGAGAAGATCTTGAAAGCAGCAAGAGAAAAACAATCCATTACATACAAGGGAAACCCAATAAGACTTTGTGTAGATTTCTCAGCAGAAACCATGGAAGCTAGAAGACAGTGGGATGATATATTTAAAATACTAAAAGAGAAAAACTGCCAACCAAGACTCCTATATCCAGCAAAATTATCCTTCAAAAATGAGGGAGAAATTAAAACATTCTCAGACAAAAAGTCACTGAAAGAATTTGTGACCAAGAGACCAGCTCTGCAAGAAATACTAAAGGGAGCACTAGAGTCAGATACAAAAAGACAGAAGAGAGAGATATGGAAAAGAGTGTAGAAAGAAGGAAAATCAGATATGATATATATAATACAAAAGGCAAAATGTTAGAGGAAAATATTATCCAAACAGTAATAACACTAAATGTCAATGGACTGAATTTCCCAATCAAAAGACATAGATTGGCAGAATGGATTAAAAAACAGGATCCTTCTATATGCTGTCTACAGGAAACACATCTTAGACCCAAAGATAAACATAGGTTGAAAGTGAAAGGTTGGGAAAAGATATTTCATGCAAATAACAACCAGAAAAGAGCAGGAGTGGCTATACTAATATCCAACAAATTAGACTTCAAATGTAAAACAGTTAAAAGAGACAAAGAAGGACACTATATACTAATAAAAGGAACAATTAAACAAGAAGACATAACAATCATAAATATTTACGCACCGAATCAGAATGCCCCAAAATACGTGAGGAATATACTGCAAACACTGAAAAGGGAAATAGACTCATATACCATAATAGTTGGAGACTTCAACTCACCACTCTCATCAAGGGACAGAACATCTAGACAGAGGATCAACAAAGAAATAGAGAATCTGAATATTACTATAAATGAACTAGACTTAATAGACATTTATAGGACATTACATCCCACAACAGCAGGATACACCTTTTTCACAAGTGCTCATGGATCATTCTCAAAGATAGACCATATGCTGGGTCACAAAGCAAGTCTTAACAAATTTAAAAATATTGAAATCTTACACAACTCTTTCTCGGACCATAAAGGAATGATGTTGGAAATCAATAATAGGCAGAGTGCCAGAAAATTCACAAATATGTGGAGGCTCAACAACACACTCCTAAACAACGACTGGGTCAAAGAAGAAATTGCAAGAGAAATTAGCAAATACCTCGAGGCGAATGAAAACGAAAACACAACATATCAAAACTTATGGGACGCAGCAAAGGCAGTGCTAAGAGGGAAATTTATTGCTCTAAATGCCTATATCAGAAAAGAAGAAAAGGCAAAAATTCAGGAATTAACTATCCATTTGGAAGAACTGGAGAAAGAACAGCAAGCTAACCCCAAAGCAAGCAAAAGGAAAGAAATAACAAAGATTAGAGCACAAATAAATGAAATTGAAAACATGAAAACAATAGAGAAAATCAATAAAGCCAGAAGTTGGTTCTATGAGAAAATCAATAAGATTGATGGGCCCTTAGCAAGATTGACAAAAAGAAGAAGAGAGAGGATGCAAATAAATAAGATCAGAAATGGAAGAGGAGACATAACTACTGACCTCACAGAAATAAAGGAGGTAATAACAGGATACTATGAACAACTTTACGCTAATAAATACAACAATTTAGAGGAAATGGACGGGTTCCTGGAAAGACATGAACAACCAACTTTGACTCAAGAAGACATAGATGACCTCAACAAACCAATCACAAGTAAAGAAATTGAATCAGTCATTCAAAAGCTTCCTAAAAAGAAAAGTCCAGGACCAGATGGCTTCACATGTGAATTCTACCAAACGTTCCAGAAAGAATTAGTACCAATTCTCTTCAAACTCTTCAAAAAAAACGAAGTGGAGGGAAAACTACCTAATTCATTCTATGAAGCCAACATCACCCTCATACCAAAACCAGGCAAAGATATTACAAAAAAAGAAAACTACAGACCAATCTCTCTAATGAATACAGATGCAAAAATCCTCAATAAAATTCTAGCAAATCGTATCCAACAACACATTAAAAGAATTATACATCATGACCAAGTAGGATTCATCCCAGGTATGCAAGGATGGTTCAACATAAGAAAATCAATTAATGTAATACACCATATCAACAAATCAAAGCAGAAAAATCACATGATCATCTCAATTGATGCAGAGAAGGCATTCGACAAGATTCAACATCCTTTCCTGTTGAAAACACTTCAAAAGATAGGAATACAAGGGAACTTCCTTAAAATGATAGAGGGAATATATGAAAAACCCACAGCTAATATCATCCTCAATGGGGAAAAATTGAAAACTTTCCCCCTAAGATCAGGAACAAGACAAGGATGTCCACTATCACCACTATTATTCAACATTGTGTTGGAGGTTCTAGCCAGAGCAATTAGGCAAGAAAAAGAAATACAAGGCATCAAAATTGGAAAGGAAGAAGTAAAACTATCACTGTTTGCAGACGATATGATACTATACGTCGAAAACCCTGAAAAATCCACAGCAAAACTGCTAGAGTTAATAAATGAGTACAGCAAAGTAGCAGGTTACAAGATCAACATTCAAAAATCTTTAGCATTTCTATACACTAGTAATGAACAAGCTGAGGGGGAAATCAAGAAACGAATCCCATTTACAATTGCAACTAAAAGAATAAAATACCTAGGAATAAATTTAACTAAAGAGACAAAAAACCTATATAAAGAAAACTACAAAAAACTGCTAAAAGAAATCACAGAAGACCTAAATAGATGGAAGGGCATACCGTGTTCATGGATTGGAAGACTAAATATAGTTAAGATGTCAATCCTACCTAAATTGATTTACAGATTCAATGCAATACCAATCAAAATCCCAACAACTTATTTTTCAGAAATAGAAAAACCAATAAGCAAATTTATCTGGAAGGGCAGGGTACCCCGAATTGCTAAAAACATCTTGAGGAAAAAAAACGAAGCTGGAGGTCTCGCGCTGCCTGACTTTAAGGCATATTATGAAGCCACAGTGGTCAAAACAGCATGGTATTGGCATAAAGATAGATATATCGACCAATGGAATCGAATAGAGTGCTCAGATATAGACCCTCTCATCTATGGACATTTGATCTTTGATAAGGCAGTCAAGCCAACTCACCTGGGACAGAGCAGTCTCTTCAATAAATGGTGCCTAGAGAACTGTATATCCATATGCAAAAGAATGAAAGAAGACCCATCTCTCACACCCTATACAAAAGTTAACTCAAAATGGATCAAAGATCTAAACATTAGGTCTAAGACCATAAAACAGTTAGAGGAAAATGTTGGGAGATATCTTATGGATCTTACAACTGGAGGCGGTTTTATGGACCTTAAACCTAAAGCAAGAGCACTGAAGAAGGAAATAAATAAGCGGGAACTCCTCAAAATTAAACACTTTTGTGCATCAAAGAACTTCATCAAGAAAGTAGAAAGACAGCCTTCACAATGGGAGACAATATTTGGAAATGATATATCAGATAAAGGTCTAGTATCCAGAATTTATAAAGAGATTGTTCATCTCAACAACAAAAAGACAGCCAACCCAATTACAAAATGGGAAAAAGACTTGAACAGACACCTCTCAGAAGAGGAAATACGGATGGCCAAGAGGCACATGAAGAGATGCTCAATGTCCCTGGCCATTAGAGAAATGCAAATCAAAACCACAATGAGATATCATCTCACACCCACCAGAATGGCCATTATCAACAAAACAGAAAATGACAAGTGCTGGAGAGGATGCGGAGAAAGAGGCACACTTATCCACTGTTGGTGGGAATGTCAAATGGTGCAACCACTGTGGAAGGCAGTTTGGCGGTTCCTCAAAAAGCTGAATATAGAATTGCCATACGACCCAGCAATACCATTGCTAGGTATCTACTCAAAGGACTTAAGGGCAAAGACACAAACAGACATTTGCACACCAATGTTTATAGCAGCATTATTTACAATTGCAAAGAGATGGAAACAGCCAAAATCTCCATCAACAGAAGAGTGGCTAAACAAACTGTGGTATATACATACGATGGAATATTATGCAGCTTTAAGACAAGATAAACTTATGAACCATGTAATAACATGGATGGACCTAGAGAATATTATGCTGAGTGAATCCAGCCAAAAACTAAAGGACAAATACTGTATGGTCCCACTGATGTGAACGGACATTCGAGAATAAACTTGAAATATGTCATTGGTAACAGAGTTCAGCAGGAGTTAGAAACAGGGTAAGACAATGGGTAATTGAAGCTGAAGGGATACAGACTGTGCAACAGGACTAGATACAAAAACTCAAAAATGGACAGCACCATAATACCTAATTGTAAAGTAATCATGTTAAAACACTGAATGAAGCTGCATCTGAGCTATAGGTTTTTGTTTTGTTTTGTTTTGTTTTGTTTTGATTTTACTATTATTGCTTTTATTTTTTTCTCTATATTAACATTCTATATCTTTTTCGGTTATGTTGCTAGTTCTTCTAAACCAATGCAAATGTACTAAGAAATGATGATCATGCATCTATGTGATGATGTTAAGAATTAATGATTGCATGTGTAGAATGGTATGATCTCTAAATGTTGGGTCAATTTCTTTTTTTCCGTTAATTAAAAAAAAAAAAAAAAGAGAAGGGATAATTGGAGATGAAGGGATACAGACTGTACAACGGGACTGGATATAAAAACTCAGAAATGGACAGCACAATACTACCCAATTGTAATGCAATTATGTTAAAACACTGAATGAAGCTGCATGTGAGGTATAGGTTTTTTGTTTTTGTTTTTTTTGTTTTTTTTTCTTTCTATTATTGTTTTAATTCTTATTCTGTTGTCTTTTTATTTCTTTTTCTAAATTGATGCAAATGTACTAAGAAATGATGAATATGCAACTATGTGATGTTATTAAGAATTACTGATTGTACATGTAGATTGGAATGATTTCTAATTGTTTTGTTAATTCTTTTTTTAATTAATAAAAAAAAAGAAAGAAAGAAACCTTGTATAATGATTTCTATATCAATAGTATGTTTTTACAAGTTAATTAATAAAAGTTCATGTGGTCATACAGACAGAAAACCCATTTATTTATTCACCAATATAACTCCTTTTATGTCAATATATCTTTTCAAATTTTATTGAGGTAGGGTATACTATGAACTGCATGTCTGTTCAGGGCACAGTGTAATAACTTTGATAAATTTATTAAAAAGTTCACATCTCCCAATGATTATATAAAACTAAAATCATCATCACAATCAAGGTACTCAACATACCCTTCACCACCAAGAATTTCCTTTTGGAACTCTGCAATTTTCTCCTACCACTCCTCTGTCTCCTTCCTTCGCAGCCACTTACTTGCTCATTTAAAGATTGGTTAGCAATTCTTAGACTATTACATGAAAGGATAATAGAGTATTAATTTTCTGGGCTTATTTCACTCAGCACAATTATTTTGAAATTCACCCATGCTATTACCTTATAGATAGTTCATTTATTTTTATTGCTAACTAGTACTCACTATTATGAACATATCACCACTCATTTATCCCCTTGCCTTTTGGCGGCAGTAAGGTCCTGTATTGGCCATTTGCAATGAAGTTGTTATGGATAGTTGATTTTAAATCAAATGTCATATGGTGGTCATATGCTATCCTTTCTCTTGGCTAAATGCTAGAAGTGCAATGGCTGAATTACACAGTAGTTATATTTTTATCTTTTTAGAAATTTCCAAACAGTTTTCCAAAATGGTTTTACAATTTTACAATCTCACCCATAGTTTTTGTGAACTTCAGATTTTCCACATCTTTGCCAAACTTGGAAGTGTAATATTTTTATTTTTGACCTCTCTGCATGGTATATAGTATAAATTCCACGCTGATTTTAACTTCATTTCCCTAATGACTAATGATTTGATTATCTTTTTTATGCTTATTTGCCTGTTATATGTTTTTCCCTAGTAAATTATTTTAGATTTGTTTTTTTTAACATGGGTTGTTCGCTTATTATTTATTTTTAATGTATTTTATGTTTTATAGACCAATCCTTTTCCAAGATTTGTGATATATAAATATTTTCCCACTGTCTGAGGTTTGTTCTTTCATTAATTTATCAATGTCTTTTGAAGAGCAGAAATTCATAATTTTATATAGTGTTCAACTTATTTTTCTTTTTTGAATGATACTTTGTCTAATCCAAGGTCACAAAGATTTCTCTTACATTTTCTTCCAGACTTTTTATGATTTTAGATTTATAATTATATTAGTGATCCATTTTGAGTTAACTTTTATATACTGTGGGATATGGGTCACAGATGATACATTTGCCCATGGATAACCAATTCTTTCAGCACTATTTGTTAAAAATAAAGCCACTCAAAGCAAGTAATTATTAGGTCCAAAATCTTAATAGTACTGTGAACTAAGAAACTGGGAACTAAACAGCCAATTTTTTACCCCACTAAATGCATTTTCAAGCTCATGTAAGAAAAGCATCTGTAGAGCCCACAGAGTCTTGGCTGTCTACCAGGTATTAAGTTCCATCTGGATATTTACAGGGAGTGCTGCTGGTCTAAGACAAAACTATTACTTGCAGGCTGGCCACGGTGGCTCAGCAGGCAGAAAGATTTCTCGCCTGCCATGACAGAGATTCGGGTTCGATTCCCGGTGCCTGCCCATGCAAAAAAAAAATAAATAAATAAAACTACCACTTGGGTCACCAAGGATCAAAAGAAAGAGCTACATACCTCTTATTAACTTGTTCCTTCTCTGTAATAATGATATTGTGCAATCACCCTTCCTTCTAAATACTTGGATTAGTTGTAAAAAACTTGGAAACATCGTCAATATTTAACAGTGAAGTTAAAATCATGTCTTTAATACTCAAGATATAAATTTTGATCCTGTCATTGAAGCAGAATCATAAAAATTATTTGCTATCAATGCCCTGAAAAACTGAACAATAAATGAGTTGAACACAAATTAGCATTTAATATTATATTGTGGTAAACAAGACTAATTATCTGACTTTTCTAAGTGAGAATTTGAATATATACAGATTGTGACATCTATTATGACAATAAGAAATTTTAATTAATTTCATTTGTGACAATGTCTTAGAAATGTGATAAAGACAATAACGGTGAAGATAAATATGGTGATAAAAATGAAGATACATTGGTTTTCCTGGCAAAGAAAGTCTTGAATCACTGACTAGATACTTAGTTTAAGAGAAATTTCCTAGGGTTGGACCTCAGTTTCCTCAGAGAAAAAGGTATTTCATGCTGAAAGACAAATGATGGTGTATTTTTGCAATTTAAAAACACAATTCAGGGCTTCAAAAAATGAAGCAATTTTTATAAGTTTGTTTTCGATTTAATGAAAAAAAATTTTTTCTACTCTACAGCTTTCTGTCTCTGTCATCTTTCTCTTTTTCCTTTTTTCTCATTCCTCACCCAGTTTTTTTGTTCAAATACATGAGTATCACAGAAATACAATAAAATTAAAATTTGGAGGCTAATTATTTCTCCATAGGAAATGAAATAAATGAGTGTCTTAATTCAAAAGCAAAAGACAATTGTCAGAATTGCTATATAATGTGGAATAGCATGCATTAGGTCAAAGTAATTACTGTTTGGAGACCTCAGGCACTTCTGCTTTTCCACTTGAAAAAACTCCTGAGAGGCTCCGTTGAAAATGTACACTAAAGAGGAACTTTCCAGATGTCATGAGAAAGTAACACTTCTACTCAATTTCATTTGAAGGGACTCTACCTAGGGTTACTTGGAAAATGGGAAGAGAGGATTCCAGGGCCTGATAAATGAGAATATTAATTCTCAGTGAGCACTTTCTAGGGTGAGGACTTTCACCAGGTGGAGAAAAACTTCAAGTATACAAATATATATGAAAGAAGTAGCAGGCTATTCTGGTCATTACATTGTATTACACTAATCAATCAAATATCAAAACAATAAAAAAGAACATGTATAATTTGTTACTATTTATGTATATGGCTCTATTACCAAAGTTCAGATTAAAACAAAATAATTTTTCCTTTCTTAGGCTTTTTGAGATTGAGTTTGATTACAGGTGAACTGATGATGAGGCACATAAATATGTACATGTAAGTTTCTTCTAGCAATGGCAAATTGTAAGGAAGAAGAAGAATGGGAGAAGAGAAGGAAAAACATGGTATTACATTCCTCATTTCCTTAGTGATAAATGGATGTCTTATGAGTATGTGAAATAAATGACCAATTAGAACCAAAACCAGGCGTTAATACATATCAAGCAAGAAAGACAGTAGATTAAAATCACAACAACAAAATATCTTAAAATATCTGCTTCTAGGTTTATCTTGGTTCATCTTGACTCTTTAGATCTCTTCTCTTTTTGGATAACTGTGCATCTTTGTAATTTCTCTGTCATTGACAATTTTTGGAGGTGATTTGAAAACATTTCCTCAAGGTCATTTAATGCATAGGTAATGGGGGTTGAACTAGGGAGTGAGTAATCCAAAGGAAGTGATCTCAGAAACTCCCACTCCATTATCTCCACAATGTAGACATTTAATAAAATCTCTTACTTCTTTCTTCTAAATATCTCTGAATTTATTACCCAATTCTAGACCCCTGGTTATATTTATATATTAAACTACAAAATTTCTCAGAAGTTTAAAACAATGTGCCTCTCATTTGGTCCCTTGATTCTGAGACAGCCATATTCAATATCATTGCTGGATTAATCTTCCTAAAATATACAAGCTGTTCATTAATGTTTTCCTCTTAAGCACACTTTCAATATTTCTCTTTGTTTGAGATGTCAGATAATGACCACTACTTTAAAATAAACTGAACTGCATATTAAACAAATGATTCATTTTCTATACCCCAAACTTATTGACTGAGAAAAACGAGGTATGAGAACTTGAAAAACATTTATAACATCATCTAGGTGATTCTTATAAACAAAAAGCTGTGGAAATAACTGATAACATGCCTAAGTCCAAAATACTTTTCTGGCATATAGATCCTTTCTTGTTTCAGCCCAATACTGTCTCTAGATATGTTTCCTTTACACTCCCATGAACACTATCTTAGTTTTGCTACACTGTGATCACAAATACCACAAATTGGTTTGGGGTCAATAAACAGGAATTTATTTGCTCACATGTTCAAAGGCAAGTAGATTTGCTTTCTTTTGGGTTTAATATTCTGACTTGCTAGCAATTCTTGGGTTCCTTCATTATTCTCTCTCATGATATGTCCTCTCCTTTCTTTTCCAGATTCTGCTAACTTCTGACTTTTGACTCACCCCCACGGCTTTCTCCCTCTGTATTCAAATTTCATCTGCTTCAAAAGGACTCCCATTAATTTGGATTAAGGGCCTACCTCATTCAGTTGTGCCACACCTTGACTAGAAATATCTGCAATATATAAAAATATCTGTCCCGTTTACAATGGGTTCACACCCACAGAAATGTGGATCAAGACTGAGAATACGTCTCAACTGATGTACAAGATTCAGTCCACCAAGCACATCAAGCATTTGTTGCATCAGATTCTTGAATTGCTCAGAATAAGTGTCTTTCCTTCCTGAGTGTTAAACAGACCTAATAGCATTAAATCAATTGACTGAATTATGAGGTAAGGGTTGTATCTCTTACTTTACATAAGGAGAATGTGTGGCATAAAATTTTTGAGTAATCTGTGCAGTTTCCCATAATGTGTATGCAATGAAGACTTTACTAACGCTAGGATGCGTGTTTCAAAACCTCCTTGTATAATTGAGACATGGGACCTCTCCAAACACATCTCTCCAACATTTTTGTGTCAATCTTCTTATCTTCTATATATTGTTAGCATCATTAAATTATTACTTTATCTTAGAAGACCTTCCTGATTTCCAACATGCTTTAGAAGCTACCCCAAATATCACATAATAGTTTGTATAGCTTTGTTACAGTCCTAATCACACACATTATGGCAACATATGCTTATATGTTTGCCTTCTTTAGGGAAATCCAACTTGTTAAAAAGGTAAAGATTAAACCTCTCCCAAAATATGGCATAAGCTAGGTATTTTATAAATATATGTCAGATTAATTAACAAATTACAGGGAGAATATAAAATTTTCAGGACACTTTTTCACCTAAGTTATAGTTTCTGGAAACTAATGTCTCTTCAGGAGATGATACATAAATTTTTAATTAAAAAATCGAAGCAAGTAAGTTTACCACAGCAGGGTGGAATTTTTAACAGTGAAGAGTGAATGTGAGTTTGGAATTGAGCTACAAGCTTCTTTGAAAGAATCTCATGCATGAGAAAACTGATGAGCTACATAAACATAATCAGAACAAATGTGTGGATTCCTTTTTTGTTTTTATTTTAAAGTTGCAATTTGTATCATATGTTTTAAATCAATTTTTTGAAAAATGCCCAATCTTTTGGAGCACACCCCTGAAAACTTCTTTGACCTGCTGGTTCCTCAGAGTGTAAATGAAGGGATTTAGTAAAGGGGCGACTGAGGTATAGAGCAAAGCTACACCTTTGGATATGGTCACTCTTTCTTTTGCAGACGGCTTAATATACATGAAGATACAACTACCATAAGTTAAGGAGACAACAGTCATATGGGAAGTGCAGGTGGAAAAAGCTTTGGTCCTTTGCTGTGCAGAAGGGAATTTCAGAATAGTCTTAATGATGTAAGTGTAAGACAGAATCACTAATACCAATGTGACTGCAAGTGTCACCACAGCTAAGATAAAAGACATCAGTTCTAGGACATGTGTATCTGTGCAGGAGATCTGCAGGATAGGAGAAGTTTCACACATAAAGTGATCAATGACTCTGGAAGCACAGAAATCCAATTTGAGCCCCATGACCAATGGTGGAAAGATGATTAGGAATCCAGTTACCCAAGAGCTAAGTACAAGTTGATAGCAAACTTTGTTGTTCATAATGATGGGGTAATGCAGCGGTTTGCAGATGGCCACATAGCGGTCATAGGACATGGCAGCCAGAAGGTAAAATTCTGTAACTCCAAGTAGAAGGATAAAAAATAATTGAGCTGCACAATTATTATAAGAAATGGTTTTGTCTCTAGTCACCATGGTCATTAGGAACCTGGGAATACACACTGTTGTGAATATAATTTCCAAAAATGAGAAATTTCGGAGAAAGAAATACATTGGGGTCTTGAGACGGGGATCCAACAGGGTAAGAAGGATTATGATTAAATTCCCCATCAAGCTCAACAGGTAGTTGAGAAAGAGAAAGAAGAAAATCACAATTTGCAGCTGAGGGTCATCTGTCAGGCCTACCAGTATGAATTGTATTTCCTTTGATTGGTTCTTCATTTCTCTTTCAGGACTCTTGTTAAATCTATATAGAAAGAAGATAAAAATGATAACTATCTACACACACACACACACACAAAGACACACACAAATATAAACACCTATTTATCTAAAATGTACAATGACATATATTTTCAAACATACCCATATTTAAGTGATTTCTCCAGTTTGAAATAGATGACATAAATAAATGGTCAATTCAAAATCCCATCCAAATCCTTAGTTCTCTTTATAATGGTCCTCACAATTTTTCACCAGCACATGAATTTTTTGCCAATATGCATTTTAGCCAATAATATTCAAAAGGACATTACTCTGAATATATACTGTGTATAATTAATATAGAAGCATATTAATTATTTAAAATGTATTTTCTTTTTTGCATATAGAAAGTGGATTTGAATAAATCTTATCTTTGACCTATAATCAGAGTTTCATTTCTGAAACTTTATTCAAAATTAATCTCAATAGAGTTTCCTCATTTATCAAATATCTTGACATGTATTCCTTGTGACATTTTCATTGTAACCCACTCCTTTCCTCAGAAAAAGCTATTATTTTATTTTAAATCTTGCAGAATAGAAATGTCTTTAGCCTTACATTGTACTTATTTTAATTATGTATGTATATATAGATATACATAAATCTGTTTGCTTATTTATATTTATTTATTTAGTGTCTTTAAAACTTCTTACAAAGTGGTCTTTTCAAGGAATAGTAGAGGGTATTCCAAATTAAAAATTGGTGAAGGAGATTAATTATGGCAAATTCAAAACAAATCAAAGATAAAACAAAATAATAATTCTATCTGTTCTTCTTTTTCTTCAGATTCAGTTTATTTAAATACCAGACTGTTATTTTTATTATAACTGTGAAATTGCCACAAAGTTTGTTAGCCTTCTTAGAATGACATCAGAGTGATTTTTAGAAGGTATAGTATATTGTATTGTAATTCTCAGGCTAGTCAATGACTGAGATATTATTGAGTTTCAAAAGTTAAAGATTCTAACTTCAAATGTTTTGAAATGTTCAATGAGAGTATACTATCGCTATTACTAATTTTCTTGATTGTCAATATGCAAATACAAAATTGTTTTTTAGACTATGGGCAAATAATAAAAGGCAAAAAATGACTGAAGCAAATAAGTAAAATATTTTATTATAATATATTTGATCTTATTTTTAATTAACGAAATTTCTTCTTCTATGAATCTACATAATTTTGGCACTTTTTGCTTCCTGCATATTCTTTAAAAAACATATGAATGTCCAAGAAATAATACTAATTTTTATCTTTTCTATATAAAAAATTCTTTGTACCTCAGATTTTACTGTGCCCCTATTATGGTGAGTATGTCAGTCTTATTCCTTTTATGCATTATCTGTGAACTTTAAAATGAAATGGTTGACTAAGGATATATTCTGAAAAATAAAATTTTCTGTGTATCTTTATTCTTTCATATCTTCCCTTTTTAATATCATTGACCTTTAGTTTTTAATTTTTTCTCATTTGGGAAAAAAACCTAAGATTTTATATTCTTAATGTGATTTTCCAAAGCGGATATTAGTGAATAGCTTTAAAATTTTTAATAACTATTTAATACTAACAGATGTCAGTGGCAAGTGATTATAAACTTTATTGTACAAGTATATAAAGATATATACTTGTATCTTTATACAAGGTTGATAAAGATACAAGGTTGAACTTGTTCAACCCTTGTTCAACCTTGTTATCTCAGGACTTCTATTTTTGTTATATTCCTGATTTGAAAAGGAATTTTCTAGAAGTAATCAGTTTCTGTTGCCATGTGGGTCTCTCAGTCTGTTCTAGAGGAATGTTATTTCAAATTCCAGAGAAGGGCTGCTTACTATTTTGTTCACATCAGCTAACCATATGCAGCAACTAGTTTCATAAAGAGGGTCAGAGGAAAAGAGATTTAAATCCTATAATATATTAATAAAATACATGGTAACACTTACTATATGCATCACTTTAAAATTATGCTCCATTAAAAAAGATGTATAAACGTGAAAAGTCAGTAGTCAAATTAAACTCCCTGGATTTGAATTCTTGGTCATCTGCCTTAAAATATGATTTGGAAGTAAAGTTAAAATTATAGTAGACTTACCTTCTTGGCATCTATTGTTTGCATTCTTCTCCTTTTTGTGTATGGAAGAGATGTGCACTAACATAATTAATGGTGTTATTCACTTTTAAAATCAATTTTTATTATTGCAATGGGTGTATTTAATAGAAATGATTGTTATGGGAAGAGGAAATATGTACATATGGTGCTTCTATATCGATCTTCCACTTCCACTTCCCTCAAATCCTTACTCACTTTGAAGATGGGACTCAGGTCAATAATTTTTAAGGGGAGCCATCTTTCATGCCAGATAAGGTCCATTTTGTGAAATTTTGTCCTTAATTATCTCCATGAAATGCGTTGCAACTGCTATTGCTATCATTCAAAACCTAAATACAGGCATGTATTTTTAAAATATAACAAAAAAAATCATCTAATGAAAGGTAAGCAACTTGTCCAAGTAAAAAAAAATGACAATTTTAATTGTACACTTACAAAATGCTACACTTTTATCATTTTTCACTTACTACACACTCAAGAGAATTTATTGAAATAAATAAAATATCTTCTCAGGGAGCACTTCTTCAAAAGTGCTAATTATTTGCAATAAAATATATCACTGTAATCCACTTTAAATAAAAGCTGAAGTGGAAGTATCCCAGAGGAGTAATATAAATGATTTAGAGAAGTCAGTGAATTATGCAACAATAACATTAGCAGTTTCGTTGTCAGGGGAGCAACACTGGAATTTCCCAGCTGGTTTGCACCAACATGAAACATGCTTTGTTTCAACTAAGCAACAAGACCTATTTAGATTTTACTGTAAACCATTTTAAACTGAGACTGAATGGTTTGTTGGTGGACACTGATACTTCAAGTGCACTGAGTTTCATCTGTTAAATAAAATTTTATGTTAACATCCCAACTGTTAACAACCCCAATTCAACTGCTGATGAATACATAGAATTTTTTTTGGAATATATATATATAATAGAATAGTATTTAACCATAAAATGAAATAAACTGCTAATATACAAAAAAACACACATAAATCTTAAAAGCATTCTGTCCAGTGCAAAAAGACACATACAGAAAGACATCAAATTGTTTGATTCCATTCATATATTTCCGGAAAAAACCTAACCTACCAACTAAAATTTGATCAGCTGTTCCAAGGGTTGAAGGTGAAAAGAAGGAATTGACTACAAAGCGTGATGAGGGATATTTTTATGGTGATATAAAAACAATTTATACCTTGATTGTCTGTCAAAGTTTATAAGTCATATATCCCAAAGTGTAAATTTTATTGTACTTAAATTACACCTCAATAATCTGTCCATCGAAATTACTTGGATATAATTTTCTTCTATAGCGTAACCTGTTGATAAGATAATTTACTTCTGTGCTGACCATGAATTAGCCACTGGCCACAAGTTGCTGTATATTTTTTATAGTTATTTTGCTAAAATAATCAGTTCCCTTTTGCACTAGCATCATTTCAGATGCTCAGCAACTTCATGTGGCCATTGGTACTTTATTGAACAAGACAGCTATTGAACAAGACATTGGACAGGATAGTACCAATTTGATACTTGATTTTAACTTTTCTCATTTCTAATGTATGCACTTAATGGTACAAATTTTCCTTAACCACAGCTTTAGCAAACATCTCATAATTTCAGTATGCGACATTTTTTATCATCACATAGTTCAAATTTTTCCAACATCTTATGTAATTCCTTATTTAACCAATTGTCTACTTAGAAAAATATTGCTGAATTTCTAACCATTCAGTAAGTTTCTACTTATTTGGAAGTTATTACTCTGTGCTCAATTCCATTATGATTAAAGAACACATGCTGTAAGGGTTTAATCCTATGAAATTTGTTTGAATTTACCTTATGCTTAGGTTATAGTCAATTTTGTGAGTATTCCATGTGAACTTGAGACTAATTGCATTTTGAACTTGGTGGATACACTCTTTTATACTTTTTTAGGTTATCAATATTGTTAATCATAGTTTCAAATCTATCAATTTGTTTCTCTGCTTGCTTTTTAATAATTTATTTTTAATTGTAGTAATTTATACATAACAAAAATCATTTTAAATTGATACTTCAAGATATTAATACAGTGGCAATACTATGTAACTTTCACCATTTTCTATTAATTCTAGAGTACTCATTTGGCAATTACTCCCCATTCCACCTCTCCCACATCTGATGGCCATCATCTTATTTTCTGTCTCTAAGAATTTGTTTATTATAAGTATTCATATAAGAGACATCATAAGATATTTGCCCTTTTGTGTCTGGGTTATTTCACTCAACATCATGTTCTCAAGGTTTATCCATGCTGTAGCATGTGCCAACACTTCACTTATTTTGATGGCTAAATAATGTTCCGTTGTGTGGGTGTGCCACATTTTCTTTTTCAATTCATCTGTTTTTAGACACTGGGTCTAAATTTTGACTTCTGTGCTCCTAATATTGTGGATCATTTCTATTGTGACCCTACTCTGCTTCTGCAGGTCTCCTGACCAGATACCAGGATCCTGGAGACCAGCTCAGCTTTGGAGACACTCTTGGTGATACTGATAATGGTGATAATATCTTATACCTACATTGTGCTAACAATCCTAAAAATCCCTTCAACTAAAATCAGAGGAAAAGAGCATTTTTGTGGAATTCTTCCCACATGATTGTGATCCCCTTCTCTTATGGCAGCTGTATCTTCATGTACATTAAACCCTTAGTCCCACAAAGAATTTCTTTTTCTAAAGGAATTGCAGGGCTCTGTACCTCAGTTGCTCCACTTTTTAACCCTTTCATTTATGCACAAAGGAACCAACAATGAAGAAAATCTTCAAACATATGGTAAAAAGGACTGTTTCTTTTAGAAGGAAGCACAAATACTGTTAAGGGCAGGGGGGTGGATTAAATGTGAAATCTGAACAGTTAATATACCTTCCAGTTAAATGTATATACTCTCTGAGCCAATTGAAGTCTTCTTGGTGAATGACTGCTAATATCATTATTTATTTCCCTCAAAAAACATTTGATGAGATACACATACATGCATGTATAGCTCCTACGAGTAAAACACAAATAATACAGGAAACAAGTTCCTCTTTCAAGGAAAGATTTTTTTCAACTTTGGGTCACAAACAGGGAGTCTAAAAAAATTTCTCTGTAATGAGTAGAACATTTTATAAAATGAAGTATAATAGAAAAAATATATTACAAGGTCACTTGATAGTTCATAAAGTTTTTGTTTCCAATATTTCAGACCTGTTCAAACAAAACTACAAAATCTTCTGGACATGGAATAGAATGCTTTATCATACTCAGTGATATGAAGACAATATCTCAAAGATAACAGTTTTTCTTCAGTTTATCTATAGAGTCATCAAATTCCAATCAAAATACTCTAGGGTCAATTTATGAAATTTGCACATGATTCAAAATTAAATGTTTAGAAATCCATCAGCCAAGAAGGATCAAGCTTAACTGAAGAAGGAACAAATCCAGACTAGATTTCATAACTAATTTCAAATCACTATAATTAAGACAGTGTCAAACTGTCACAAAAGTAGACATATAGACAAATGATATAAAATAAATTATATATTTTATATATATATATATATAATTTCAATTGATTTCTGACAAAATACTACATTTCAAGGAAGAAATGATGATTGTTGCCATAAAGTGTTAAAGAATGATGGGTCATTTGGCTGTCCACAGAGAAAGGACATAGGTCTTCACCTCTACACAATACACATTTTTCCAGATGGATTGTTGATTAAATGTGAAAATTAAAACGTGAAATAAAACATAGTGTAACATATTCATGATCCTTAAATATTTTTTAAATATAATATAAAGGCCCTGACCAAAGAAAAATAATTTATAAATTGAATTTTGCTGAATGACATGAGTAATAGTGAAAAGAAACACCCACACAAGCAGAAATAAATCTGCACATAAAGAGATATATGAAAAGAGAGGTTTTGTTTGTTTTTTGAGGGAGAGAGATTAAAGCCCATCCCACCCTGACCATACCTGAACCCCTTTTCCCTTTATGGGTTTGCCCCCTTCTCACCTAACCTTCGTGCCCATTCACTGCTTCTGTCACATTTGGGACTCTGAGAATCTTTTCTTAAGTTGACATGGGATTGTTTGGGGGAATTTCACTTCTTTGAATGTTTTCTGCCCTAGGGTCACTACTTGTGCTTACTCTCAAGTCTTCATATTTTCAATCCTGGATCATTCATCAGAGGTCTTCCAGAATATACTACCTCCTACTCCCAGTAACATTTGAATATCAGCAAGGCTTCCATTGTCAACCTCTGAGGGGAGTCTCCTGGGTCAGTAACAAAATTAGGCAGATGTGAACAGGGAAGCAGTTATTAGCAAAGGAAATTCTTCAGACAAGTCTTGTTTATTCTTCATTCCCAAGACATGGGAAGGAAGAGTTTTTTAATGGCACTTTCTGTAGTGACTGTATTCTGTATCATGCTCCTTTCCTTCAGGGAGGTACCTGTAGCATGGGAGAGAGCCCAAAGTAAGAAAGTTCAAAGTTAAGCTGGGAGCCAATCAGCTGAGAAAGAGTATATAGGATTCTTTATAAGGCCATAGAGCCCCTGGTGTGTCCAGAATTAAGCAAAGCACCTACCTAATGGTATGTGCACATTTACATTCAAATGCAAATGTGTCTGTGCTGGTTTGAAACTGTAACATACTCCAGAAAAGCTATGTTCTTTTAATCCAATCTTGTGGGTATAGACATAGTAGTAGGAATCTTTCAATTAGATGACTTCTGTAGAGATGTGACCTTGTCCATTCAAAGTGGGTGTTAATTAGTTTACTTGTGTTGTTAAAAATGATCTTGGGAGAAAGAGCTCAGAGGTGACACAGAGAGCAGAGAGATGAAACTAGGACATAGATGTTTGGAGATGCAGAAGGCAGTGACCCAGGAGATGCCAGAAGCTGAAAAAATAATTTGAAACCAGAAGTCAGGAAATAATGACAGCAGATGTTGACATGTGCCTTTCCATGTGACAGTGAAACCCGTGATGTGATTGTCTTCTGAGTGAAGGTATCCTCTTGTTTGTGCTTTAATCTGAACATTTTCATGGCCTTAGAACTATACATTTGTAACCTAATAAATCCCCTTTTTAAAAGGGGATAAAATTCAACTGAGCTGAATATCAAAGAGTAGATAGACAACAAATTCATGCAGCAAGGAAACCCTAGGTAAAATGAACCCTGTTCATTTCTGGTATATTGCTTTAGCAAAATGAAACAGTCGCTTAATCTGCTGCATCATATCCACACTCTTTTGGTGAAGGCTACAGTCTATCCCCTGTCTGTGATGCTTAAACTAAATGCAGGCCATGCAATTTACAAGGCAAAAATTAACTTTGGCCACTCAAACTATAAGGCAAAACTCTGGAAAGCAACTCTTCATGATGTAAACACAAGGAAAAAGAACAAGGTGTAAAACACAAGAGTGTGACAAGACCCTGAATCTTGGGGTCAAGATGGTTGCTTAGCAATGTGCGCATATTAGTTCATCCTCCATAACAAATACTAAATAACCAGAAACAGAACAGAACAGCTCCTGGGGCCACATCAGTGACCAGACACACAGTGTACCCCAGTCTGGACCAGCTGGACTGGATGTGAGCCCCCCCCCCAGAACTGTGAGTTCCCCAAGCCATGGTGGCCAGCACCTCTACCCCACAGGCTGCCTCCCAGAGGGGAAAGGAAAGAGGCTTTACCAGCAGCAGGGGCTGAGCACAACCAAATGCCAATTGTGGAAATAATTAACAAATTATGACTACTAAAAATACGCCCCCAGCTCAGGTGAACCTGATCAAGCGGAGGTAACTCATTTTTGCCCCAGCACCAAGGGGGCAGGGCTGACAGAAAAAGAAAAAAAAAAAAAGAAACAGAGGTTTTCCTGGCTGTGTTTCTACAAATCCTTGACTGCCTTTGGATATAGCAGCAGGGCTTCTCAGGCTGCAACTGCCCCAGGCATAGGCAGAAATAAGCTCGTTTGGAGAAGTGAAGCCCAACTCAGGTGGAATCCCTTCCCCAAGGAATTCAGACACCAGGGCTTGGTAATTTGAAGCCATTAAAACCAGCCTACAACCTCTCTTCTGTCTCCACTATGCCCCCAGCAGGGAGAGTCTGCCAAAGTTAAAGGCACCAATCATCTAATGCTGATGGGACCTGCAGGCAGACAAGCACCACATACTGGGCAGGATAAGAAAAGCAGGTTCCAGAGACTTCACAGGAAAGTCACTTAACCTACTGGGTCTCACCCTCAAGGAAAACCGATGCAGGTGACTCTTTCCTCCTGATAGGGGGCCAGTTTGGTCTGGGAAAATCCAGCTGGTGTCTATAATACCTACGTATACCCTCCTAAGGGTGGGGGGTGTGGGGGGGAAGGCACCATACAAGCAGGGCAAGAAACAAGAAAACAAGAACTGAAAAATTCTTCTTTATTAAACAAAACCTAAGCTAGTGGTCCAGAAAAAGCTGAGCTGAATATCAAAGAGTAGATAGACAACAAATTCATGCAGCAAGGAAACCCTAGGTAAAAGAAGTGAAAGCAATCTCCAAAATAAACTAATTAAGGTAATTAAATGCCTAGAGGCCAGCAAAAAATAACAAATCACACTAGGAAAATTGAAGATATGGCCCAATCAAAGGAACAACCAACAATTCAAATGAGATACAGGAGCTGAAACAATTAATTCAGAACATACGAACAGACATGAAAAACCTCTTCAAAAACCAAATCAACGCATTGAGGGAGGCTACAAAGAAGGTAAGGAATGAACAAAAAAAAGAAATTGAAAGTCTGAAAAAACAAATCACAGAAATTATGGGAATGAAAGGCATGGTAGAAGAGATGAAAAAAGCAATGGAAAACTACAATGGTAGCTTTCTAGAGGCAGAAGGTAGGATTAGTGAACTGGAGGATAGAACATCTGAAATCCAACAAGAAAAAGAAAATATAGGAAAAAAATGGAAAAATATGAGCAGGGACTCAGGGAATTGAATGACAATATGAAGTGCATGAATATACATGTGTGGGTGTCCCAGAAGGAGAAGAGAAGGGAAAAGGAGGAGAAAAGCTAATGGAGGAAATTATCACTGAAAATTTCCCAACTCTTATGACAGACTTAAAATTACAGATCCAAGAAGTGCAGTGTACCCCAAAGAGAATAGATCGCAATAGACATACTCCAAGACACTTACTAATCAGAATGTCATAGGTCAAAGACAAAATGAGAATTTTGAAAGCAACAAGAGAAAAGCAATCCATCACATGCAAGGGAAGGCCAATAAGACCACGCATAGATTTCTCAGCAGAAACCATGGAGGTGAGAAGACAGTGGGATGATACATTTAAATTACTAAAAGAGAAAAACTGCCAACCAAGAATTCTATATCCAGCAAAATTGTCCTTCAAAAATGAAGGAGAAATTAAAACATTTTCAGACAAAATATCACTGAGAGAATTTGTGACCAAGAGACCAGCTCTGCAAAAAATAC
Source organism: Tamandua tetradactyla (assembly GCF_023851605.1). Classification (NCBI taxonomy): domain Eukaryota; kingdom Metazoa; phylum Chordata; class Mammalia; order Pilosa; family Myrmecophagidae; genus Tamandua; species Tamandua tetradactyla. The sequence continues at coordinate 117,645,495 of NC_135333.1, forward strand.
TAAAGGGAGCACTGGAGACAGATAGGAAAAGACAGAAGAGAATAGAGAGGTGTGGAGAAGAGTGTAGAAAGGAAAATTATGAGTAAAGATAAAAAGAAGGAAAATTAGATGTGACATATAAAATCCAAAAGGCAAAATGGTATAAAAAAGTACTACCCATACAGTAATAACACTAAATGTTAATGGATTAAATTCCCCAATCAAAAGACATAGACAGGTAGAATGGATTAAAAACAGGACCCATCTATATGCTGTCTACAGGAAACACATCTTAGACCAAAAGATAAACACATGTTGGAAGTGCAAGGTTAGGAAAAGATATTTCATGCAAATAACAATCAGAAAAGAGCAGGAGTAGCTATACTAATATCCAAGAAATTAGACTTCAAATGTAAAACAGTTAAAAGGGACAAAGAAGGATACTATGTATTAATAAAAGGAACAATTCAGCATGAAGACATAGCAATCATAAATATTTATGCACTGAACCAGAATTTCCAAAATACATGTGGCAAACACTAAAAACACTGAAAAGAGAAATAGACACATCTACCACAATAGTTGGAGACTTCAATTCACCACTCTCATCAATGGACAGAACTTCTAGACAGAGGATCAGTAAAGAAACAGATAATTTGAATAATACAATAAATGAGCTAGACTTAACAGATATGTATAGAACATTACATCCCAGAACAGCAGGATACACCTTTTTCTCAAGTGCTTATGGATCATTCTCAAGGGTAGACCATATGCTGGGTCCCAAGGCAAGTCTCAATAAATTGAAAAAGACTGAAATCATACAAAACACTTTTTAAGATCATAAAGCAATTAAGTTGGAAATAAATAATAAGCAGAGTGCCAGAAAATTCACAAATATGTGGAGGCTCAACAACACTCTTAAACAACCAGTGGGTCAAGGAAGAAATTACAAGAGACATCAGTAAATATCTCAAGACAAATGAACATGAAAACACAGCATATCAAAACCTATGGGATGCAGCAAAGGCAGTGCTAAGAGGGAAATTTATTGCCCTAAATGCCTATATCAAAAAAGAAGAAAGGGCAAAAATTGAGGAATTATTAACTGTCCACTTGGAACAAGTAGAGAAAGAACAGTAAACTAACCCCAAAGCAAGCAAAAGGTGAGAAATAATGAAGATTAAAGCAGAAATAAATGAAATTGAGAACTTGAAAACAATTGAGAAAATCAACAAAACCAGAAGCTGGTTTTATGAGAAAATCAATAAGATTGATGGACCTTTAGCAAGATTGACATAAAGAAGAAGAGAGGGGATGCAAATAAATAAGATCAGAAATGGAAGTGGATACATAACCACTGACCCCATAGAGAAAAAGAAAGTAATGACAGGATACTATGAACAAATTTATGCTAATAAATACAACAATGTGGATGAAATGGGCGACTTTCTAGAAAGGCATGAACAACCAACTTTGGCTTGAGAAGTAATAGATGAGCTCAACAAATAAATCAAAAGTAAAGAAATTGAATCAGTCATTAAGAAGCTCCCCAAAAAGAAAAGCCTATGACCAAATGGCTTAACAGGTGAATTCTATCAAACATTCCAGAAAGAATTAGTATCAATCCTGCTCAAACTCTTCAAAAAAATTGAAGAGGAGGGAAAGCTACCTCACTCATTCTATGAAGCCAGTATCACCCTCATACCAAAGCCAGACAAAGATATTGCAAAAAAAGAAAACTACCAATCTCTCTAATAAATATAGATACAAAAATCCTCAACAAAATTCTAGCAAATCGAATCCAACAACACATTAAAAGAATTATACATCATGACCAAATAGGATTCATCCCAGGTATGCAAGGATGGTTCAACATAAGAAAATCAATTAATGTAATACACCATATAACAAATCAAAGCAGAAAAATCACATGATCATCTCGATTGAGGCAGAAAAGGCATTTGACAAAATTCAACATCCTTTCCTGTTGAAAACACTTCAAAGGATAAGAATAGAAGGGAACTTCCTCAAAATGGTAGAGGGAATATATGAAAAACCCACAGCTAATATCATCCTCAATGGGGAAAAACTGAAAACTTTCCCCCTAAGTTCAGGAACAAGACAAGGATGTCCACTATCACCACTGTTATTCAACATTGTGTTGGAAGTTCTAGCCAGAGTAATGAGACAAGAAAAAGAAATACAAGACATCAAAATTGGAAAGGAAGAAGTAAAACTCTCACTGTTTGCAGATGATATGATACTATAGGTTGAAAACCCTGAAAAATCCACAGCAAAACTACTAGAGCTAATAAATCACTACAGCAAAGTGTCAGGTTACAAGATCAACACTCAAAAATCTGTAGGGTTTCTATACACTAGTAAGGAACAATCTGAGCGGGAAATCAAGAAATGAATTCCATTTACAATTGCAACCAAAAGAATAAAATATTTAGGAATAAATTTAGCTGAAGAGACAAAAGACCTATACAAAGGAACCACAAGAAATTGTTAAAAGAAATCACAGAAGACCTAAATAGATGGAAGGGCATACTGTGTTCATGGATTGGAAGACTAAATATAGTTAAGATATCAATTCTACCTAAATTAATTTGTGGATTCAATGCAATAGTAATCAAAATGCCAACAACTTACTTTCAGAAATAGATAAACCAATAACCAAATTTATATGGAAGGGCAGGGTGTCTCCAACAGCTAAAAGTATCCTGAGATTAAAAAAATGAAGTCAGAGGTCTCATGCTACCTGACTTTAAGTTGTATTATGAAGCTACAGTGGTCAAAACAGCATGGTACTGTCATAAAGATAGGTATACTGACCAATGAAATCAAATAGAGTGTTCAGATATAGATCCTCTCATCTATGGATAATTGATCTTTGATAAGGCAGTCAAGTCAACTCACCTGGGACAGAGCAGTCTCTTCAATAAATGGTGCCTAGAGAACTGGATATCCATATGCAAAAGAATGAAAGAGGACCCATATCTCACACCCTATACAAAAATTAACTTGAAATGGATCAAAGACCTAAACATGAGGTCTAAGACCATACAACTGTTAGAAGAAAATATAGGGAAATGTCTTATAAATCTTATACTTGGGGGCAGTTTTATAGACCTTACACCCAAAGCAAGAGCACTGAAGAAATAAAGAAATAAATGGGAACTCTTCAAAATTAAACACTTTTGTGCATCAAAGAACTTCATCAAAAAAGTAAAAAGACAACCTACACAATGGGAGACAATATTTGGAAATGACATATCACATAAAGGTATAGTATCCAGAATTTATAAAGAGATTGTTCAACTCAGCAACAAAAAGACAGTCAATCCAATTACAAAATGGGAAAAAGACTTGAACAGACACTTCTCAGAAGAGGAAATACACATGACCAAAAGGCATATGAAGAGATGCTCAACTTTCCTGGACATTAGAGAAATGCATATCAAAACCACAAAGAGATATCATCTCACACCCACCAGAATGGTCATTATCAATAACACAGAAAATAACAAGTGCTGGAGAGGATGTGGAGAAAGAAGCACACTTATCCGCTGTTGGTGGGAATGACAAGTGGTGCAACTGCTGTGGAAGGCAGTTTGGCAGTTCCTCAAAAAGCTGTATAAAGAATTCCCATATGACCTGGCAATACTATTGCTAGGTATCTACTCAAAGGACATAAGGGGAAGGACATAAATGGACATTTGCACACCAATGTTTATAGCAGCATTCTTTACAATTGCCAAGACATGGAAACAGCCCAAATGTCCATCAACAGACGGGTGGCTAAACAAACTGTGATATATACATATGATGGAATATTATGCAACGTAAGACAGAATAAAGTTATGAAGTATGTAACAACATGGATGGACCTTGAGGACATTATGCTGAATGAAATTAGCCAAAAACAAAAGGACATACTGTATGGTCTCATTGATATGAACTGGCTTTAATGAATTAACTTGGAATATTTCGTTGGTAACGGAGACCATCAGGAGATAGAAATGGGTAAGATATTGGGTAATTGGAGCTGAAAGTATACAGATTGTGCAACTGGACTGAATATAAAAACTCAGAAATGGACAGCACAATACTACCTAACTGTAATACATTATGTTAAGACACTGAATGAAGCTGAATGTGAGAATGATCGAGGGAGGAGGGCTGGGGGCATAAATGAAATCAGAAAGAAAGATAGATGATAAAGATTGAGGTGGTATAATCTAGGAATGCCTAGAGTGTAAAATGATAGTGACTAAATGTACAAATTTTAAAAATGTTTTTGCATGAGGAAGAGCAAAGGAATGTCATTACTGCAGGATGCAGAAAATAGATAGTAATTAATATTTTAAAATTTCAACTTATGTGTGAGACTAAAGCAAAAAATGTTTATATGGTCCCAAATTTATATTTTGACTAGTGCATTTCCTAATATAACTTATGTAAATAGCTTGATTGGACACCATATGTACTTGGAACCTTGGGTAGGATATGAGATTTTGTTGGTTTGTCCAGAGTGATGCCCTGATAAATCCTTTTATCTACCTTGTCAACAGATGAGTAGAACATATGGAATAAAAATAAATAATAGGGGGAACAAATGTTAAAATAAATTTAGTTTGGAATGTTAGTGATCAATGAAAGGGAGGCGTAAGGGGTATGGTATGTAAAATTTTTTTTTCTGTTTTTGTTTTATTTCTTTTTCTGAATAGATGCAAATGCTCTGAGAAATGACTATGATGATGAATATGCAACTATGTGATGATATTGTGAATTACTGATTATATATGTAGAACGGAATGATCAAAATAGGAATGTTGTTTGCATTTTCTTTGTGTTTTTGGGGTGTAGAAAAAAATAAAAAAATGTACTTGGAAAAAAAACACAAGAATATATTGTGTACATTCTGAAGGACTGTGTAGATACATTAGTTTTATCCATGTATTTTCATATATTTATTCAATGTAAGTTGTATATGCATCAAGCAGATGTGAGATGATGAATAGAGAAGTGTTTTGATGAGAGGGGAAATAACTAAAAGTGGGTCCAAACATCTTTATGTCAATAGATGTTAGTAATTTCTTTTTTCCTCTTTTTTACCAATCATTTTTATTTCTTTCTGTGAGCAGTCTGTTCAAATCCTTTAGTTTTGTTGTTATTGTCTATTCTTCCAATAGCAAATATGCCACCTAAAATTTCCCTTTTTACCCACATATAGATAGATAAAAGTATATAGATAATCTTAGTCAAGAGTTTATGAAGAAGTTGTAAAAATCGATAAGAAGCAGACAGATAATTCAAAAGAAAAAAATGGACAGGAATTTCTAAAATAGATGTATTTAAATATTCAAAGAATATGAGCAACTGACCAAAATAATTACTCATTAGGGAAATGCAATATGAAAATGTTATGAATTCACACTTGTAAGAATGATTAAAATGGGAAAATTAAGAGCATTGCTGGAAAATGATGGAGTAGGAAGTTCTAAAATTCATTCCTACTACCAGAACAAATATTAAACATGACAGAACTGTCTCAAAAAACTGTTTTGAAACTTCAGAGGCATATAGAATAGCATACAGCATGCAGGAAAGAATAGGAGAAAGAGGTTGGCAAATTACAATAAATAACAATAAGTTGCTTTTTCAGCGAGGACATTACCAGTGCCCATCCTGCACTCTTGCAGCAGGCCATTGTGGTGTCCAGCCCCTGGCTAGCAAACTGGTGACAGAAAGGGAAATAAAATTCCTCTTACCCAAGTCTAGATGTAGGCACAACCAATCACTGACTGTTGAAATAATAAGTTTGCACCCTGAACAAGGGACAAAAACAACAGAAGCCATCCTCTACCAACAGCTGGGGACATCAACACAGACTGTCCAGTCCATATCACAATCTACACTTCCTCCCTCCTGGGCCAATGACTCAAGGTCCTTTCTTGTCCCTCACCCTCCAACCCCCCACACCACTTATCACCTTGCCTATATATAATATAGGGAAATACAAAAGATTCTCCATTATCCCCCCAGGCAGGCTGCAGTCTGACTTCAGACCCCTACCTTGCTGGTGCCTGAATAAATTCCTTTGCCAATAATCAAGTGGTCTCTGAGCCTTCTTTAAACCTAAAATTTTGGTGCTGAAATCCAGGAGGCATTGTTGAGAAAAACTGATCAGTGGGGAGCTTCCACTTCGCCATTGCTAACCAAGCAAACAACACTGGACAGTAGTTCCACAGCTGGGTGAGTCATGGGACCTCTTCAAAGGCCTGTTCTGAAGAGGAACTGTCCACTAGCCATTGTATTTCTGAAAAATCCTAGGGCTAGATCCATGATTCTCTCTGGCAGTGGGGAGCTGTCACCTAGCCTTGATACCCCTCCGCTCCCCAGCTCTGGCGATGCCTCATTCAGGGATAAGGAACATTAGGATGTCTGTCTTCCCCCCCACCCCCCAGCAATGACTTCTCTGAGGTTCATAGACTTGCTCATTTCTCAAGAGAGTCTCCTTCCCTCTGTGCAGGATCCAGCTTCACTCCTACCTCTCTCTCTTCTCTCCACTCCCCAGGTGTCCAAGACTCATTCTCTGGAAAGTCATCAAATGTAACAATATATGCATTATGGGATCCCCAGAAGGAGAACAAAGAAAGAAAAGGGTGAAGGAATATCCAAAGAAATAATGAGAGAGAGCTTGTCAAACTTAGAAGACATGACTCAGTACAACCAGGAAGACAAGAAAATGCTGGACTGGATAAACATGAAGAAAATTTCACCTCATCATATATTTATCACACTACAGAAGCCAAGAGCAATGAAAGAGAGTTCTGAAACTGCAAGAGTAAAGCAAAGTTTTAGATATAAGGGGGTCCTGATTAAATTGAGTGCTGATTTCTCATCAGAAACCAAAGAGGCAAGAAAGCAGTGGATTGAAATACTTGAAGTGCTGAAAGCAAACAACTCTGAACCAAAAATTTTATATACAGTGAGATTCTCTTTTAAAAATTAGTGAGAGAGTAAGATATTCCCAAATAAACAAAGCTGAGGGAGTTTATCACAACTAAATCTATATCCTAGAGAATTTCATATATATATGATGTTCAGTTTTAACCCCATGGACACCAAAAGAAATTATATGAAAAATATATCCAGCTATAAAAGAGAAATTATTCAATATCATATGATTCAAAAAATCAAATAAATATAAAAGTAGGTATTTATGGAAGTAGTGAGTGACAGAAAGGTTATAAAACTTACAAATGCTAAATACAAACTGGAAGAATAAGGTTCTGCATTATCAGTAGTGATGTTTTGAAATGTCAAATGGATTAAACTCTCCAGTCAAAAGGCAGAGATTGCCAGAATAGGTAAAAACATATCCCAACCATACACTGTCTTCAAGAGACTCATATTAAATTCAAATATACAACTAGGTTGAAAGTAAAAGGAATGAAAAAATATATATAAATGCAAGTAGTACTGAAAACAGAGTTTATCTGAGTTTAATATCAGATAAAACAAACTTCAAGTGAAGAGAAAACAGTTACGGGGACAAAGACAGTCATCATACACCATTTAATAGGGGTCATTTCAACAAGCAAGATGTAACAATTATAAATATATTTGCACCTAGCAGCAAAGCCCCCAAATATAAAAGCAAATATTGACAGATTTGAAGGGAGACAGTGAAGTTTCTATATTAACAGCGGGAGAATTTAATTTATCATTATTAGTATGTAGAATGTCTTTGCTAGAAAATCAATCAGGATATTCAATAATTGAATAATACTCAACTATTCAATTAATAATACCCAACTAGGCTTAACAGACAAGCATAGGACAATTCATCCAACCACAAAAAATACATAGTCTTCTTGAGTGCAAATGGATCATTCTCTAGGATTGACCATAAGTTTGGTCACAAAAAGAATTTCAATAACTGAAAGGATCTTCTCTTACCACATAGGAATGAAGTTAGAAATCAATAACAGAAGGAGGCATAGAAAATTCACAAAATCTTGGAAATCATACAACATATTTGTAAACAACAAATGGAAAAATGATGAAATCAAAAGGGAAACTAGGAAATAACTTGAGGCAAGTGAAAATGAAAATACAACATCACAAAACTTATGAAATCAACAAAGGCAGTATTGAGAGGGAAATTTATAGCTCTAAATGCATACATTAAAAAAGGAAGAAAGACTTCAAGTTAGAAACTTCACAAAAAAAAAAAGAACTAGAAAAAGAAGAGAAAATTTAATACAAACTGGCCAAAGTGGGGAAAAGCACAAAGATTAGAGCAGAGATAAATGTAATAGAGAACAATAAACAATAGAGAGAATCAAGAAAATCAAAAGTTCGTTCTTTGAAAAGGTTCAGGAAATTGACAAAATTTTCTCAAGACTGACAGAGAAAAAAAGAGAGGATACAAATAAAGAAAATCACAAATGAAAAGTGGTGCCTTATGATCCACCCCACTGAAATAAATAGGACTATAAAAGGATGTCAAGAGCAACTGTTCACCAATAAATTATATAACCTGGATGAAATAGACAAAATTCTTAGAAACTCAAAAACTTTCTACACTGACCCAAGAAGAAGTAGATGATATCAACAAACCAATTACTAGTAAAGTATTGCATCATTAATTAAACAGCTCCCAACAAGGAAATGCCCAGGACCAGATTGCTTCACAGGGGAATATTACTAACAACAAAAACAAGAGAAGGCAACTCCAATTCTGCTCAAACTCTTTCAAAGAAAAAAGAAAGTGACTGAGCACATACTAATTCATTCTGAGGCCAGTGTCACCCTCATACTGAAGCCAGATAAAAAAATACTACCAGAAAAATAAAAGTTACAGGTGTGTATTTCTTATGAATACAAATACAAAAATCCTCCACAAAATACCATCAAGTTGAATCCAATAGCAGATAAAAAGAATTATACACCATGATCAAATAGGGTTTATTGCTGTTATGCAAGGGTGATTTAACATAAGAATATCAATTAATGTAACATACCACATTAACAGGATGAAGAAAAAAATCACATGGTCATCTCCATTGATGCTGAAAAGGCATTCAACAGAATCTAGAGCCCTTTCTTCATAAAAATATTTAGAGCACTAGGAATAGAAGTAAACTTCCTCAACATGATAAAGGACAGATGTGAAAAGCCCACAATTATTAACCTACTTAATGGTGAAAGACTCAAAGCTTTCTCTCTAAGATCAGAAACAAGATATGGATGCCCACTGCTACCATTGTTAGCCAACATTTTATTGGAAGCCCTTGCCAGAGCAATTAGGCAAGAAAAAGAAATAAAACACAAGCCAATTGTAATGGAAGAAATAACACATTCCCTATTTGCTGATGACATGATCCTACACACAGAACATCCATCATCTCTGCAGTAATGAAGATTCTCCTTTCCCACATGGAGCAGAACTGTGATTTCCACCTCTCTGCAATAAAAGAAAGGTGCCCTTCCCAGGTCTACCTGTAAGAAGATAACTCTGTTTTGTTGCTGCCATGAAGTAATGCTCCTGCCTCTCAAAACCTCAAACTGTGAGGTTGAGTACTGTCATCTGGATAATAAACACATGGTGCAGACAAAAAAAGCATTGTAGAGGCATTGCAGAGTAAATTGCCACAAATGAAACAATAATTGAAAACTGGGGGATGGGGAAGGCACCTGAGGTGTTTTGCATAAGAGAGTGCAGGACCATGAGTAATGAACAAACAGAACAGATTGAATTAAGTACTTTCCCTTGAGCTCCCAATTCAGTGAAACAAAGCACTGAATTGGGAGCTCAAGGTTAACCTGCCAGCTGGGTGGCTATTGATTGTTGGAGGTCTAATGTGGGAGGCCTAAAAAATCATAAGCAATATATTTTCATGGTGCCTTCTGCACCCTTGGTTTTGTACTTCTTGTGTGAAGGCCAGGTATTGGTTTGTTTCCCTCTTGAAACACTCTGACTTGCACAGTTGGAGTTGTAAATAAGAGTTTCAGATTAATTGGAACATCAACAAAGTGAAATAATTATTGGAAAATTCACCAAATCCATGTTGGTTTAAAAAGGAAGGGTAGATTTGTGAGATACAATTTTTTTTTTAATTTTTTTATTAATTTTTAAATTTAAAAAATGACAACAAAGAAACACAAACATTCTTAACATATGATCATTCTGGTCTACATATATAATCAGTAAGTCACTATATCATCACATAGTTGCATATTCATCATCATGATCATTTCTTAGAACATTTGCATTAATTCAGAAAAAGAAATAAAATGACAACAGACAAAAATTCATACATACCATACCCCTTACCCCTCCCTTTCATTGATCACTAGCATTTCAATCTAAGTTTATATTAACATTTGTTCCCCCTATTATTTATTTTTATTCCATATGTTTTACTCATCTATTGATAAGGTAGATAAAAGGAGCATCAGAAGCAAGGTTTTCACAATCACACAGTCACATGGTGAAAGCTATATCATTATGTAATCATCTTCAAGAAACATGGCTACTGGAAGACAGCTCTACATTTTCAGGCAGCTCCCTCCAGTCTCTCCATTGCATCTTGACTAACAAGGTGATATCTACTTAATGTGTAAGAATAACCTCCAGGATAGCATCTCGACTCTGTTTAGAATCTCTCAGCCATTGACAATTTATTTTGTCTCATTTTGCTCTTCCCCCTTTTGGTCAAGAAGGCTTTCTCAATCCCTTGATGCTGAGTCTCAGCACATTCTAAGATTTCTGTCCCACAATTGCCAGGAAGGTCCACATCCCTGGGAGTCATGTCCCACGTAGACTGGGGGAGGGCAGTGAGTTTGATTGTTGTGTTGGCTGGAATGAGAGGTCACATCTGAGCAACAAAAGACGTTCTTTTGGTGGTGACTCTTAGGCATAATTTTAAGTAGGCTTGACCTATCCTTTGTGGGGTTAAGTTTCATATGAACAAACCCCATATTGGAGGCTCAGCCTATTGCTTTAGCTTTCCTCACTGCTTGTGAGAATATCAAGAATTCAACTTGGGGAAGTTGAATTTTCCCCCTTTCTCACCATTCCCCGAAAGGGACTTTGCAAATACTTTTTTATTCACCATTCAAATCACTCTGGGATTTATCAGAGCATCAATCTGGATAAACCTACAAAATCTCAGACCCTACTCAAGGTTCCATGTACTTATGGTGTTCAATTAAGCTGTCTACATAAGTTATATTAGGAAACACACTAGTCAAAATATAAATTTTGTACCAAATAAACATTTTTTTGCTTTAGTCTCAGCCATTAAGTTGAAATTTTAAAATATTAATTACTATAAATTTTCAACACCCTGCAGTAATGACATTCCTATGTTCTTCCTCATTCAAAAACAATTTTTTAAATTTGTACATTTAGTCACTATCATTATACACTCTAGGCATTCCTAGATTACACCATCTCAGTCTTTATTGTCTATCTTTCTTTCTGCTTTCATATGTGCCCCCAGGCCTCCTCCCTCTATCATTCTCACATTCAATTTCATTCAGGGTTTTAACATAATTGTGTTACACTTAGGTAGCATTGTGCTATCCATTTCTGAGTTCTTACAATCAGTCCTGTTCCCCAATCTGTATCCCTTCAGCTCCAATTACCTAATATCTTAACCTATTTCTATCTCCTGATGGTCTCTGTTACCAATGAAATTCTCCAAGTTTATTCACTAATGGTGAGATGCAATTCTGCATGGCATTTCTACATATCTTGTGACAGCTTTTATCCTGGACTTCTTTGGCAGATAAAAGTAGTATTTCCCTCTTTGACAGAATTGTTTGCTGACTAGGATATTAAAGATAATGTCTCCCAGGGGACAAAATTAAGCAGGTTTGCAGGCAGCCCTTTAAAAGATTGGGAATTTGATAAACTGGGAGTTCCTCATTTGTAACTCAGGGTCATCATTTGTGCAACATTGACTAGGGCCCCTTCCACCTCATGGGAGGGGGGAACTGATAAGAAGAGGAAGCTTATATATCTGCTGTGCAGTGGGTAATAAAGCCATTTGTCTTTGACCCAGGTGTCTTATGTCAATAGTATCAATAAAATAAGGGAGGCTAACCTGTTATATTACAAGTAGGGTAAAATTTCTGTCTGTTTTTGATAATAGAACAAATTTGGCAGAATATGAGAAAAACAAATATGCAGTGGTTTAAATAAGATAAAAGTTGTTGTTTTTTTAAATCTCATTTAAATGTCCAAGCTAATGTGTTGAAATTATTCCACAAGTTCCTTGCATCTTGTTTGCTTGCATGGCCTGCTGTGGTGTCAGGAAGCTGGGTATGTTCTATCTTATTGAAGAGTTATCCTTAATATACGTGTTCATTTTCATGGCTCAGCATGGTACTCTGAGCTGCATCAAATGTAAAGAGGGTAAAAAGGAAGAGGAGGGCAAACACCTTTTATCAAAGGTTAATTGCTGGAAATTAAACAAATTATTTTCCTTTGCATCCATTGACCAGAGCAAGTCACAGGGCCACAACAATTAGAAAGGAAGGCTAGGATAATGAATCTTCGTTCTAGTTAGCCATATACACAGAAGAATATTCTATTAACATGGAACAATTGCAGAATACTTAATTATTATGAAATGTTGTTTTTAATCCAATAGACAATAGCACAAAGACAGCTTGAAGAAAAGAAGCTTTAAGTCTTAAAGGATGTGAAATGTTGAGTGGGAATGGAGACTTAATAATGTCAAATATTTTAAGGTACAATTTTGTCTATGACAGGATATGTTCTCCATCTTATATTCTCACTACTTATTCCCATCTGTAATAGCATTTGCTCTTTCTACTTCCAAGTCTTTATCTAAGAGTTTATAATATGCATTTGTGGGAAGCCAAACTTATATTAGGACAATCTATATGGAATTCTCTGGGGACATAATTACAAGAAGTAGTTTATTCATATTATTTCAAAAATATTTCATGTCTGCAGAGAATATTTGCATGATATACAAATTGGTGACCCATGGGGAAATAGTGTTTTTGGCGCTAAGATCCCTCTGAAAATTCCTCATTACATTTAGTTATTTTCCTGCAGGATGCAGAAAGCAGACACAGTCCATGGGATCAAAAGTTGAGTAACTTTTACACAGTGCTATGTGTAATACTTAGGGAAGTATTTAATACGTAAATACATTAATGGTAGTAAAGGTGACATTTTAATAACTGATGTGAACATCTGCAAAAAAAAGAATTTAATAAAACATTTAATAAGATCATCATTTAAATAATCCTAAAGTATGGGACAGTTTATGATCCAAGCAGAGAGAAATGCAGCATTAGCGAGCTCCTTCAGCATGATGACGTTGAACACTGAAACATGAACATGAACGTGAAAGGTGTGGGACACTGAAGTGCAGATTGAAGAGATGTGTCTATGTCTTCTTAAAGAAAGTGGTTTGAGATTCTCAATGCATTTGGCAGCTGCCTTATGTCTTAAAAGAGGAAAATAATTTGTACTTCTAAAATTTAAAGATGATGTTTTCTGTTGAACATGTATTAATGCATTTTGGTCTAGTTGGACTATTAAAACATCAAACTTTTCTCTAAACTTTCAAATTTTGATTAAGGGAAAGTGATGAAAGAAGAAAAAAAGGATATAGTGATAGTTTAGCTTGAAAATCTTTTTAATTTAAAATGGCTTTGTTATTCAAAATATCCTATATGATTAAGCATAATTGCTTTTTATAGGTCTGAGTTGTGACGACTTGATTAAATTTTACTGTTTTCTTTTACAATATGTTTTGGGGGATAGATGGTGTGAATAATTGTTAAAGTTAGGCTAAGTTATCTGTTGACATGATAAAATTCCAGTTTTGATGTTTTAGATATATGTGTTCCGATGATTGTTGTCAGTGATGATTATAATCATAATAGATTGTCTCATAATTATTTGAATGTGCAAAGGAAAAATGACATTTATTTTCACTCATAAATATTTGCATTACTAAAGCCCTTTAGTTTCATAGCTGAACTACATTCACCTTGATTCCATTCTGGTTCCTTCCTCTGCTAAGAATACTTGCCTCATTTCTTCATCTCCTCCCAGGACCTATCTTATAATGCACCCTTTCCTGTGAACTCCTTCAGATAATACTGGAGATATTTTTCATTTGTCCATAGGCATTTATTTTTATTAATACATGGGTCATTTAAATAATAATGTATATTTGGGAGGTTGGAAATAATTCTCTTAAAAAGTAAAATATAAATGCAAAGATATTTTTCCTATAATAGTGTCTATCAAAAATATAATCATTTTATGTGTTTGATGATGAAGATCCTGAGGAAAGAAATCTTCTTGAAACATGCCACTTATCTTTTTTTTTAAAGAAACACTCTATAGTTTGGTCTATAATTACTTGTACAAAATTTTGTAGTTTTAAGAATTCAACTGCTGACAACAGGCTTTTTGAGTCTTAATGCACAATCTTCCAGTGTAATAGCTGTGCAAACCTGAAAAATGTTGCTTCTTGCTCTTAATGTTTCTCATTTAATATATTCCAAATGTTGAGAATAGTAATCCATGATTAATTTCTCTTCAATTTTCTGTGGGGTAGACATTTGAATATCCTTACTATTTTAGGAAAATGCATGCCTTCTAAAATGTGTCTCAAAACTACTCTGAGTGTTTTATTATGAAATTGAGATTAAATATTCCCTTTTCTTGTCTATTAAGCCATGCCAATCTCCAAATTCTTCATGTTTTCATTCTACATATTAGACAGAAAGCAAAAAGATAATTTAAGGAATTGAAGAAGATAGGGGAATATTCAATCTTACACAATTCCTTGTTATATAATTTTTGACTAATTTACATAATTTTAATCTTCTTCTAACTTTTCCATCAAACTCATTACCTTATCTCTTCTAAAAACTATTTTTTTCCCTCTAGGCTTCCATACAGCATTGTCTTTATCTTTCTCTTCTCTTTACATTGCCCAGCTCACGCTATTTCCAAATTCATATTGATATACTTTTAGTTCCTTCTACATCCTTTTACCTTACTTTTACCATTTGTCCATTATCACTATCAAAGCCTGGAAAGGAACCTGAAGTTTCTTGTTATCCACATAAACACTATCACACTGTTCCCACTGATTTTACAATGAGGCATGAAGAGGGATGGGAAATGGTGACAGCAGTTATGAGCAAATAAAATTATTCCCTATCTCTCATATTCACTAATCTGAAATCTGATCTCATTAGCCATAATAATAAATAAGAAAGGAATCAGGCTTTTGAGTTGATTAGTTGAGTAAAATGGCAAATGTGTAGTATCATTGGTTATTGGCCAGGGCAGTGTGTGTGTGTGTGTGTGTGTGTGTGTGTGTGTGAGCTAAATGCAAATGTAGACTGATGTACTTGTATTGATAGATATAATATTGGTTTTAGTATGCAAACATCTTTTGTTAATCAGGAAATATCATAGCATCCCAACTATTGCATACTACCAACAGAGAAAAAAACATCTTTTTCTTTACTTCTTAGGACACTTTAATTAGCTCACTTAAATACAATCAGCAATTACTACAGTTCCATGGTTATTTGCTGGTAAAGATGCAATTTAAGTTTCAATTCTCTCTCTCCAAGCACTCTAGAAAGAGAATCTATTCTTACTGATATGACTATATGTAAACCTTAAATGTTTACTGTATTATTGCTTCTGAACAGTGTTTTGCGAACTGTAGATTAGCACTAGTAAACACTGTTATTTTCCACAGAGGCATCAAATACCAACCTTTTAAAAAAATTTTCTATTCAGATGATTAAATTCCCAGGACAGTAATGGGGAACCATACAAGAGTGATTGTGTTTATCCTAGCAGGTTTGACTGATGACCCACAGCTGAAAGTTCTGTTATTTACCTTCTTGCTTCTCACCTACTTGCTCAGCATCACAGGCAATCTAATTATCATCACACTCACCCTGCTGGATGTTCACCTCAAGACACCCATGTATTTTTTCCTTCGGAATTTCTCCCTCTTAGAAGTCTCTTTTACTACGACATGCATCCCTAAATTGCTGGTTACTATGGCAACTGGGGACAGAACCATTTCTTACAACTGTTGTGCCACTCAAGTGTTTTTTACCTTCCTTCTTGGAGCGTCTGAATTTTACCTGCTGGCGGCCATGTCTTATGACCGCTACGTTGCCATCTGTAAGCCCCTGCACTATACAACCATCATGAACAGCAAAGTCTGCGTACAGCTTGTCCTCAGCTGTTGGATCGCTGGGTTCTTTTCCATCTTTCCACCACTTATCATGGGTCTAAACCTTGACTTCTGTGCTTCCAACATTGTTGATCATTTCTACTGTGATGCTAACCCCCTGCTGCAGATCTCCTGCTCAGACACCCGGCTCATCGAGACGATTGCTTTCATCTCAGCTTTGGTGACACTGCTGGTCACGTTGGTGATGGTGATAATATCATACATCCACATTGCATTGACGATCCTAAAAATTCCTTCAACTAATCAGAGAAAAAAGGCATTTTCCACGTGTTCTTCCCACATGATTGTGATTTCCCTCTCTTATGGCAGCTGCATCTTCATGTATGTGAAACCCTCAGTCCAACAAAGAATTTCTTTTTCCAAGGGAATTGCAGTGCTCAATACCTCAGTTGCCCCACTTTTGAACCCTTTTATTTACACCCTAAGGAACCAACAAGTGAAGAAAGCCTTCATAAATATGGTACAAAGGATTGTCTCTCTCTCAAAGAAGTGAATGTTTTACTGCATTATGTAAAGAATGTTTAAAAATGTGTCTAACATAGTTTGTTCGTTAATAGCTTGCAGTACACAGCTTCTATCATTTTCTTCTTCCAATACTTTGATGCTCCTCCTTATCTCTTTTCAAGTTCTATTTTTCATAGTCTTTGTTCCAACAGGTATGATTAGCATTTTTGCCTCCATTTGATTTTTTTTCTCATCTGATTTTTTCCTTAGATGTCTGGAAGAAATGAAACCAAGTTTTTCAATATGTCTCTTTGTTTTTAGGTATTTTAGTTAATCAAGCCTATGAAAAATTGTTAAAGTTTATGATACTATCCTGTACCTAATAATGAATTATTACTTGCAGTCAGTTACAGCATATTTAAATTAATATATTTTAATATATTACATTTAAAGAGATTAAAAAATAACTGTAGCAGATGTTAACCTTCATTGTTGATGCTCATTTTTGGAAAT
Organism: Tamandua tetradactyla; assembly: GCF_023851605.1. Taxonomy (NCBI): domain Eukaryota; kingdom Metazoa; phylum Chordata; class Mammalia; order Pilosa; family Myrmecophagidae; genus Tamandua; species Tamandua tetradactyla. The sequence goes on from NC_135333.1 coordinate 117,662,741, forward strand.
GTTTATTTAAAAAATTATGAATGTTGCTTTAAAGTACAGTTCATGGAAACCATATCATTTTTTAGTTTGTATATGAGAGATATTTACATTTACAAGTATTTTTACCCTATTTGCTTATTTACAATTAATAATGAAATCCAACATATAGTTGGTTTCACAACCAGATCAACACCATCCAATTAATTTAGGATTTGGAATACTTCTAAAGTTTACTTGGAACTACCCTGTGAATGAATATTTTAAATGATGAAATAATGATTCCCATACTATTTAGTCTTCTCAGTAATTATTGATTTCTGACATATATATGTATGTAAATGGCCCCTATTAGCAAAGTCATATTTTAGAAGAGTCCTGGTGTTAAGGAAAGGCTTTCTAATATAAGGACATAATTCATTAAGGGACTCTGAAATCAATTTCTGTGTCATGACCAGAATTTCACAAAATGAAATATAACAGAAAATATTTTCATATAGATGAAACTTTTGTTTCAGAAGTATGAGTGTATTAGGCTATAATACTGTTTTCCATTTTTTCTTTTTCATTCTTAACTATGTGTTGAAAAAATGAAATATGTTTGAACATATTGTCTAAATCAGCAGAATAAATTATAACTTTAGAGGAAAAACACTTAGTAAAAAATTAACTGCAGAACAATACAGGTTTATCTGGAATATGTAGAATGAAGTGTATTGTGAAAATTATATGCATTTGTAATATGATTTCAGGAAGAAATAGTTATTTAAGTAGATGGTTATATTTTTCCTCTGATCATTCAGGTATGTATTTTTTCCGTTTTGAGAAAGTACAGTAGTAATCCTAGAGCATTATCTAAATTTAGAAATTTTAAGAACACAGAAAATGAGAAGAAAATAAATATAGATTTTTAGAAAATGAATTAAAAAAAAACTATGGCTCTTATGAATACTTTCAGTAGGTCTGATTCTGTTTTGTGCCAAGTACAAATTTTCTAAAAATTTCTGCTCAAATGAAACCATTAATTTATTACTGAACTATTCTATAATTATTTCTGTATATATTTTTAAATGTCTGTCATCTATAAGTTATTTACCCTAGGTGAAGCTCTGTAGCACAATTAACACAGACTAATTTTCAATGTAACATCATTGTCTTGGGTTGATGATAAATTTTACATGGATTTCTCTGACTGTTTTGATGGGGAAATTTTAGTTTATCTGGTTTCTCTCTGACTGATTTTGAAATACTAGAATTCCAAAGATTCCATCTGAATACCTTTTTTTTGGTCTCTACTAACTTTATCTATTATGAACCACATCTCACTCTGAATCATGTATATGTGAATGCATGCATGTATGTAGGTAAGTGGATAAACATGTAAATATGTTTATATACATGTACCTTTTATATGTGTATGTATTTAAAAAAGCATGTACATATGTATGTGTGTGTGTGCACACACATTCCTTCCTTGCCTCTGAAAGGACATTTTCTCACATGCAAAAGAATATTGGTTCTTTAGCTAGCAAATACAAGATCTAGACTTTCTTTTGATTATATCAAACAATTTTAATTCTAATAACAAATAATATTTCATGTTTTTTTATTTATTATTAGTTTGTTTATTAGATCATTTCTGTCAATAGAAAGTAATTCCTGCTAAAATAGGTGGTCTATCTGCTAATTTTAGTGTTCATTCCTTTTGCATAGAACAGAACTTGGCACAAAGTGAGTATTCACAAACCGTTTTTCATATGAATAAACATTGAATAAATAATATACTTTTTATGTCAACACTGTTTTTTTGTTTGTTTGTTTACATGGGCAGACACCAGGAACGAACCCTGGTCTAAGACATGGCTGACAAGAATTCTGCCGTTGGGCCACGGTGGCTCAACAGGTAGAGTTCTCGCCTGCCATGCCAGAGGACCCGGGTTTGATTCCCGGTGCCTGCCCATGTTTAAAAAAAAAAAATGATTCCTCAATAAAAAATATTAAAAAAAAAACGAATTCTGCCACTGAACCACCATCACAATGCTCAACACTATTGAGTTATAATTTACAAACAATAAAATCCATATGTTTAAGAATGAAAGTTCATCAATATGACAAATACATGTACCCTCTAATCCCCCACCTTAATAAAGATATATTTCCATCTTTCCAGAAAAGTCTACCATGCAATTTGAAAGCCAATTAACTTCCCCTGTCATGACACCAGACAAATCATTCAGTTGTTTTCTTTTAATATAGCGTAGTTATTCATACCCAATATCATACACAGGAATCAACCATAAATGTATCAGCAATCCAAATGTAAAAGATGAAACCTGGCATTATTATAAAGAAATGTGGATAAATTCTTCCTTCACTTGAATGTAAGGAAAGGATCTACTCAAAATTCAAAGAGGTAAAAAGGAAATTGACATATTTGACATTGGAAAAATAACAGCAATATATTTTCATGGTAATCAAAAAGAGACACACTCTCATAAACAAAATAAAAATTTCCCTGTCATACTAGGGGAAAATATTCACAACACTTATCACAGATGATAGTTTAATATCTCTGATATATAAAGAACTCTTTGAAAATGTGAGCCAATAGACAAAAACATGATAAAAACAAAACAAGTATAAACAGTGCATAATTGAGTAAATGTATAGTGCAAAAATCATATACATAAGTATGTACATGCTTATTCGTATATATATTTATGAAATAATTCAATTAATGAAAATATATGCAATCTCACACATAATTAGAGAAATATTAAGTAATACTCATTTAACATTTCTCACCTAATAACCCACTGTTTTAGTGAGACTGAAGGGAAATAGAAATCCTCATAAATTACTAAGGGAAATAGAAATTAGTTGAATTCATGCTAGGACAACTTAGCAATAGTTTACAAAGAATACATAGGATTTACCTTTCATTTAACAATTACTACCTTAAGAATTTATCCTGATGTTCTTCCACAAACATTATGAAAAGGTTATTTATTGCTGTATAAATACCTTGTAATTGTCAAAATTGGAAACAACCCATAGCTAAACTTCACACCTTGAGAAAATTGTAGATTCACATGCAATTGTCAAAAACAACAAAGAGAACCCTCATACCAAAGCCAGACAAAGATATTACCAAAAAGGAAAACTACAGATCGATCTCTCTAATGAATATAGATGCAAAAATCCTCAACAAAATTCTGGCAAATTGGATCCAGAAACACATTAAAAGAATTATACATCATGACAAGTAGGATTCATCCCAGGTATGCAAGGATGTTTCAACATAAGAAAATCAATTAAGGTAATACACCATATCAACAAATCAAAGCAGAAAAACCACATGATTATCTTGATTGATGCAGAAAAGGCATTTGACAAAATTCAACATCCTTTCCTGTTGAAAACACTTCAAAGGATAAGAATAGAAGGGAACTTCCTCAAAATGATAGAGGGAATATATGAAAAACCCACAGCTAATAGCGTCCTCAATGGGGGAAAACTGAAAACTTTCCCCTAAGATCAGGAACAAGACAAGGATGACCACTATCACCACTGTTATTCAACATTGTATTGGCTGTTCTAGCCAGAGCAATTAGACAAGAAAAAGAAATACAAGGCATCAAAGTTGGAAAGGAAGAAGTAAAACTCTCACTGTTTGCAGATGATATGATAGTATATATCGAAAATCCCGAAAAATCCACAGCAAAACTACTAAAGCCAATAAATGAGTACAGCAAAGTGGCAGGTTACAAGATCAACAATCAAAAATCTGTAGGTTTTCTATACACTAGTAATGAACAATCTTAGGGGAAAATCAAGAAAAGAATTTCATTTACAATTGCAACCAAGAGAATAAAATATTTAAGAATTTATTTAACTTAAGAGACAAAAGACCTATACAAAGAAAACTATAATAAGTTGTTAAAAGAAATCACAGAAGACCTAAATAGATGGAAAGGCATACCGTGTTCATGGATTGGAAGACTAAAGATAGTTAAGATGTCAATTCTACCTAAATTGATTTACAGATTCAATGCAATAGTAATCAAAATGCCAACAACTTACGTTTCAGAAATAGAAAAACCAATAACCACATTTACCTGGAGGGGCAGGGTGCTCCAAATAGCTAAAAATACCCTGAGAAAAAGAAATGAAGTCAGAGGTCTCATGCTACCTGACTTTACGGCATATTATGAAGCTGCAGTGGTCAAAACAGCATGGTGCTGGCATAAAGATAAATATATTGACCAATGGAATCAAATAGAGTGTTCAGATATAGACCCTCTCATCTATGGACAATTGATCTTTGATAAGGCAGTCATACCAACTCACCTGGGACAGAATAGTCTCTTCAATAAATGGTGCCTAGAGAACTGGTTATCTATATGCAAAAGAATGAAAGAGGACCCATATCTCACACCCTATACAAAAGCTAACTCAAAATGGATCAAAGACCTAAACTTTAGGCCTAAGACCATAAAACTGTTAGAAGAAAATTTAGGGAAATATCTCATAAATCTTATACTTGGAGGCAGCTTTCTTGACCTCACACCCAAAGTAAGAGCATTGAAGAAAGAAAGAAGGAAATGGGAACTCCTCAAAATTAAACACTTTCGTGGATTAAAGAACTTCATCAAGAAAGTAAAATGACAGCTTACACAATGGGAGACAATACTTGGAAATGACATAACAGATAAAGGTCTAGTATACAGAATTTATAAAGAGATTTTTCAACTCAACAACCAAAGACAGCCAACCCAATTACAAAATGGGCAAAAGACTTGAACAGACACTTCTCAGAAGAGGAAATACAAATGGCCAAAGGGCACATAAAGAGATGCTCGACCTCCATGGCTATTAGGGAAATGCAAATCAAAACCACAACGATATATCATCTCACACCCATCACAATGGCCATTATCAATAAAACAGAAAATGACAAGTGCTGGAGAGGATGTGGAGAAAGAGGCACACTTATCCACTATTGGTGGGTATGTCAAATGTTGTAACTGCTATGGAAGGCAGTTTGGCAGTTCTTCAAAAAGCTAAATAGAGAATTGCCATATGACCTGGCAATACCATTACTAGGTGTCTAGTCAGACATGAGAGCAAGCACACAAATGGACATTTGCGCACCAGTGTTTATAGCAGCATTATTTACAATTGCGAAGAGATGGAAACAGTCAAAATGTCCATTAACAGATGAGTGGGTAAACGAACTGTGGTATATACATAAAAGGAATATTATCCAGCTATAAGATAGAATAGTTATGAAGTATGTGACAACATGGATGGACCTTAAGGACATTATGCTGAGTGACACTAGCCAAAAACTAAAGGACAAATACTGTACGGTCTCACTGATATGAACTGACATAAGTAAATAAACTTGGAGAATTTTGTTGGTAACAGAGACCATCAGGAGATGGAAATACGGAAAGATACTGGGAAATTGGAGCTGAAGGGGTACAGATTGTACTTCAGGACTTACTGTAAAAACTCAGAAATAGACAGCACAATACTACCTAACTGTAATACAATTATGTTAAAACACTGAATGAAGCTGAATGTGAGAATGATCGAGGTTGGAGGGCTGGGTGCACAAATGAAATCAGAAAGAAAGATAGATGATAAAGACTGAGATGGTATAATCTAGGAATGCCTAAATGTATAATGATAGTAACTAAATGTACAAATTTTAAAAAGGTTTTTGCATGAGGAAGGACAAAGGAATGTCATTATTGCAGGGAGCTGAAAATAGATGGTAATTAATACTTTAAAATTTCAACTTATGTGTGAGACTAAAGCAAACGATGTTTATTTGGTATAAAATTTGTATTTTGACTAGTGCATTTCCTAATATAACTTATGTAGACAGCTTAATTGAACATCATAAGTACATGGAACCTTGAGTAGGATATTAAAATTTTGGGGTTTGTCCAGAGTGATGTTCTGATAAATTCCAGAGTGATTTGAACAGTGAATAAAAAAATATTTGCAAAGTTCCCTTTAGGGAATGATGAGAAAGGGAGAAAATTCAACTTCCCTAAGTTGAATTCTTGATATTCTCACAAGCAGTGTGGACAACCAAAGCAATAGGCTGAGCCCCCAGTCTTGGGGTTTGTTCATATGAAACTTAACCCCACAAAAGATAGGTCAAGCCTATTTAAAATTAGGCCTAAGAGTCACCCCAAAGAGAACCTCTTTTGTTGCTCAGATATGGCCTCTCTTTCCAGTCAACACAATAAGCAAACTCACCGCCCTCCCCCTGTCTACATGGGACATGACTCCCAGGAGTGTGGACATTCCTGGCAATGTTGGACAGAAATCCTAGAATGAGCTGAGACTCAGCATCAAAGAATTGAGAAAATATTCTCAACCAAAAGGGGGAAGAGTGAAATGAGACAAAATAAAGTGTCAATGGCTGAGAGATTCCAAACAGATTTGAGAGGTTATCCTGGAGGTTATTCTTATACATTAAGTAGATATCACCTTTTTAGTCAAGATGTAATGGAGAGGCTGAAGGGAACTGCCTGAAAATGTAGAGCTGTGTTCCAGTAGCCATGTTTCTTGAAGATGATTATATAGTGATATAGCTTTCACAATGTGACTGTGTGATTGTGAAAACCTTGTGACTCTTGCTCCTTTTATCTACCTTGTCAACAGATGAGTAGAACATATGGAATAAAAATAAGTAGTATGGGGAACAAATGTTAAAATAAATTTGGTTTGAAGTGCTAGTGATCAATGAAAGGCAAGGGTAAGGGGTATGGTATGTATAAATTTTTCTCTGTTTTCATTTTATTTCTTTTCTGCATAGATGTAAATGTTCCAAGAAATGATCATGATGATGAATATGCAACTATGTGATGATATTTGTGAATTACTGATTATACATGTAGAATGCAATGATCAAAATAAGAACATTTGCATTTGTTTGGTGTTTTTTGGTATTTAAAAGAAATTTTAAAAATGATAGAGATCCTATGCACTGTAACTAAATTTGTCAATGGTAACAAATTGCAAAACTGTAGTGTAATACCATAACCAGAATAGAGTGAAGACACAGGATATGTACATCAGCACAAGGATCCCTCAGGTAGCTCTTTTATGACCACACCCACCTCCCCCTGTGTTGTCCGTACTGAGTCACTTACACAGACACAGACACACAGCACATGACTCAGGAGACAACCCTCAGGGGAAAATGGAAGGCATCTGCTTTATTCAGGAAGTGCACATGCTTATATTGGCTAGGAAGCATGCAGGGACACATGTCAGGCTGGGATTGGTGGTCGTTGTTGCTAGGCTGGAGGGCAGATCTCCGGGATTGGTCACTGTTGTTGCTAGGGTGGAGGGCAGATTTCTGGGATTGGTCATCATTGTTGCTAAGGCAGAGGGCAGATTTTGGGTCAGCCATTTTGTGTTGCCTTGCATCAGCCATGGCAGCCATGTTAGCAATATTTTATGGCTTCTCCAACAATAGCGTTCTCCAACAATTCCTCCTTTTAAGTTTTTTTAGCTTTCTGGGTAACTGTGCCTGTCTTAGGTTGCCTCCTCCAGAGGTCTTATCCATTTTGGCTACCAGCTAAGCCTCCGGAAGCAAGGGGTAGCAGCACCTGTCTTAGATTGCCTCCCCAGGAGGTCTTACCCGTCACTGGCTGCCTGCTGATTATCACCCAGGAGAATAGTGATGCACAGCTTAGGCTGGTCATAATGGAGACTGTGGAGATGCAGGCAATGCTACTTTATGATAAAACCAAAGCCCAGACATCGGGAGTGCATGCGGGAGGGGGTAGGCTAGAAACCACCGGTAGTCGGGAGGGTGATGGGGGCCTCAAGGAGCCTGAGGACTTCCTTGGGACTCAGGGGTACACAGCAGCTAGTGGGAAAGCAGGGGGTAGGTGTGCACAGGGGGCTGTTGACAAGGGGGGAAGGGTGCACAGGGGGCTGTTGATGGCAGCTCACGATAAACTTCTCCAGGGTTGATCTTCCTTTAGCCACTTCTACAATAAATCTTAAACAAATGCTTTAGCGGGACATACCATGGTTACTGCAAGGAATAGGTTAGGGGGAGAAGGAGGTAGAGGGGGAGGAGCAGAAAGAGGGGGGAGTGAAGGAGGAGCAGGTGGTGGGGCAGCCATGGCAGCAGCGGCCACAAGGGGTGAGGGTAAGGGAGGATATAACGATGCTAGATGCTATGGAGGTGGAGGAGGCTCGGGCACAGAGGTGGGGAGTGGAGAGGATGAAGCTGACGTGGTAGGCAAAAGCGAAAGCGCCTCAGAAGGGGCTCCCGTAAGGCATGCATATATGACTAGGAGGGTGGGAATGAGACCTAGAGGAAAGGTTTTTCCCTCATGTTCCTGAGTGGCATGAACACGCTAAAGGAGCTTGGACCAAGTGTTTGGGTCCCATATCGAGGCCTTTTTGAGCCAGGGGTTAGATTGCGTAAGGACTTCCCAGTACTCATGCAGTTTTTTCGGAGATATTAACGGAGATTTTAACCTGCCTTGCAGCCAATAAGGCATGGATAGCTTGAGCTTGAGGTGCAAAATCAGAGGAGGGAGTATTACCCATGATAGGGAGATTTTGGGGGGCAGTGTGCACAGAGAAACTGCTGAGGGGGCCTTTACTGAGATGGGTGGCTGTTACTGAGAACCACCAAAGGAATCACTGAGGGGACGGCTGACACAGAGAACCACTGAAGGAATTGCCGAGGGGGTGGCTATTACAGAAAACCACCGAAGGGGTTGGCTCTCACAGAGAACCGCCGAAAGGGGGTGGCCCTCACGGAGAACCGTCGAAAGGGGGGTGGCCCCACGTTGGGCGCCACTTGTTGTCCGTACTGAGTCACTTACACAGACACAGACACACAGCACACAACTCAGGAGACAACCCTCAGGGGAAAATGGAAGGCGTCTGCTTTATTCAGGAAATGCACAGGCTTATATAGGCTGGGAAGCATCCAGGGACATGTGTCGGGCTGGAATTGGTGGTCATTGTTGCTAGACTGGAGGGCAGATTTCCGGGATTGGTCACTGTTGTTGCTAGGGCGGAGGGCAGATTTCTGGGATTGGTCACTGTTGTTGCTAAGGCGGAGGGCAGATTTTTGGTCAGCCATTTTGTGTTGCCTTGCATTAGCCACAGCAGCCATGTTAGCAATATTTTATGGCTTCTCCAACAATAGTGCTCTCCAACACCCCTGTCCCATTCTCTCCTTAATTCCTGGCAATCACGAATTTGTTCCTCATTATTATAATTTCATCATTTTAGGAATATTATATGAAAGCTGTTTTATAAACTATGAAATCTTTTGGACTGGCTTATCTTCACTAAGCATAAGTTTTTGGAGATTCATCCACTTGGGTGTAGCCACAGTTTCTTCCTTTCGTGATGAGTAATATTACATGGTATGGATGCACCATAGTTAGTTTAACCATGCCCTCATTGATGGAAACCTTGGTTGCTTCCAGTTTGGAGCTACTATGAATAAAGATACTACCAATATTTACATAAAGTTTTTGGATGAACATAAATTTTCAGTTTGTTAGTATTTTGTGGGTGATTTCTACATCTTTATTCATAAGAAATACAGATCTGTAATTTCTTTTTCATTTCCTTGGAAAACATTTCAGAGTGCACATATTGGGTAGTATAATACTTACCTGTTAAGATTTTAAAGAAACTGCTGTGTTCCAGGTTGCACTGTACTATTTTACATCTCCACCAGTGATGTACAGTCGAGAAACTTCTTGAAGTCCTTGTCAACGTTCAGTGTGGTCATTATTTTTTTACCATTTTGGTAGGAATGTAGTTATAACTCATTGTGGTTTTATTTGCCTCTTCCTGTCCTTGTCCATTTTTAATTGCTTTTTTTTTTCTATTGAGTTTTGAGAGTTTTAAGTTGACTGTTGATCCAGCTATCGAGATGACATGTTTTACAAATTTAGGTATTATATATTTCCTTTCTAAAATTCCATTTTGCTTTTTTTTCTCTCACTCTCTCTTTTTTTTTTTTTTTTTTTTTTGCCATGGGCAGGCTCTGGGAATTAAACACAGGGTCCAGCATCACAGGTGAGAATTTGGCCACTGAGCCACTATTGCACTGCCCTTACTTCTCTTTTATAGATGCTTTTTCTTTTAGTGAGACTTTTTCTTTGATTCATCATGTTTGTAATTTCTCTTTAAGAATTTTTTAGAAGCTGTTTAAAATTCTTTTGATAATTAAGAAATCTCTGTATTCTCATTGTCGACATATATTGATTTTTTTCCTATTCAGCAAGTAATTTTCCTCATTCTTATTATTTGTACCAAATTATGAATGAAATCTGGGCCCTGTGGGTATTTTGTTAATTCATTCTGCATAATAAAGTTTGTGTTTTAGCTAGCTTTTCCTGAGCCTTCCCTGGCACAGTCCAGCACTCTCTCCTTGCTTCCAGACATGGGAAGAAGCCCATGTTTACTTGGGACCTCTCATGATTGAGTGGGATTCTTATTGCTCTTGGGTGGTGGTGGCAATTTGGGCCCCCCTGGATCTTCATTTATACTTGACTGAGAAGGGTGGGAGTGCCTTGTCCCACTGGTTTCCATATGGCCTCCATGACATCACCGTGGTGGGTGGGGAGCCTTCTTACCCCTGGGAGTTAGGAACATCTGTATTCTCTACTTGGCATCCTTGATACCACTGCACTTGAGGGTGAGAAGTTGCTCAGTAACACTCAGAAGTCATGCCTCCACACACAGTCTCCACTGACACTTCAGTGGGAAAGGTTTGATATTTCCTGGTGTGAGTGAAAATCTCAGCTCCTTACTTGGCCTTCTCTGTCACCATGCTAGTGGGGGGCTTGGGGTACCTTATTACAAGTGTCAAAATGTAGACTCCCTACATAGCCTTGATGAAGTTTTTATTGAGTGATGCTTTTCTAGATTAGAAAAGTTGTATAAAAATTAATTTGCTTGTTTGGCTGGCCTTTTCTTGTTCTTTGGCTAGAAAAAAGCAAGCTATTAATATGTTTTTCTTCTTCTTCTTTTTTTTCTTTTCAGTGTGCCCATTAAGATCTTCAGAGTCCTATGCCACCTTCAAGTAAATGATGTATAAGACAAAGTGAAAACCTCAGGTACTCATCAACATGTAATTCTTAATTGCAAAGCTACTAGCTGTTCTATCTCCTTTGAACCATCTTTCAAGATATTTGTTTTTTTTATCATGTTCTTAAGTTGCTCTTAAGGAGAGAAAAAGTCAGGAGAAGTACATCTATTATAATTTCCCCAGAATGGAATTCAGAGAGAGAGAGAGAGTGGGAGAGAGAGAATAGTAACAATAAAGGAAAATTTATCTCTTCATGTAAAGATAATTAAATTAAGAAAAAATCAGAGACTAAAATTGTTGTACAACTACAGTTGTTAAGTTAGAATTGAGTAAAAATTACTGATGAAGAAGGAGGGAGTATACCTGAGCATATACTTCTGAGTATATTTGTCCTTGATTTAGAAACATGATAGTGCTTTATATACCCAAAAAGAAAAAAGAAGAAAGAATATAATCAATATGTTGGGAGAAAAATCCTATATTTAATGTAAGAAGAAACTTATAGACCAAATATTATTTCTAGTAAATAATATGACCACACCCCTAGAAGGAAAATAAAAACTAAGCCAAATAACCTTTTAACACTAGTTTGGACAATATTGCCTGTGACACTCTTCCCCTCCTGCAGATTTCCTGCTCAGACACAGGGGTAATTAAGAGGATTATTTTCATCTCAGTTATTGTGACACTTATGGTCTCATTGGTAATGATGATAACACCTTATACCTACATTGATTGCATTGACAATTCTAAAAGTCCCTTCAACTGATCAGAAGAAATGGGCATTTTCCACATGTTCTTACCGCATGGATGTGATTTCCCTCTCTTATGGTGGCTGCATGTTTTACATGACCTTTTGACCAACAAAGAATGCCCTTTCATGAGGGAATTGCAGTGCTCTATACCTCAGGTGGCCTGCTTTTAAACCCTGTTATTTATATGCTAAGGAAGGAAGAGGTGAAGAAAACCTTCATGAATACCATATACAGGGGTGTTTCTTTCTCAAACAAATGAATATGAATATACTGTTGGATTATATAAAGGAAATGACCAAATCAAATTAGATATTTTTAAATCATTCATTAATTGCTTCTAACCTCTTTCTCCTTTTATTACATTTATTTTATTTTACCTTTAATTTTCAAACTTTATTTGTATGAAACATTTTTGTAGTGCATCCATGTCATGGAATATTACTCATCAATTTACATAATATTCTTGAAATGACAAGATTATATTAATTAAAACAAATCCATTGATGTGAAGGATTAAGGAGGGTATTGGTCAGAGAGAAGTGGACATTGTATAAATGCTGTTATACAATACACTACGTACCTTTTGGGACTGGCTTGTTATTGCTAAGCATAATTTTTTTAAGATTCATTTAGTTTGTTATGTGTATCAGCAGTTTTTTTCTTTATTGATGAGTAATATTCCATGATATGGATGTGCTACAATTCAACTATTCGCACTTGGGTTGTTTCTAAATTCTGGCTACTATTAATATGATATTATCAACATTTATGTACAGTTTTTCATGTCTATGCATTTGCTGTATCCTGGGGAAAATCCAATTAACTGTATTCCAGGGTGGCTATACCACTTCACATCCTCACCAGTGATAGACAGTTTCTTGATATTGTTGGCAGCAGTGTTGTCACTGTTTTTTCAGTCATTTTAGTAGGATTGTAGGTATATGACATTGTTATATCTGCCCATTTTTTAATTGCACTTTTTGTTGAGTTTTGTGAGCTGTAAGTTGGCTGTTAAGCCAGCTATTGACATAATTAAAAAAATAAGTTGGTTATTGTATGTTTTATTATTACATTTTTCCTTTCTAAAGTTCCTCTGTTTCTCTTTTTCTTAGCTGAAACTTTTTTTCATTGATTCAGTCATGTTTGCAATTGCTCTTTGAAGTATTCTGTAAAAGCTGTTCTAAAATCTTTTCAGATCATTCTCAAAATTCTCATTATTGACATCTGTTGATTTATTTACTTTCTGTTCAGTGTGCGATGTTTCTGATTGTTGATGTGCAGAGTGACTTCGGAATGGCCTGGGATATTAGGGACACTTTGTCATTTATTTTTGCATCATGAACTTTCAGTTTTATCTGACTTCCTCTTACCCTCTTCTTGGCACAATATGACCCAGTCCTGCCTTTTTAATACAAGTTCAGTGTGGAAGCTCATGTTTCCCTCTTGGTCTCACAGAATGGAGTGGACTCCTCAACATTCCTGGAAGGTCATGGTAAATTCAGATACCCCCAGAACTTCATTTATGCTCCCTAAGTGAAAGGGTTGGGAGTGCCTTGTCACTGCTTTCCATATGGTTTCCACTGATAGCGCAGAGTGGGGTGGCTTCTTACCACAGGTGGTTATGAAAGTCTGTACTCCATCTCCTCTGAAACCACTGCACCTGAAGGAGAGGAGCTGCTCATTAATGTTGGGGATTGTTGGAAGTCCTGGTTCCACACACGGGTTCCGCGTATACTTCAGTGGGGATGGGCTTGTTACTTCCTGGTGCAGATGAATATCTCAGCTCCTTATTTAAGTTTTTCTGAGCCCACACTGGTGTGGGCTTGGGGAACTTTATTACTGATACAAGGTAAAGGCCGTCGATTTTCTTCCCATAATGCTCAAATATAGCAGGTATAGGCAGAAACAATTTGCAAATGTAAAGGAGTGAAACTGTGCTCCAAGCAAGTTAATGGTTGGTTCTGATTTTATTCAAATTCTTTCATTAGGGGGTTTAAATACCTTTATGATTAGAAGGTTCTAAACTTAAAAAAAAAAAAGATGATAAAAAGATTACCAGCTTTATTACAACACAAAAGCACAAGATAAAGACTTCTTAGTCATTATCAGGAATCAGGGCAGCTGGGGTTACAGTGCAGAGATTTCAGATATTTCCCTCTAATATACCAGAAAGTAAGAAGGATAGTTATATAATGATTCCGTAGTTGTAATCATGTTAAAGCCTAACTTCTCAGTTATATTACAAATTATCACATGTGAACATTTAGGCTCCCCACTCAGCCTTTCCCAAGTTTTTTTCTCTGTGGTGTTTATCTAGTTTATAGAATTGTGATCATACAAAGTCAGTGGATTCTTTTTGCCGATGTACTCAAGTGACCAATTCCTCAGATACCGGAAGACAGAAAAAGTCTATTACTTGGTGTATAGAGGAAAGCAGATGGCTTATCAGCCCAGAATCTGTCTCCCCAAACTGCAGTGATTCTGATAGTTTTATTGAATTAAAAGATGGGCAAGGTTTAGGATAATGAGCACAGTGTCCCCAGCTGATGTAATTAGAGCTGATCTAATTATTGATATGTACAGATTGATTGCATACTTAGTCACAGAAGATATGTAAGAAAGTGGCGGTCTTAATATGATGATAGGCATGATTCTTAGTATATAATAAGGTAAAGGTAACCTGCAGGTTAAAGTCTAAGCCTCTGTACATGTCAGGTGGGCCTCTTTGGTTAGGTCCACTCTCAGTTATGAAGATAACTTTGGAGTGGGGGTGGGTTAGTCCTAGGCTGACCCCAGACCCTTCATTATTAAAAATAAGGGCTGTCTTTAGTGATTATAAGACTTTAAATTTGAAATACTTGATAAATGGGTACAAATGAAGGTTAATCACAATATTTTTACAATCACAGGGGCAGTTCATAAAGACCATACAATCACTATCAGAGATCAAGGCAGCAGGCTCACAATTTAGAGATTTCAGGTATTTCCCTCTGTCTACTTCAATATATCAGAAAGCAAAAAGAATTACCTATAAAATGATTCATAATCCAAATCATCCCTTAAGCCCTATTTTCTCAGTTACATTTGTCAATAAAGTTCATTTATTCATCAGGCTGACTTTTTCCTTGTTCCTTGGCTAGAGAGAGCAAGCTTTCGGTGAATTTTTGTTTGCTTTTCTCTGCAAATTTAGGTTGTATAAGAAAAAAGAGAAGCTAAGGATCTCTGATATGTAATACTTGGGTCCAAAGTCCTTAACTATTCTTCTTTTCTCCATCTTTTTGATATTTATTTTGGTAATGCTGAAAAAAAAAAGCAGAGACAATGAAAACAAAATACAGAAGTTTATTGAGCTAAAGTAATATGCATGCAGAGTAGTACCAAAGGAGTTTTCTGCTAAAAGGGCTGGGTTCCAGGAGGCAGTTTATAAGACTGTTTAGGACAAAGAGAGGATGTGGGGAGATCGAGAGGAGTGAGGAAAACCTGGACTATGTGAGCTGTGGGGGGATGTAAGTTGTCTGGGTCATAGTCTGTTAATCAGCAACTCACACTAGCAGGATTGTTTATTTAAGGATGTGCTTTTTGGTGAAGACTAGCAGACTTGCTGGCTTCAGTTTGACTTACAGCAAGGGCAGAAGACTCTATCACCAGAAGGATCTTTGGCATGTCAGTCTGCCTATGTTGCCCTACATTTCTTCTTTGTGGTTTCCTGGGTAAAACAGGAGTTCAAGCAAATCAAGATGATTAGGATGATTAGTAAAGCTATTTACTACTCCAACTTCAAGATAGAGAGAGGGAGAGGGAGAGGGAGATAGAGGGAGGGAGAGAGAAAGAAAGAGAGATTCATTATAGAAAAGCTACTTGAAGGAAACTTGAGAGATTAGTAATGTTATACAATTACAGTGGTGTAGGGGTCTGGGTTAGATTCAAGGGTACTGAGTATTCAGTAAAACTGAACATGCATCTCTGTATATATCTTTTCCTGATATTTAGAAATATGTTAATCATGTTTATTCAAAAAATAAAATTAGTGTCAATATATTAGGAGAAAAAACCTAATATGCAATGAATGGAGAAACAAATGAAGCAAACAGTATTTCATATGAATCATATGCCCACCCTACAGAAGGAAAATGGAAAGAACTAACTCAAATAACTTTTTTTACATTGGTTTGAACTATATGACTTCAAGCTAAAGATGAAAAGAATTCTAGCATATTTGATTATGAGGCTTCATAACAAAATCTATGAGTAGGCATTAGAAACTTCATTGTCTATTTATTTTTTCTATGATTCAGTAAATATGTAATATATAGTAATAATGGAAGCCAGGTCTCTCAATGCCAGTGAAAAAAGTTATAAGGCCTTGTTCTGGTTTGCTAGCTGCTGGAATGCAATATACCAGAAACGAAATGGCTTTTAAAAAGGGGAATTTAATGAGTTGCTAGTTTACAGTTCTAAGGCCAAGAAAATGTCCCAATTACAACAAGTCTATAGAAATGTCCAGTCACAGGCATCCAGGGAAAAGATACCTTGGTTCAAGATGGCCGATGAAGTTCAGGGTTTCTCTCTCAAGTGAGAAGGCTCATGGCGAACACAGTCAGGGCTTCTCTCTCAGCTGGAAGGGCAAATGGCGACCATGGCATCATCTGCTAGCTTTCTCTCCTGGCTTCCTATTTCATGAAGCTCCCCGGGAGGCATCTTCCTTCTTCATCTCCAAAGATCGCTGGCTGATGGACTCTCTGCTTCGTAGTGTTGCTCTCTCTGAATCTCTCTGAGTCTCTCTCTTTCTCCAAAATATTTCCTCTTTTATAGGACTCCAGTAAACCAATCAAGACCCACTCAAATGGGTGGAGACATGTCATCCCCTAATCCAGTTTAACAACCGTTCTTAACTAAATCACATCAACTAGGGAGATGATCTCATTACAGTTTCAAATATACAGTACTGAGTAGGGATTATTCTACCTTTAAGTAATGAGATTTATATTAAAACATGGCTTTCTTAGGGGGCATACTTCCTTTCAAACCAGCACAGGCCTCAAAGCAGAGAGATAGATCTGTGTGGATTTGACCTGGGGGATCAGTATGAAGAACACATCAATAATTAATGGATAGACAAAGTAGATAAAGAAGGATGTGAACAAATGTGTATCTGTCACATGTCTACCATTTAAAAAGTATCTTCACTGAGAGCACCCAGAACAGACAGCCCAGGAACAATGAACACTCTCAATCTAGGTTTCCAAATTCTGTTCTCTATTTATAGAAAACCAAGCTCCTTAGGGAAATGGCTTATTTTAAGGAAAATACAAGGATAATAATGCAAGGATAGTACAAGATAAGCTTTGACTATATGGCTGAGCTAGAAAGTAAGGAAGTGCTCAAATGATGCTGTGGAAATGATAAAAAGCAGAGGAACCGGTTTGAATGGGTTCAATCTGACTCAAATTTGAGAAGATACTAGCATGACAATAGACAACAATGGTTAAGGATTGTAAACCACTAGATAAAATGAGAATCAATGAGTCTACACTTCTATATATACATGCGCACTCATCTTCATAGTAGAAAGTCAACTAAAAAATAAGAAAAAAGGAAAGAATTTCAGAACTATGTATTGGAATTATGATGATATTAATGGACTCTTGTAAGAATCATCAAGTGGATGCTGAAATTAGTGAGTTAATATTTGAGAAGTTATAGGATTTTAAATATTCTCATTGTGCCTCCACACAAGATTCTTAGGCATTTCAAAGGAAAAAAAATAGTAAATTCACAATGATGAAACCTGGCTGTCCACTTCATAACCAAATGGTCAAAGTTAAGGACACCATTTGTGATGGCTAAATAAGATACAAATCACTTCGGTACTTCTAGAGCACTGATAATGACACATTTCTCACTAATATGATTTTGTTGATGACAAGCTATATTCTCTAACCAATATTCACACAACCTACTTTTACCTCTTTCTGCTTCTGAATCCTTCCTTATCTTTGTATCTTGGATTTCAAGTTTCTCAATTTTTCCCCCCATCCATCAGCTTTACTGGGTCGTGTGTAGTGGTTCTCACTGTATCTCTTCATGACAGATCAGAGAGTATGTTTTGAGTTTTGTGAGTTTGGAGCAGGTCTGGTAGGAGGTGCCAGGGTAGCTTATACACTTTTGCAAAACAGAATTCCTGCGGAAGGAGAAGCGGGTATTGGTTCTGACCGGCCTGGTTCTGGTCTGTCGCCTTTGAGCTTGCTCGGTCGTGTAGTAAAACCCCCACTTCATAACTGACAACTTCATGATGTAGTACGACCCCTACTTCATAACCAACAACCTTTCCTCCCCCAAAAAAGTGGAGTCTAGAATGGAGGGTGAGCGGTAACAGAAAGGGTGGTGATGGGGTAGTTAGGGCTGCACAGTGGGGCGGGGCCATCCGGGAGGCCATCTGTACTGAAATCACTGTAAACATAATTAAAATAAGTGCAAAGTGCTTGCTTCTGCGGTGCATGAATTAAAATTGGAACGATACACAGAAGATTAGCATGGCTCCTGTGCAAGGATGACACACAAATTCTTGAAGCGTTTCATATTTTTTTAAAGAAAAAAGTAAGCACAAAGTTTTTTCTTACTTATTATTATTATTTTTTTAATGCCTACAGAGGACATTGGTATATTATACAAATTGGTGATCCTTTAGGAAATGTTGTTTTGGGATCTCAGTTTCACTGTGATAATTCTTCATTCATATAAGATAGTTTTCTGCAGGGCACAGAAAGCATAACTCCTCCATGAGATCAAGAGATTAGTAATTTTAATATGATACTTGTGAAATATGTGCAAGAGTGAACAATACTTAAATATGTACACTGTCAGAAAGGGGAAAATTTAATAGACCAGCCTGATATTTGCAACACAGTAGTAAAATATATTAGTTTCAAAACTTGGATTAAAATAATGATAGCTGGGAGAAGATGGCGGCTTAGTAAGACGTGCAGGTCATAGTTCCTCCTCCAGAAAAGCAACTAAAGAAACAGAAACAATACAAAACAGCTCCCGGAGCCATGACAGAGACCAAAAAGACAGCGTACCCCATTCTGGAACGGCTGAACGGGCAGGGAGAATCCGCTGCAGTGAGTTACCCGAGGGGTGCGCGTTTTCCCGGCCGGGGTGGCTGGTGACTGGGGTCCCCTCCACGCACGTGGCTCCCCGGTCTGACTGGGAACGTTGGATAGCGGGACCCTCCCGCCACGCTTGGCGTCTCGGGCCAGCTGGGGGGAATTTGGACTCCCCCAAGCCGCGGTGGCCGGTGACCCGCCCCTCCGCGCGCAGTTTCCAGGGCCGACTGTGAGATTCGGATTGGCAAGTTAAAGGAGCCACAGCATCTTTTATTGGTGGGCCCCACAGACAGATGAGCACCACGAGTGCCACCTACTGGGCAGGAAAAGAAAAACAGAGCCCAGAGATTTCACAGAAAAACCTTTCAACCAGCCGGGTCCCACACCCAGGGAAATCTGATCAAATGCCCAGACACCAGCAGAAAATAATGAATGACACTCGGAAAATTGAAGATATGGCCCAGTCAAAGGAACAAACCAATAGTTCAAATGAGATACAGGAGCTGAGACAACTAATGCTGAATATACGAACAGAAATGGAAAAACTCTTCAAAAACCAAATCAATAAATTAAGGGAGGACATGAAGAAAACATGGGCTGAACAAAAAGAAGAAATAGAAAATCTGAGAAAACAAATCACAGAACTTATGGGAGTGAAGGACAAAGAAGAAAAAATGGAAAAAACAATGGATACCTACAATGGTAGATCTAAAGAGACAGAAGCTACAATTAGTGAACTGGAGGATGGAACATCTGAATTCCAAAAAGAAACAGAAACTATAGGGAAAAGAATGGAAAAACTTGAGCAGGGGATCAGGGAACTGAATGACAATATGAAGCGCACAAATATACGTGTTGTGGGTGTCCCAGAAGGAGAAGAGAAGGGAAAAGGAGGAGAAAAACTAATGGAAGAAATTATCACTGAAAATTTCCAACTCTTATGAAAGACCTAAATTTGCAGATCCAAGAAGTGCAGCGCACCCCAAAGAGGATAGACCCAAATAGGCGACACTAACTAGTAAGACACTTACTAGTTAGAATGTCAGAGGTCAAAGAGAAAGAGAGGATCTTGAAAGCAGCAAGAGAAAAACAATCTGTCACATACAAGGGAGACCCAATAAGACTATGTGTAGATTTCTCAGCAGAAACCATGGAAGCTAGAAGACAGTGGGATGATATATTTAAATTACTAAAAGAGAAAAACTGCCAACGAAGACTTCTATATCCAGCAAAATTGTCCTTCAAAAATGAAGGAGAAATTAAAACATTTATAGACAAAAAGTCACTGAGAGAATTTGTGACCAAGAGACCAGCTCTGTAAGAAATACTAAAGGGAGCACTAGAGTCAGATACAAAAAGACAGAAGAGAGAGGTATGGAGTAAAGTGTAGAAAGAAGGAAAATCAGATATGATATATATAATACAAAAGCCAAAATGGTAGAGGAAAATATTATCCAAGCAGTAATAACACTAAAAGTTAATGGACTGAATTTCCCAATCAAAAGACATAGAATGGCAGAATGGATTATGACCCAGCAATACCACTGCTAGGTATCTACTCAAAGGACTTAAGGGCAAAGACACAGATGGACATTTGCACACCAGTGTTTATAGCAGCATTATCTACAATTGCAAAGAGATGGAAACAGCCAAAATGTCCATCAACAGACGAGTGGCTAAACAAACTGTGGCGTATACCTACGATGGAATATTATGCAGCTTTAAGACAGACTAAACTTATGAAGCATGTAATAACATGGATGGACCTAGAGAACATTATGCTGAGTGAGTCTAGCCAAAAACTAAAGGACAAATACTGTATGGTCCCACTGATGTGAACCGACATTTGAGAATCAGCTTGGAATATATCATTGGTAACAGAGACAAGCCGGAGTTAGAAACAGGGTAATATAATGGGTAATTGGAGCTGAAGGGATACAGACTGTGCAACAGGACTAGATACAAAAACTCAAAATGGACAGCACAATAATACCTAAGTGTAATGTAACTATGTTGGAACACTGAATGAAACTGCACCTGAAATATAGTTTTTTGTTTGTTTGTTTATTTGTTTGTATCTTTTGTTTCTGTTTTTTTATTTTTCCTTTTTATATATATATATATTTTTATTAGTATTATTACTTTAATTCTCTTCTCTATATTAACATTCTATATCTTTTTCTGCTGTTTTGCTAGTTCTTTTCCTAAATCGATGCAAATGTACTAAGAAATGATGATCATACATCTATGTGATGATACTAAGAATTACTGAGTGCATGTGTAGAATGGAATGACTTCTAAATGTTGTGTTAATTTCTTTTCTTTTTTTTATTAATAAAAAAAATTTAAAAAAAAAAGAATACAGGTTATCTAAAGAGACCCAGTCATATGCCAATTAGATTCACAATCTAATTTATAATACTTTTCTTGGCTTCCCTAAGTAAGGGCCATGCTAGCAACCTTTTAATGGGCAATAAAGAGCAGTGGTTTCCTACCATCTATCTAATGGGCTATTGCATCAGTGAATTCATTAGGAATACTAAGGTAGATATAACATATTAATGTGCAGTGCAATCTGCAGTATATTTTAAAAGTCATGTTCAAAATTATATTGCAATTCATTTCCCGGACTGCACACCCAAAAAAAAAATCATATTGCAAGACTCCCTAAAATGTATGTATTCCAGATTGCTGCATGAAATAAAAACATTCTTTCCATTCAGTTAAAATGCATCTTTTACTTTCCTTTTCATTGTTTCTTGCTTTTTACCAATCCCATTATACTTGGTTTTTTGCTAAGAACTGTATGATGCATGTCTTTCTGGAACCTAATTGAAGTTTATAAATCATTTTAATTTGAACTTTTAAAGAAATATTGAATAATGGAAAATTCATTATCACCAAAACCCTTTAAAATTATAATTAAGACTTTACTAATTTTAAAATTATGTTTATGCTTGTTTTGCAGGCTTAAAATAGACTAAATGATAAATGTGATTTTCTGTTGTATGTACATTCTGAGTATTTGTGTTAGGACTTAGAAAAATAGAAGGCAAGTAGAAATAAGAGCAAATTTCTCATAATGCCTGCATGGTTTTTTTGTTTTTCATATACTTGAAAATTAATATCATCCCACAGGTTAAAAGGCAATGTGTAGTGCAATTATTACCTTGCAAATGTGTATATAAGCTACTACACCTAAAGCTGTTTTGCCATTTTGTTTATTCTAAAACATATATTAAGGACTAATGCAATTTCATCTTCTATATTATAGTTGTAAGATTCTGAGAATTGTGACCAGTTCTCTGTGGGAAACATGATTAGGTAAAAAAATAATTTCCTGCTCAGAGTGATTAGGAAGGTTATGAATTAATCAGAATGGTGCATAACTTGAGCAGAGGACATGGAGACATTAGCAGTCAAAGTATAGTTTACTTATGAATCAGAGTATGATAAAGCAGCCTTTAAGAGGCTGAAGAGTATATAAATTGATCAATGTAGGAAAGGAGATGTGAGAAATATATGTTTAAAGAGACTTTCTTTGGGGGAGAGAAGAGATATTTAAATCTGATTGTAGGAGAGAAATCTATAGTCAGGGAAGTTATGCATCCTAGAAGAAAAGGAATAGAGGTGCTACCTGAAATTTCACCTGATTGAATAATAAAAGTGGGTATCAATCTGATATTGTAAAACCACACCAATGTTTTCAACCTTTAAGGCCTGGATAAAACCTTGACAAGGAAGGTTTATCATCTCGGAACCAATGTTTCCTGCCTGGAGCAAGTTTTCCTCCTCTGAATTCATATAGTATCCTGTGCATAAATTCCCATAAGTTCTACCATATCATATTGAAATAATCTTTTAATATATCTGTCTTCATCATAAGGTCAACTATCTCTAAACACTAATGATCAGAATTATCTCTTTATCTCTCTACACCTGGCAGCGCATAGTTGGACACCTTGTGGGTGCTCAGTTAGAGCTTGTAGAAGTAAGCGGTATATTAACCCTGTGAATAAAGAACTGCTTTCTCCACAGTGAACATGGTATGAAGAAATGGTATTTTTACATTATTTCAAAATCATTATATTTAACTAATATAAACAATTAAAATCCAAAAATGGTGCTAGAGGGATGCAGGAAATTGGTTTTTCATTTATAAGTATTGCTTTAGTCATGTCATTTTGTAACTTTATACTTTTTTACTATATTTATTAAACCAATTTCTTTGGTTTTTCAATTCTAAAAAAAAAATAATGATAGCTTGTGGAATAGAATGAAGTGCATGGAAAGAGGAACGGAGAAAGAGTGTGCTGGCTTCATTAGTTTGATAAAGGAGTTATGTATTGAAGCACAGATGGTTTTGCCTGAAGAAATTTTCATATATACCTCAATATACCTCATTACAGAAATCTTTCTAGGATATTAAATATATTTGGCTGGTAGTTTTATGACTCCAAATTAAAAAGTAATAGTAATTTTAAACGTTAAAGATAGATCCTGTTACATAGATCTATAATCCCATTTGGTAGTCTTTCTTTTCTTAAGAATTGCAAGATTACTTTTTTCATTCTACCTTTTGCATTTTGGTTTGTGTAAAGAATGAGAGAAGGAAAATACACTTCTATGACAATCTAAAAGTGGAAAGATTTTAATATTTCTTAAGTATCTGATATTCACAATATCTAGCAAAACTAAATATATTTTCATTTTTTCTCCCAAGTTCTAGTGGTTTCATAATGTATGATGTTGTTGTTTTCCTGTGCAGTTAGTTGGGTGTGTGAGAGTGTTGAAGTTTAGGAATGGTTTGATATAATGAGATATTTATTTAGAAATTTTATCTTTATTAATTCCTATCAATGTCACAATTGAATAATGTGTAAATAAGGAAATCTGTATATATATAATAGATTCCTTCACACTTATCTGAATGTTCTAAAATAGCAACTCAGAAGGTCCATGGTGGGAGGGGGCCATTTCTTTCCTTTTGGTTATGATGTCAACTGACAACAAACATTTCCTATAACTGTTGTGTCACTCAAGTGTTTTTTATCTTTCTTTTTGGAACATCTGAATTTTACCTGCTGGCGGCCATGTCCTATGACCGCTATGTTGCCATCTGTAAGCCCCTGCACTACACGACCATCATGAGCAGCAAAGTCTGAGTACAGCTTGTCCTCAGTTGTTGGCTTGCTGAACTCTTTACCATCTTTCCATCACTAACCTTCATTCTAACCCTTGACTTCTGCTCCTCCAAAATCATTCATCAGTTTGTCTGTGACTCTACCCCTCTCCTGCAGATCTGCTTCGATAAAAGGCTCTCAAGATGATAGCTTTAATTTCATTTTCAGTGACACCTATGGTCACACTGGTAATGGTGATAATATCTTACACCTACATTGCATTGATTCTAAAAATCTCTTCAATTAATCAGAGGAAAAACGCATTTTCTATGTGTTCTTCCCACGCAATTGAGATCTCTCTTTCTTATGGCAGCGGCATCTTCATGTACATTAAACCCTCAGTCCAAAAATGAATTTCCTTTTCCAAGTGAATCGCAGTGTTCAAAACCTCAGTTGTCCTACTTTCAAACCTTTTCATCTATGCCCCAAGGAAAGAACAAGTGAAAAAAGCTTTTGTGAATATGATTTACAAGATTACCCCTTTATCAAAAAATTGAATATTGTATTGTGTTCTATAAAGGAAATAATCAAAGCATACTATATATTTTCAAATAATCCATTAAAAGCCTCTAATAATTTACTTCACCCTTTACTGCATTTGTTTGATTTTTTTTTTTTTTTTTTTTTTTGGCATACACAGGCTCCAGGAATTGGGTCTCCGGCATGCCAGGCAAGAATTCTGCCACTAAGCCATTATTGCACTGCTCACATTTGCTTGATTTTGTCTTTAGTTTTTAAGGTTTTATTCTGGTAAAATGTGTACAACCTGAAATTTGCCCTTTTTAACCACATGCACATGTATAGTTCTTTGCTCTCAGTTACAGTCACAATGTTGTGCTACCATCACTATCATTAACTTTATTTTTAGATAAAAGTTTTCTTGCCAAAATGTTAATTTTACTTAAGTTCTCCATTAGAATTTTTTTTTTCAGTTCATTTTCTTCAGGATATCTCAATGAAATGGAGTTAAATTTTTCAGTCATGCTATTTTGTGTGTCGCAACCCATTTGGGTCTTTGAAATTAAAATCTGTATGACTATCAGAATATTAAACAATGAAATATAACAGAAAATTTTTTACATTGCCTCATAATAATTCATGAAATTGTTCTTCTGAAGTATGTGTGTATAAGGCCACAATGTTCTTTTCCCTATCTTTTTTCTAAACCTTGTATCTTGATTTTAGTAAATATACTTTTTAGAGGAGAAGAATAAAACATAGGCACATAAAAAATAACTGTGGACAGGCTGGGAAGTTTCTATAGCATTTGTTCCATAAACTGGATCTTGAAAATATGGATGAGTAATATGATTTCAGAAAAGAAAATTGATTATTTAAATGACTGATTATAGTTTTTCTCAGATCATTTAGGTAAATACCTTGTTTTAGTTGACAAAGTAGGAGAAATGATCCCATCCTATTAACTAACTCTCAAATTGTAAGATCACATAATTTAAAAAATTAGAAATATATTTTGAGACAAGTAGAAAAAAATAAAAGCTAAGGCTCTACTAATATTCCAAGTAGGTAGGTTACTGTGATATGATATACAGTATGAGTTTGCTTTAAATATATTGCCCAAGTGAAATTATTAATTTATCATTGAGCTATTCTGAAATGGTTTATTATACATTTCATGGTGTCTAGCTCCTGTAAGTTATTTATAAAAGTGGTTATTCTGTAATTCTCAAGATGGGTCTAGCCCTTTTAAGCTAATACTTGCCCATCCCGAATCAAAGTTAAAGTTGCATCATCTGTTCTCTATGAAACTTGACTTAGTATAAGACATATCACAAAATGCTATACCTATTAGAACCATTGGCACTTGAATCCTGAATCTCTAGGTAGTTTACTCTTGCCATATTTTAAAAAATTGGATCTTTGGCAAGTGATGCAACTTCTTAAATATATTTAAGAATTTATTTTTTGAGAGCACTCCCACCTGAAATGCTTTCTGCTCTTCTGTCTATTCTTTATTGACTTGGAGTACTACATGTTAAAATTTTCAGATAGCAGGGAAACACTAACTCAGATACCCCAAATTTACTCCCTTCAGTTTACTTTTTAAAGTATTGGATGGGTTGACTTCACCAAGGGATTCTATTTCAAGTGAATCTGCTTCCAAACTCATCCAATTTTTTGGAAGTATTCACTTCCATGCAGCTCCAAGACAGGGATTTCACTTTGTGCCAGATGTCAGCTCTAGACAACCTGCAAGATCTAAAGGCCCCCTGCAGTTCCTAGAAGCTTCCTGACATTACTTGTCATGTGAGATTCTCCACCATGAACATTTCCTTCATAGTGAATGTATGGAGAATCTTTCTGAGTTTGCTTAAATGGAGTGGCTTCCCACCACTCTTATAATATTGAGCAACCTAATTATAAGGGTGAAAGGGAAAACTAAATTTGTAGAGCCTGTTCTGCTCAACTGATGTGGCCATTACATGAGTTTGCTAATAAATTTTTATAGAGTATGTTATACTCAACTGTGGTTACTATTATGTGACCTTGATAATAAATTGTTGTGGAGCTTGATATGCTTAATTAAGGAGGTCATTATCTTACCGTGGCAACAAGTTGTTGAAATGTGCACTCTAGCTGGAAGGACTACCTATTCTCCAAGAAGGAGATGTAATTTGATAAAAAATTCCCAGATGTCTTTCTGGGCCTGATCACATTAGCTAATTGAAATCTTCCCACTGTTGTGTAAAGATATCATATAAATTGCATGCAAGCAGTTAGATGAGAGAATCTCATGAGAGAGAGAGAGAGAGACAGAGAGAGAGAAAGAGAGACAATCTTATCTGGGAAGAGGATGCTCTGTGGATTTTTACCAGTTAGACCCTGAATGCTGTCTCCAAGATTCCCCAGCACTCCTCTTCATGAGTTGATGCTGTCCCATCTGGTGATGTAACTATTTCTCATTTGTAATAATCTTTTAATTACTTTCCTAATAAATTCTGATTTTATATCACTGAAGTCTGTGTTCTCCATGAATCAAAGCCTATAAATTAAGTAGGCACAAATATTACATTGCCTTTAATGCAACAGAGGGTGATATGACATCACCTTTGCCATATTCAAATAATTAGAACCAATCCAGGTCATGCCTGTACACAAAGGTGGTGGAAAACACAATTGGGGTACAAAGGGAGGCAAATAAAGCTTGTGGATTTCCTTAGGGTCATTCTTTCTGCCAGAAATTTCTACTGATTCTGCACTTCCTAAATTTAAGTGTATATTTCCAATTGTTGTGCCTGGGTAATTAAGATACATGTGGCAAACACTGGAAACAGTGAAGGGAGAAATAGTCATCTCTACAAAAATAACTGGATATTTCAATACACCACTCTCACCAACAGACATCTAGGCAGAGGATCAATAAGTAAACAGAGATCTTGAATAATATGATAAATGAACTAGACTTTCAAAATTTGTGGGATATTGTATCCCGAACAACAAGATATACATTCATCTCACGTGCTCATGTATCATTTTCCAGGAAAGAACACATATTCTCTAACAAAGCAGGTCTCAATAAATTTTTAAAGTTTGAAATTATAAAAATCCCAATCTCTGATCATTATGGAGTGAAGATGGAAATCAATAATAGGTGGAGGACCAGAAAATTCACAAATATGTAGAGGCTATACAACATACTCTTAAACAACCAGTGGTTCAAGGAAGATATTAAAAAGAAATCAGGAGTGGGCTGTGGTGGCTCAGCAGGGTTCTTGCCTGTTATGCCAAAGACCTGGGTTCGATTCCCAGTGCCTGCCCATGTGAAAAACACAACAAAGCAAAATAAGTCAGTAAATATCTCAAAGCAAATGAATGTGAGAAAATACATTAAATAATATGGGATACAATGATGACAGTGCTGAGAGGGAAGTTTATTACCCTAAATGTCTATATCAAAAAAGAAGAAATAGCAAAAATCAAGAATTTAACTTCTCACCTGGAAGAACTAGAAAAAGAACAGAAAATTGACTATAATGTATAAAGAAGGAAATAACAAAGAATACAGCAGAAATAAATGAAATTGAGAAAAACAGCAGCAACATCAAAAAATACAATAGAATCAACCCAATCAAAGTGGTTCTTTGAGCTAATCAGTGAAATTGATGGGTCCTTATCTAGATTGACACAGGAAAAAGAGAGAATGCAAATAAATACAAGAAGAAATGAGAGAGGAGACATTACTACTGACCCTACAGAAATAAGAGCGATACTAAAAGTATACTATGAGGAACTGTCATAAATGATAAATAAACAAACTAGATAACTTAGATGAAATGGATAACTTCCTGGAAACATATGAGCAACTAACATTGACTCAAGAAGAAATCAAAGACTCACAAACCAATCACAGTTAAAGAGATTGAATCAATTATCAAAAACTTCCCAAGAAAGAAGATTCTATTACCAGATGGCTTCACATATTAATTCTTCCATGTAGTCCAGGAAGAAATAGTACCAATTCTGTTCAAACTTTTCCAAAAAAACTGAAAATGAGGGAAAGCAAACTAATTGATTCTATGATGCAAAAACTACACTAACACCAAAGACAGACAAAGTTACTACAAGGAAAGATAATCTCTCCAATTAATATAGATGCAAAAATCCTCAACAACCTTATTGCAAATTAAATCTGGAAGCACATTAAGACAATTATAAACCCTGATAAAGTGGGTTTTATTCCAGGTATGCCACAATGATTCAACACAAGGAAATCAATTAATGTAATATACCACATCAATAAATCAAAGGGAAAAACCTATGATCATCTCAATTAATGCAGGAAAGGCATTTGAAAAAATTCAGCATCCTTTCTTGATGAAAACACTTTAAAGGATAGGAATAGAGGGAAACTTCCACAACAGAATAAACAGTATATGTGGAAAGTCCACAGCTACTATCATGCTCAATGAAAAACTGAAAGCTTTCCCTGTGAGATCTGGAAGGCAACAAGGGTAATCACTGTCACCACTGTTATTTAACATTGTGCTGAAAAGGTTTTTCTTATGCAAGAAAAAGAAATAAAAGGCATACAAATTGGAAAAGAAGAAGTAAAATTTTACTGTTTGCAAATGACAGATCCTATATGCAGAAAGTCCAGAAAAATTTTAAACAAAGCTAATAGAGCTAATAAACAAGATCAGCAGTGCAGCACTGTACAAGATCCCAGTGAAAATATCAGTAGCATCCCTAAACACTAGTAATGAGCAATCTGAGGAGGAAATCAAGAAAAAAATCCATTTACAATAGCACCAATGGATTAATTATCTAGGAATAAATTTAATCAAAGATGTAAAAGGACCTATAAAAAGAAAATTATAAAACAATGCTAAAAGAAATCAGGGAAGATGCAAATAAATGAAAGAGCATACAGAATTTATGGATAGGAAGAATAAATATAGTTAAGATGTTGGTTGTATCCAAAAATGATTTATAGATTCAACATAATACCAATAAAATCCCAGAACCTTTTTTTTTTTGCAGAAGTAGAAAAACTAATAATATTTATTTGGAAAGGCAGAGTGCCCTGAAGAAGGAAACACTTCTTGAGAAAGAAAAAAGAAGTTGGTGGCCTCACAATTAATTACTTTAAAGCATATTACAAAATTTAAAGCATATTTGAGCATATAGTGCTCAAAACAGTATGTTACTGGTATAAAGACAGATGTACCTACCAATCATACCAAGTTGATATTTCAGAAATAGACCCACTCATCTAACACGATTTATTTGCATAAAAGTGTTTATCACAGACAGCAAAACACACATAAAAAATGTGCAAGTACATTCTTTCTTTCCACAAGTACTTCTTAGAAATGCCATACCCAAATTTAACTTGATATATATTTTAGAATGTGAAAACCATCTATAAGAACTTAACAGATCTTTAAATATTTACAGTTAAACTCAAGACATATACATTTATTATCCTAATATTGGAAACACTCTCTTGACAGTTATTTGTTACCCTTATTAGCAGATGTGCCTTTTAAAACTTTTCCTAGGAGAAATATGAGTAAATGGAATCATCTTTCATATTGTCCAACATTCTTTAAACATTAATAGGAATAATACTGCATTAAAATAGCTTGATTTAAAAAAAAATTACAAAATGCAACAGCGTTACTCTTATTTTCAGCATCTTCTTGAAAAGGAAATGAGCATAAGAAAAACAATTTTGCCCTGGCATTGATGGGATAACTGAAACAGCTACACCGCTCATAAATGTAACATAAAAAAGTGTTTACTTTACAAGAGATAAAAACTAATGAGTGACAGACTAGGGAAGTCAGCTTTAAGTAACCTTCATCTGCTAGCTTGTCTGGGCTTGCTGCACACTTGACATCCTGTCAGTCCAATTTGTAACCCCCTGGTCATCTTTGGACCCTGCCATGGCTTTAAAGGGGTGTATCACCAGCAAAGTGAGTGGCAGCCAGAGAACTTGGCAATGTCCTATACCTCCATGTTGCCACAACATGCCCAGGGCCTTTGACCCCCTCCAGGCATCTGTGGTCCCAGTGGCACCAACAACCGATTTTTGACAAGGTGGCCAAGTCCACTCAACTGGAAAAGTAAAACCTCTTCAACAAATGGTGCTAAGAGAGCTGGATATCCATATCCAAAAGAATGAAAGGGAGCCCATATGTGCCTATTTGAATCTGTTGTGTACCCCAGAAAAGCCCTCAATCCCTTGATGCTGAGTCCCAGCTCTTTCTAAGACTTTTGTCCCACATTGTCGGGGAGCTTTACAGGCCTGAGAGTTATGTCCCATATAGAGAGGGAGAGCACAATGAGTTTGCTTACTGTGTTAGCGGAGAGAGAGATAGGCCACATCTGAACAACAAAATAGGTTCTCTGGGGGTGACTCTTATGCTTAATTTTAAGTAGGCTTCATCTACCCTTTGCGGGGATAAGTTTCATATGAGCAAACCCCAAGATTGAGGGAGGGCTTGGCCTATTAATTATTTGTCCCCATTACTTGTGAGAATATAAGGAATGCTCCAAAGGGGGAAGTTGAATTTTCCCCCTTTCTTGCCATTCCCCCAAGGGGACTCTGCAAATATTTCTTTATTCGCTATTCAAATCAATTTTCCGTCTTTCCTCCTGGCTTCATTTGTGCTCCTAGCCCTCCTCCCTCTATCATTCTCACATTCAGCTTCATTCAGTGTACTAATATTATTGTGCTACAATTAGGTAGTATTGCACTATCTATTACTGAATTTTTACAATCAGTCCTGTTGCACAATCTGTATCCCTTCAGCTCCAGTTACTGAAAATCTTAAAAAGGGGATTTAAGAAGTTGCTAGTCTACAGTTCTAAGGCTGTGAAGTTGTCCAAATTAAAACAAGTCTATAGAAATGTACAATCTAAGGCATCCAGGGAAAGATACCTTGGTCAAGAAGGCCAATGCCATTCAGCATTTCCTCATAGCTGGAAGGGCACATGGCTAACATGGCAGGATCTGCTAGCTTTGTCTCCAGGCCTCTTGCTTCATGAAGCTCCCTGGAAGGTATATTCCTTCTTCATCTCCAAAGGCTGCTGGCTGGTAGACTCTGTGGTTCTTTTGCCCCTCTGTCATGGTTCTGCATCTCTCTTCTTGTTCTCAAAAGAGGAACTCCCTCCAAAATGTCTCTAATCAAGATGCAGGTAGAATGGGTGGTGATACATCTCCATCTAATCAAGTTTAATGTCCACAATTAATTGAGTCACATCTCTGTGGATATAACCTAATTAAGTTTCCAACCTATAGTACTGAACAGGGATTAGAAGAAATGGTTGCTCCCACAAGATTGATTAAGATTAAAACATGGCTTTTCTAGAGTGCATAAATCCTTCCAAAACCAGCACTAGTGGCAATTGGTATAACCACTTTGAAGAATTTGTAGTGTCTACCAAATGCAAATATATGCACATGCACATACTATATTTCATTTCTACATTTTTACCTAGCTGGAAAATATAATGTTGCAATGCAAAAGAAACATTTATAATGGCAATTCTTTCTATAACGGAAAGGTGAAAGCTCCCCAAAGGCCTTACATCAGTCAAATGAATAATTTGAAGTATATTCATAAACCGGAACACTGTCCAAGAATGAGAGTGAAAAAGCTACAATACATGCAATTATATGGAGGAAACTCAAACACAAAAAAAGGATATAGATAGGACATATACAAAAAATGCATACAGATTTTTCCATTTGAAATAGTAAATATGATGTTAAAATCAGGGTAATGAGATGTGGGCTAGTGTTTGGAAAAAGATAGGAAAGCAGTTTCTAGGATATGATTCGTATTCTGTTTCTGGATCTTGCTAGCATTTGTGCTTATGATTTATAAAGCTTCTCTTTATGTGTTGGTCATGCAGAATTCACAGATCTCTACTAAAATAATCAATATTTAATTGATGCTTTGGTTAATTTACATTTAATGCAACTACTAATACATTTGGGGCTTACATACCTTCTTACTCTTTTTCTACTTGAACCATCAGTTATGTATCCTTTTCTCTCCTTTACTGTCTTCCTTTTGAGTAATCCATGGTTTTATTACTCAGTTTTGTATTTTAGTGCTTACCAAAGATATCACTCAATACATCTTAAACCAATTGTTGTCTGTTGCAAATTATTACTATTACCAAATCCTTGATAATGCTAGAACCTTATCACAGTTTCATTGATCTCCATTTCTTTGTTTTCACCTGAGATTCTTTCAATTCCAGTTATAAAATTCTGTTTAGTGTATATGTTAGTATGTCACACCACAGTAGATTGTCTCAGTTACTGTTCTACATAATGTCATCTTTCACCTTCATTTTTTTTTCTTGGTATGCTGTATGGTGGGGGGCCACATTTCATTCTTTTTCCATGTGAGTATCCCATTTTGCTGTATCATTTGTTGAATTTGTGCTTGTTTCATTTTTTGTGTGTTTGCTTATTTTGTGTTGGGGGGAGTGCATGGGCTGGGAATTGAACCCCATGGCAGGTCAGAATTCTACCACTGAACTACCCTTGCATCCCTCATCTTCATTTTTTTCTTTTGAATAGTAACACGTTTTAATAGAGTTATCATGGCAGGTTCTCTTTCTAATTTCCTCTTACCATCTTGTGATTTGTTGCACTTTGTTATAAAAATATTTTAAGAACTTTTAACTTCCTTGAAAAATACTTGGTGTTCTTTTTGTTGATGCAAAATACTAATAAACTTTTTCTTCAAAGGAAAAATGATTGCAGACAAAAGAATATGTTTACTTGAGGGAAGAAATGAAAGAAATTCATTGTTTTCTCATTATGCTTCTTTCTAACTTGGTGCTACCCCAAGGAGTATGAGAATTTGCTCCAAGCTTAGTGTCCAGCTGATGAACAGAACTGACACTTGATTGCATGAAGTTTAACAGTGTTTGTTGTTTGCTTTCCGTATTTGGGGATAATATTCTGTCAGGATGTAAAAAAAAATTAAAGGTTACATTTTTAAATAAGTAGTTCACAATCAAGGTATTTATAAATACACATGAAACTTATTCAAAGTATAACCTATTCTGGAATTAAATGGTTGTGTTTATAACTCAGTAGGTAAACTAGTCTGGAATGCTTCAGACCAGGCTCAGTTGATACAAGATATTTTAAGTTGATATTGTAAGGAGTGGTCTATTTTACCAGTTTCATATGAACTTAAAAATATGACTGGTGTTTGATTAGTTCTGAATCTAAATTAGTTATATATTTTATACCACTAGAACATGCTTTCCTTCTATCTGTAGGTTTTAGTAGAGTTGTTCCTGGAATTTAGAATACAAAATCAAGTAACTTTAGCATTGACTTATTTTGCATTTCTTTTACTTTTCCTTTTTTTTAGCCTGCGGACTTAAACTGAATTGCAGCTTTGTACTTAATAAATTAGTATTAAAATAAAGGCAGTTTAATAGTGCTATAGAAAATTTGGAAAATAGAGAGAGGGGAATGAATTGTAAAGGAGAGAATTTGGGTAGTCATCTTAAAAAACACGTGATTCTTATTGTATTCGAGACCACCTTTGCACATTGCTCTATGTGACTGTTGTTGCTACATGACTAGTTTGGTCATTCAGCCTTGGTAGAAAGAGTTGGATGCTTATTCTTTAACAACTAGAGGTGTTGTAGAGATGACTTTCACTGTGAATGAGTTTAAGATGGAAGATAGCATTGCTACTAGTTCATTCTTTAATCTTTAAGAGTAGAACTACTTTTTGATATAAAAATAACATTAGAGTAAAAATACAATTTGAGTGAGTTACACATGTTCTAGCTGACAATAATCTTAATGGTCTACCAGAATCTGGTTTAGACATGGGCCCCTTTAATTAGCCAGTTTTTTGGTCCTTGTCTTTCAGGAAGATTTATAGTGTACCTCAGGTAGTATCAGTTAGCCAGCAGAAGACTGAATGGCTAGCACTTTTTAATTGAAAAAAGTGTGTCTCCCTGAAACCAATATTATTTTTAAAAATATGATTTAAAAATTATTTCCCCTCTTCATTTGACATTATGGAAAACTAGAATACCTAAAAAAATGTAAACAACCTTAAGCTTCTTGGATATGGTTTTTAGTCTTAAGACATATGAAAAGAACCTAGGCTTTAGATGGGACAGGCTTGTGGTGTGTTCTGAACTGTTAGACAAGGAAGAATTATTAGGTTGTGTGCCTTTTTTTAAAATTTGATTTAAGAAAACAAACAACATACTTAAAACCACCAAAAATGTACAAGTTTGTTAGCTTAATCATAGGCATATTTAAATAAAATATTCATATAATCATTGTAAAACCTGTGATTTTGCATAGGCTTGTATAAATTTTAAGCCAATTTAAACTTAAGGTAACAAGGAAAAAATCTACAAATTCACATGGCAAAGTTCTTAAATTCTAGGTATTAAAAACTAACTTAGATATCATTCGATCAGCTGTCACAACTGTGAATGTTCTCAGAATATCAAGTAGAAGGTACTTACAAATATCTGCATTGCTATAGTAATGATCTATGTTACTAAATATTTTCCTCATTTCAGGAAAATATGAAGATATAAATACATTTTACAGTTTTTTTACAGTTAATATGTGGAAATCTTAACCACCTAAAATGGATATCTTAGTTAGTTTATCCATAGGCATGTTAAAAAATATTTAAGTAATCATCATAAAGCCTGTTTGTACAATATGTTTCATAAACCAATTTAAAATCAAAGCAAGGAAGGAAAAAATCTATAAATTCAGATATCAGACTTATTTGAACTATAAATATCAACAGGATCCTAAATACCAGTTAATTAACTATCAAAACTGTTTGCATTCTCAAAATATCAAGTAAAAACCTATTACAAATATCATCTTTGCTAGAGTAGTGATCTGTGTTAAATATTTTTAAATATTTGATTTTGGGAAATTCATTTTATCTAATATTACTATAACTGACTATAGAATTTTTCTAATCAATTTTTGGTTGTAAAATGTAACACATATATACAAAGAAAAGAAAGAAAAAAACACTTTCCAAAGCACACTGCAGCTAGAGAACAGTTCCCAGACTTTGTCATGGGCTACCATGCCCTCAACTCAGATTTTTCCTTCCAGCTGCTCCAGAACACTGATGGCTTTGTCAGAGTCCTAATAATGGAATCACACAGTATTTGTCCTTTTGTGTCTGACTTATTTCACTCAGTATTATGTCCTCACAGTTCATCCATGTTGTCATATGTTCCAGGACATTGTTTTGTCTAAATGCTGCATGTGCTGGTTTGAAAAGGTTTATGTATCCTAGAAAAGCCATTTCTTAACCCTAATAAATCACATAGGAGCTACAGTTTCTTCTAATCCCTATTCAGTACTATAGTTTGAAAACTTGATTAGGTTATCTCCATGGAGATGTGACTCAGTCGATAGTGGGTATTAAACTTGATTAGATGGAGACATGTCTCCACCCATTCTACATGGGTCTTAATTAGTTTACTGAATCCTATAAAAGATTAAGTATTTTGGAGAAAGCTTCAGAAGACTGTAGAACCATGAAGCAGAGAATTCACCAGCCAGAAACTTTGGGAGATGAAGAAGGAAAACACCTCCCAGGGAGCTACATGAAGCAAGAGACATGGAGAGAAAAATGGCATATGCCACCATGATTGCCTTGTGCCCTACCAGCTGAGAGAGAAACATTGAATGTCATTGGCCTTCTTGAACCAAGGTATCTTTTTGTAGATGCCTTAAATTGAATATTTCTATAGACTTGTTTTAATTGGGACATTTTCTTGCTCTTAGAACTTTAAACTAGCAACTTATTAATTCCCCTTTTTAAAAGCCATTTCATTTCTGGTATATTGCATTCTGGCAGCTAGCAAACTAGAACACTGCCTAAGACTCCATCGAACATATATATCACATTTTGTTTATCCACTTATCCATTGATGAACACCTGGATTTTTTCCATCTTCTGGCAATTGTGAATAGTGCTGTGATAAACATCAGTGTTTACATGTCTATTTGTGTCACTGCCCTCAACTCTTCTGGGTATTTACCAAATATTGGTATTGTAGGGTCACAGGGAAACTCAATATTTAATTTTCTGAGGAATTGCCAAACTGTTTTCCACAGGGGCTGAATCATTTTACATTCCCACCAACAGTGAATAAGTGTTCCAATTTCTCCACATCCACACCAACATTTATAGTTTCCTGTTTGCTTAATAGCAGTCATTCTTAGAGGTGTGAGGCAATGTCTCATTGTCTTCTTAATTTGCATTTCTCTTATAGACAATGGAGATGAGCAGCTCTTCATCTACTTTTTAGCCATCTGTTTTTGCTCTTCAGAAAAATACCTATTCATTTCCTCTGACCATTTTATATTTCAGTTCTTTGTTCTTTTGTTGGTGAGCTGCATAACTTCTTTATATGCACAGGATATTAAGCCTTTATCCAATATGTGGTTTCCAAATATTTTCTCCAGTTGAGTTTGTTGCGTCCTCCCCTTTTTAACAAAGTGCATTGAGCCACAGCAGCTTTTGATTTTAAGAAGTTACCATTTTTCTATTTTAGCTTTCATAGCTTGTGATTTAGGCATAAAGTTTAAGAAGCTACCTCTTATTACTAGATCATGAAGATGTTTTGCTACATTGTTTTTCAAGAAATTTTTATAGTACTGGCTCTTACATTTAGGTCTTTGATGCATTTAGAATTAATTTTCGTATAGGATGCAAGGTAGGCATCTTCTTTCATTTTTTTGGCTATTGAAATCCATTATTTCATGCCAGTTTTTTGAAAAGACAATTCTGTCCCAATTTAGTGGATTTGGGTGCCTTATGGGAGAACAAATGTCCATAAATTTGGTGGTCAATCTCTACACTCTTGACTCTATTTCACTGGTCAGTCCTTCTGTCTTTGTGCCAGTACTTTACTGTTTTGACCACTGTGGTTTTATATTAAGCTACAAAGTCAGGACTGATAGATCTCCCAGTTTGCTCTTCTTTTTTTGGATATCTATATTAGTTAGGGTTCTCTAGAGAAACAGAATCAAGAGGAAACACTCATAAATATAAAATTTATAAAAGTGTCTCAAATAACCATGGGACTGTAGAGTCCAAAACCTGCAGGGCAGGCTGTGAAGCTGACAATTCCAATGGAGGGACTGGATGAACTCCATAGGAGAAGCTCACCGGCCAAGGCAGGAAGAGAGCCTGTCCCTTCTGAATCTTTCTTAAAAGGCTTCCGGTGATTAGATTAAGCATAACTCATTGGAGAAGACACACTCCTTGGCTGATTAGAAGTGGAATCAGCTGTGGATGCAGGCAACATGAGAGTGACTTAATTTGATGCAATGTCCTCATAGCAACAGACAGGTCAACACTTGCCCAACCAGGCAAACAGGTACCACCACTTGGCCAAGTTGACACATGAACCTGACCATGACAGCCCACCCTTGTCAAATTGGCAGCTAAGCTCATCATCTTAAACCATACCTAATTTCTAAATAGAAAACAATAAAACACACATTTTTTTTCTTTCACCTAACAATACTTAAATGTCCTGCATATAACTGGAAACACATTAAATCTCCCCAGAATAGGGTGCTAGTCCTTCGGTAATATTCAATCTTAAATGTGATATCTTACAACCGAAATAGTATAACATGAACAAAACAGCACTACAGTCCAAGTTTCAAAGCCATTGGCAGTCCTGCATGGTTTGGGTTGTTGCAGTTTTTCATTGATTTTAATCACAGGGCATGATAGTGCTAAAAGACACCTGAAGGAATCTCCTTTATTCCAGGAAAACTGTTCTTTAGCACCATTGTGTAGTTGCAGTCCTATTTCCCCCTGATAGTCAGGGTCAAGTACCCCAGCAAATAATGTAATCCCCTTCTTGGCTTGTTGATCCAGGGGCATGAGTAGCACAAAGTCACCAAGTGGCAGCTTTAGATGCCGGTTCAATAGAATCATTCTTTTTGCTCCTGGTGGAAGCACTCCCCCTTTTGGAACTAAAACATGTAGACCAACAAAGCTCAGGGTCGCAGGTACAGGAAACAAAAATGTTTCTAGCGGATCACTAGGGTAATAGTGAGTGGTGCCTCTCCCATTCCCACCTTTTGGTCTCTGGACCCATGGATCTGGGCTCTGGGAGAAACAGCGCCACAGACTGGATGCTGATTCAGAGCATACACAGCTTCCTGGAGAACATTACCCCAGCCCTTCAAGATATTGCCTCCTGGTTGGCACCAAAATTGAGTTTTCAAAAATGCCATTCCATTGTTCTATCAATCCAGCTGCTTATGGATGATGGGGAACATGGTAAGATTGAAGAATCCTATGAGCATATGCTCATTCCTGCACTTTATTGGCTGTGAAGTGTGTTCCTTGATCAGAAGCAGTGCTGTGTGGAATGCTATGATGATGGATAGGTCAATTCCAATTGCCGCCTGGTTGAATTTATGATAATCTACTGTTATCCTCCAAGACCCATCTGTTTTCTGCACAGACCAAATAGGAGGGTTGAATGGGGAAGTGATGGGAATCACCACCCCTGCATCCTTCAAGTCCTTAAGAGTGGTAGTAATCTCTGCAATTCCTTCAGGAATCCAGTATTACTTCTAATTTACTATTTTGCTAGGTAGGGGCAGTTCTAGTGGCTTCCACTTGGCCTTTTCCACCATAATAGCCCTCACTGCACGAGTTAGAGAGCCAATATGGGGATTCTGCCAGTTGCTCAGTATGCCTGTTCCAATTATACATTCTGGAACTGGGGAAACAACTACAGAATGAGTGTGGGGGCCCACTGAACCCACTGTGAGATGGACCTGAGCTAAAACTCCATTGATTATCTGGCCTCCATAAGCCCCCACTCTGATTGGTGGACCAGAGTGATGTTTTGGGTCCCCTGGAATTAATGTCACTTCTGAACCAGTGTCTAATCATCCCCAAAATACCTGATCATTTCCTTTTCCCTAATGCGCAGTTACTCTGTTAAAAAGCTGTTGGTCTCCTTGGGGAAGGTTTGGAGAAAGTTTAACAGTATAAATTTGTTGCAGTGTAACAGGGTTCTACCCCAAAGGGATCTAGCCTCACCTTCATTCAAGGGGCTTTGGGTCTGTAAACTGTCTCAAGTCTGGAAATTGATTAAGGGGTCCTGACTCTGTGTTTTTGTAATTCAGGATATACTTCTGTTCACTTGATGTAGAACTCCTTTGTTAATATAGCTCAAAGAGGAACTTAGTAGAGTGCCCATCTATTGTATTTCTAGGTACCCCATGATTTACTAGCCAATGCCACAAATCTCTGTCAGTCAGATTATTTTGACTCCTGTTTGAGTTTTCTGTCTATTATAATAACCATGTCCACCCTGTCTTTGGTGATTAAGTTCTGCCACCTGGCTTCTGCCAACTCAAGATCTGGTCATCCCCATTGTGTTTAAGTATTCTAGCTCAGTGACAGCAGTTTCCACAGTAATATCTGACCTACAGAGAAAAGTAGCTAGAGAGCTCTTCAGGGATGATGATGCTAGCCTCACAAATTTATTTCTCACTCTTCTGGTAAATGGTACATCCTCCAGACCTTCCTGGGGTTTAAGAGCAGCCTTTGCATGATAAATACATTCTAACATCCCAATCTCTCTATGCCTCTGGATCCCCTCATCTACATTAAACCAGGGGAGTTCTGGCATTTCAACCCCAGATAATGTCGGCCACCTTTTGATCCTTGTTTCAACCAACCAGCCAAACAAACTGTTAATACCTTTTCTAACCCCTCGAGCTATAACATTGAATGAAAACTCTCTGCTTAGTGGCCCCATACCAATAAAGTTAACCTGATCCAGCCTTATATTCTTCCCACCATTATTCCACACCCTTAAAATCCATTGCCACACATATTCCCATGATTTCTGTCTATGTAAATTGGAAAACTCACACAGTTCTTTTGGAGTATAATGTACCTCCTCATGTGTGATACTTTGTACCTCACCTTTAGGGGCCTGTTGGGACTGTCATTCAGTTATAGGTCTGGAGGAAATGGAAGGTGGTGGGGTGGGTCATGAAAAGAATTAGAAATATCTTCCAAGCCATTTGCTTCCGGGCCTTCATTTGTAGTTTCATCTGGTGAAAGATGATTAATCACTCTAGGGCTAATCCCTTCAGGTGGAGGATGGGTGGCCAATACCTCAAGGCAGGCTGAGGTGGGGTGGTTATGTCCTCTGGGCAGACTATTACAGAGTTACCTAGTGAAGACTCAGCATGACCTATGGTTTCAACCTCATCACTGACATCATTATCAATCCATTTGTCACCATCCCATTTTCAGAGTGCCACTCCTTTCTGATCAATGCCCTCACTTTAATGGCAGATAGCATGCAAAATTGAAATTTGTTTATGTTCTAAAGCTGCTACTCTAACAACAAGATTCTGAGTCTGATTTTCATAGATCTCAAGTCTACAGCTACAGAAACTAAGATTTTCTGTAAGACATTCATAGAAACTTCTACATCTCTCAGGCGGTGCTTAATCTTCTTGTCTGAAGCCTTTAGCCCATCCCTTTCACTCATTAATGTACCCAGTGTATCTAACAACAACCAGCCAACATCTCAATATATCTATTTCCATAAATCTATGTAAAGGTGTGAAAAACATTAACCCCAGAACCTGGGTTCATACAAGCAAAGCATTAGAAGAATCGAATGATGATATTTTGACTATCTCATTTGCCAACTCACTCCATGGATTGGCAGTGTCATTCTGATTATGGAACCAGAGTCCTTAGTACCTTTGAGTCTAGTCAGCATAGAAAACCATTCATAAAAACCCATTTTTAAGATTCTGTTTCTTAAGAACCACTTCCAGTACCAAGTTGTATTAGTTAGGGTTCTCTAGAGAAACAGAATCATCAAGAACAATTTGTAAATATAAAATTTATAAAAGTGTCTCATGTAACTGTGGGAATGTACAGCCCAAAATCTGTAGGGCAGACTGTGAAGCTGATGATTCCAATGGAGGGTCTGGATGAACTCCACAGGAGAGGCTCACTGACCAAAGCAGGAAGAGAGCCTGTCTCTTCTGAATCCTCCTTGAAAGGCTTCCAGTGATTAGATTAAGCATCACTCATTGCAGAAGATACTCCCGTTGGTGTATTACAGGTGGAATCATCTATGGATCATGATATGATCATGATTCAATTCTATGAAATATCCTCATAGCGACAGGCCAGCACTTGCCCAACCAGACAAACAGGTACCACCACTTAGACAAGTTGACATATGAACCTGACCATAACAATATCTTTAGCTATTCAAGGTCTCTTTCTCTTCCATATAAATTTGATAACCAGTTTTTCCAATCTTCTATCAGGCTGTTGGGATTTTTATTGGTATTGCACTGAATCTGTAAATTTGTTTTGGTAGAATTGACATCTTGATGATATTCAACCTCCCTATACATGAGCATGGAATATCTTTCCATCTATTTAGGTCACATTTTATTCTTTTAGCAATTTTTTTCTGTGATTACTTGTGTATAAGTTCTTGACATCCCTGGTTAGGTTTTTCCTAGATACCTAATTCTTCTGGTTGCTATTCTAAATGGAAATTGTGT
Source organism: Tamandua tetradactyla (assembly GCF_023851605.1). Classification (NCBI taxonomy): domain Eukaryota; kingdom Metazoa; phylum Chordata; class Mammalia; order Pilosa; family Myrmecophagidae; genus Tamandua; species Tamandua tetradactyla. The sequence continues at coordinate 117,704,974 of NC_135333.1, forward strand.
CTTCATTGTTACCTCAGATAGGTCATTGCTTGTGTATAGAAACATTACTGATTTTTGTACATTAACCTTGTATCCTGCCACTTTGTTGAATATGTTTATTAGCTCAAGTAGTTTTCTTGTAGATTTCTAAGGGTATTCTAAGTATAGGATCACATCATTGGCAAATAATGAATGTTTTATTTTTTCTTTTCCTAATTGGATGTCTTTTATTTCTTTCTCCTGCCTTATTGCTCCAGCTAACACTTCTAATACAATGTTGAATAACAGTGGTGACAAGGGGGATCCTTGTTTCATTCTTGATCTCAAGGGGGGGGGTCCTTCAATTTTTCACAATTAAGTATGATGCTGGCTATGGGTTTTTCATATATGGCCTTTATGCTATTTAGAAAGTTTCCTTTGATGTTTAAATTTTGAAATGTTTTTATCAGGAAGGGATGCTGGATTTTGTCGAATGTTTTTTCAGCATCAATTGATAATTACATGTGATTTTTCCCTTTAGATTTGTTAATATGCTGTATTATGTTGATTGACATTCTTATGTTGAAACTTTCTTGCATTCCTGGTATGAATCCCACTTGATCATGATGTATAATTATTTTAATGTGGTGTGGGATACAATTTGCTAGTATTTTGTTTTAAAATTTCCCATTTTTGTTCATTAGGGAGATTTGTCTGTAGTTTTCTTTTCTTGTATCATCTTTATCCAATTTTGGCATTAGAATGATAGTTTCATCAAATGAGTTAGGTAGTATTTTCTTTTCGCCATTTTTTTGGAAGTTTTTGAGCAGGATTGGTGTCAGTTCTTTTTGAAAAGATTGACAAAATTATTCTGTGAAGCCATCAGGTCCTGGGCTTTTTTTATGTGGGAGAATTTTTGATGACTAACTGGATCTCTTGACTTGTAATTGGTGTGGTGAGATCTTGTATTTCTTCCTGAGTCAGTATAGGTAATTCATGTGTTTTGGGGAATTTGTTCATTTCACTTAAGTTACCTTGTTTGTTGGCATATAGTTGTTCATAATATTCTCTTATGATTTTAAAAATTTGTTCATGATCTGTGGTAACAACCCCCCTCTCATTTCTGATTTTATTTATTTGTGTCTTCTTTTTCTTCCTCTCTGTTAGTCTAGCTAGAGGACCATCAATTTTATTAATTTTCTTAAAGAACCAACTTTTATTTTTGTTGATTCTTTTTTTTTCACTTTTTTTTAATTCTTTTTTTTATTAATTAAAAAAAGAATTAACAAAACAATTAGAAATCATTCCAATCTACATGTACAATCAGTAATTCTTAATAACATCACATAGTTGCATATTCATCATTTCTTCGTACATTTGCATCGATTTAGAAAAAGAAATAAAAAGACAACAGAATAAGAATTAAAACAATAATAGAAAGAAAAAAAAACAAAACAAAAAAAAAAAAAACAAAAACAAAAAACCTATACCTCACATGCAGCTTCATTCAGTGTTTTAACATAATTGCATTACAATTGGGTAGTATTGTGCTGTCCATTTCTGAGTTTTTATATCCAGTCCCGTTGTACAGTCTGTATCCCTTCAGCTCCAATTATCCCTTCTCTTTTTTTTTTTAATTAACGGAAAAAAAGAAATTAACCCAACATTTAGAGATCATACCATTCTACATATGCAATCATTAATTCTTAACATCATCACAGAGATGCATGATCATCATTTCTTAGTACATTTGCATTGGTTTAGAAGAACTAGCAACATAACCGAAAAAGATATAGAATGTTAATATAGAGAAAAAAATAAAAGTAATAATAGTAAAATCAAAACAAAACAAAACAAAACAAAAACGTATAGCTCAGATGCAGCTTCATTCAGTGTTTTAACATGATTACTTTACAATTAGGTATTATTGTGCTGTCCATTTTTGAGTTTTTGTATCTAGTCCTGTTGCACAGTCTGTATCCCTTCAGCTTCAATTACCCATTGTCTTACCCTGTTTCTAACTCCTGCTGAACTCTGTTACCAATGACATATTTCAAGTTTATTCTCGAATGTCCGTTCACATCAGTGGGACCATACAGTATTTGTCCTTTAGTTTTTGGCTGGATTCACTCAGCATAATATTCTCTAGGTCCATCCATGTTATTACAGGGTTCATAAGTTTATCTTGTCTTAAAGCTGCATAATATTCCATCGTATGTATATACCACAGTTTGTTTAGCCACTCTTCTGTTGATGGAGATTTTGGCTGTTTCCATTTCTTTGCAATTGTAAATAATGCTGCTATAAACATTGGTGTGCAAATGTCCGTTTGTGTCTTTGCCCTTAAGTCCTTTGAGTAGATACCTAGCAATGGTATTGCTGGGTCGTATGGCAATTCTATATTCAGCTTTTTGAGGAAGCGCCAAACTGCCTTCCACAGTGGTTGCACCCTTTGACATTCCCACCAACAGTGGATAAGTGTGCCTCTTTCTCCGCATCCTCTCCAGCACTTGTCATTATCTGTTTTGTTGATAATGGCCATTCTGGTGGGTGTGAGATGATATCTCATTGTGGTTTTGATTTGCATTTCTCTAATGGCCAGGGACATTGAGCATCTCTTCATGTGCCTCTTGGCCATCCGTATTTCCTCTTCTGAGAGGTGTCTGTTCAAGTCTTTTTCCCATTTTGTAATTGGGTTGGGTGTCTTTTTGTTGTTGAGATGAACAATCTCTTTATAAATTCTGGATACTAGACCTTTATCTGATATATCATTTCCAAATATTGTCTCCCATTGTGAAGGCTGTCTTTCTACTTTCTTGATGAAGTTCTTTGATGCACAAAAGTGTTTAATTTTGAGGAGTTCCCATTTATTTATTTCCTTCTTCAGTGCTCTTGCTTTAGGTTTAAGGTCCATAAAACCGCCTCCAGTTGTAAGATCCATAAGATATCTCCCAACATTTTCCTCTGACTGTTTTATGGTCTTAGATCTAATGTTTAGATCTTTGATCCATTTTGAGTTAACTTTTGTATAGGGTGTGAGAGATGGGTCTTCTTTCATTCTTTTGCATATGGATATCCAGTTCTCTAGGCACCATTTATTGAAGAGACTGCTCTGTCCCAGGTGAGTTGGCTTGACTGCCTTATCAAAGATCAAATGTCCATAGATGAGAGGGTCTATATCTGAGCACTCTATTCGATTCCATTGGTCAATATATCTATCTTTATGCCAATACCATGCTGTTTTGACCACTGTGGCTTCATAACATGCCTTAAAGTCAGGCAGCGCGAGACCTCCAGCTTCGTTTTTTTTCCTCAAGATGCTTTTAGCAATTCGGGGCACCCTGCCCTTCCAGATAAATTTGCTTATTGGTTTTTCTATTTCTGAAAAATAAGTTGTTGGGATTTTGATTGGTATTGCATTGAATCTGTAAATCAATTTAGGTAGGATTGACATCTTAACTATATTTAGTCTTCCAATCCATGAACACGGTATGCCTTTCCATCTATTTAGGTCTTCTGTGATTTCTTTTAGCAGTTTTTTGTAGTTTTCTTTATATAGGTTTTTTGTCTCTTTAGTTAAATTTATTCCTAGGTATTTTATTCTTTTAGTTGCAATTGTAAATGGGATGCGTTTCTTGATTTCCCCCTCAGCTTGTTCATTACTAGTGTATAGAAATGCTAAAGATTTTTGAATGTTGATCTTGTAACCTGCTACTTTGCTGTACTCATTTATTAGCTCTAGTAGTTTTGTTGTGGATTTTTCCGGGTTTTCGACGTATAGTATCATATCGTCTGCAAACAGTGATAGTTTTACTTCTTCCTTTCCAATTTTGATGCCTTGTATTTCTTTTTCTTGTCTAATTGCTCTGGCTAGAACCTCCAACACAATGTTGAATAATAGTGGTGATAGTGGACATCCTTGTCTTGTTCCTGATCTTAGGGGGAAAGTTTTCAATTTTTCCCCATTGAGGATGATATTAGCTGTGGGTTTTTCATATATTCCCTCTATCATTTTAAGGAAGTTCCCTTGTATTCCTATCTTTTGAATTGTTTTCAACAGGAAAGGATGTTGAATCTTGTCGAATGCCTTCTCTGCATCAATTGAGATGATCATGTGATTTTTCTGCTTTGATTTGTTGATATGGTGTATTACATTAATTGATTTTCTTATGTTGAACCATCCTTGCATACCTGGGATGAATCCTACTTGGTCATGATGTATAATTCTTTTAATGTGTTGTTGGATACGATTTGCTAGAATTTTATTGAGGATTTTTGCATCTGTATTCATTAGAGAGATTGGTCTGTAGTTTTCTTTTTTTGTAATATCTTTGCCTGGTTTTGGTATGAGGGTGATGTTGGCTTCATAGAATGAATTAGGTAGTTTTCCCTCCACTTCGATTTTTTTGAAGAGTTTGAAGAGAATTGGTACTAATTCTTTCTGGAACGTTTGGTAGAATTCACATGTGAAGCCATCTGGTCCTGGACTTTTCTTTTTAGGAAGCTTTTGAATGACTAATTCAATTTCTTTACTTGTGATTGGTTTGTTGAGGTCATCTATGTCTTCTTGAGTCAAAGTTGGTTGTTCATGTCTTTCCAGGAACCCGTCCATTTCATCTAAATTGTTGTATTTATTAGCGTAAAATTGTTCATAGTATCCTGTTATTACCTCCTTTATTTCTGTGAGGTCAGTAGTTATGTCTCCTCTTCCATTTCTGATCTTATTTATTTGCATCCTCTCTCTTCTTCTTTTTGTCAATCTTGATAAGGGCCCATCAATCTTATTGATTTTCTCATAGAACCAACTTCTGGTCTTATTGATTTTCTCTACTGTTTTCATATTTTCAATTTCATTTATTTCTGCTCTGATCTTTGTTATTTCTTTCCTTTTGCTTGCTTTGGGATTAGTTTGCTGTTCTTTCTCCAGTTCTTCCAATTGAACAGTTAATTCCTGCATTTTTGCCTTTTCTTCTTTTCTGATATAGGCATTTAGGGCAATAAATTTCCCTCTTAGCACTGCCTTTGCTGCATCCCATAAGTTTTGATATGTTGTGTTTTCATTTTCATTTGCCTCGAGGTATTTACTAATTTCTCTTGCAATTTCTTCCTTGACCCACTTGTTGTTTAAGAGTGTGTTGTTGAGCCTCCAGGTATTTGTGAATTTTCTGGCATTCTGCCTATTATTGATTTCCAACTTCATTCCTTTATGATCTGAGAAAGTGTTGTGTATGATTTCAATCTTTTTAAATTTGTTAAGACTTGCTTTGTGACCCAGCATATGGTCTATCTTTGAGAATGATCCATGAGCACTTGAGAAAAAGGTGTATCCTGCTGTTGTGGGATGTAATGTCCTATAAATGCCTGTTAAGTCTAGCTCCTTTATAGTAATATTCAGATTCTCTATTTCTTTATTGATCCTCTGTCTAGATGTTCTGTCCATTGATGAGAGTGGGGAATTGAAGTCTCCAACTATTATGGTATTTGTGTCTATTTCCCTTTTCAGTGTTTGCAGTGTATTCCTCACGTATTTTGGGGCATTCTGGTTCGGTGCGTAAATATTTATGATTGTTATGTCTTCTTGTTTAATTGTTCCTTTTATTAGTAGATAGTGTCCTTCTTTGTCTCTTTTAACTGTTTTACATTTGAAGTCTAACTTGTTGGATATTAGTCTAGCCACTCCTGCTGTTTTCTGGTTGTTATTTGCATGAAATATCTTTTCCCAACCTTTCACTTTCAACCTATGTTTATCTTTGGGTCTAAGATGTGTTTCCTGTAGACAGCATATAGAAGGATCCTGTTTTTTAATCCATTCTGCCAATCTATGTCTTTTGATTGGGGAATTCAGTCCATTAACATTTAGTGTTATTACTGTTTGGATAATATTTTCCTCTACCATTTTGCCTTTTGTATTATATATATATCATATCTGACTTTCCTTCTTTCTACACTCTTCTCCATACCTCTCCCTTCTTTCTTTTTGGTTCTGACTCTAGTGCTCCCTTTAGTATTTCTTGCAGAGCTGGTCTCTTGGTCACAAATTCTCTCAGTGACTTTTTGTCTGAGAATGTTTTAATTTCTCCCTCATTTTTGAAGGACAATTTTGCTGGATATAGGAGTCTTGGTTGGCAGTTTTTCTCTTTTAGTAATTTAAATATATCATCCCACTGTCTTCTAGCCTCCATGGTTTCTGCTGAGAAATCTACACATAGTCTTATTGGGTTTCCCTTGTATGTGATGGATTGCTTCTCTCCCGCTGCTTTCAAGATCCTCTCTTTCTCTTTGACCTCTGACATTCTAACTAGTAAGTGTCTTGGAGAACGCCTATTTGGGTCTAATCTCTTTGGGGTGCGCTGCACTTCTTGGATCTGTAATTTTAGGTCTTTCATAAGAGTTGGGAAATTTTCAGTTAAAATTTCTTCCATTAGTTTTTCTCCTCCTTTTCCCTTCTCTTCTCCTTCTGGGACACCCACAACACGTATATTTGTGCGGTTCATATTGTCCTTGAGTTCCCTGATACCCTGTTCAAATTTTTCCATTCTTTTCCTGATAGTTTCTGTTTGTTTTTGGAATTCAGATGTTCCATCCTCCAAATCACTAATTCTATCTTCTGTCTCTTTGAATCTATCATTGTAGGTATCCATTGTTTTTTCTATCTTTTCTACTTTGTTCTTCACTTCCATAAGTTCTGTGATTTGCTTTTTCAGTTTTTCTATTTCTTCTTTATGTTCAGCCCATGTCTTCTTCATGTCCTCCCTCAATTTATCGATTTCGTTTTTGAAGAGGTTTTCCATTTCTGTTCGTATATTTAGCATTAGTTGTCTCAGCTCCTGTATCTCATTTGAACTATTGGTTTGTTCCTTTGACTGGGCCATATTTTCAATTATTTGAGCGTGATCCGTTATCTTCTGTTGGCGTCTGCGCATTTAGACAGATTTCCCTGGGTATTGGATCCAAAAGTTTGGAAGATTTTTCTGTGAAATCTCTGGGTTCTGTTTTTCTTATCCTGCCCAGTAGGTGGCGCTCGTGGCACACGTTTGTCTGCGGGTCCCACCAGTAAAAGGTGCTGTGGGACCTTAAACTTTGGAAAACTCTTGCCGTCCTGGGGGTTCGCTAGCCGAAGCGGCTTGAGCCGGCCCTTGGTCCGAACGCAGGAAGGGTTGCTGGTCGCCGCAGCCAGGGAAAGAGCCCGTCTGAATTTCCTAGTCAGCCCTGGGCAACAAGCATGGCGGGAGGGCGCCAGCGGCAGCGGCCCATCCGAGAGAGTGCACGTTCCCCGGGAGTCACGGGTTTGGAAGGGGCCTCCCCCACCCGTCACCGTTCTCCGCGGCCTGGGGGTTTCCGATCCAATTCTCTCAGTTGGTCCAGGGGCTGCACGTGGTGTGGGCGCCAGCCGCCTTGGTTTCAGGGGACCGCCTCTCCAATTCTCCCAGCCAGCCCGGGAAGGGGGAAGGGAGTAACTCCGGCCGCTTGCCACCCCGCCCGGTAAGGCCCGCACGCCTCGGCGATCTCACCCGAGCTGCTTCTCTCAGCCAGCCAGCCGTTCCAGGATGGGGTATGCTGTCTTTTTTATCTCTGTTGTGGCTTTGGGTGCTTTCTGTATCGTTTCTACTCCCCTAGTAGGTGTCCTGGAGAAGAAACTAAGATCCGTGCGTCTTACTAAGCCGCCATCTTCCAGGAAGTCCTGTTGATTCTTTTTATTCTTTTATAGTCCTCTAGTTTGTTTATTTCCATTTTAGTCTTTATTATTTCTCTTTTCTTTATTTGCTTTGAGGTTAGTTGCTGTTCTTTCTCTAACTTCTCCAGGTGAACAGTTAAATCATCAAGTTTTGCTCATTTTTGTTGCTTAATATAGGCATTTAGGGCAATAACTTTCCTCCTCAGCACTGCCTTTGCCACATCCCATAAGTTTTGATATGTTGTATTTTATTATCATTTGTCTCCAGATATTTACTGATTTCTCTAGCCTTTTCTTACTTGACCCACTGATCATTTAAGAGTGTATTGTTTAAACTCCTTATATTTGTGCAAGCTCTGGTTCTTTGTTTATTATTAATTTCCAAGTTTATTCCATTGTGATCAGAGGAAGTCTTTTGGATAATTCCAAACTTATTAAATTTATAGAGACTCAGTTTATGTTCCACTATATGAGCTATCCTGGAGAACGTGCCATGCACATTATAGAAGAATGTGAATCCTGGTGTTTAGGGATGTAATGATCTATCAATGTCTATTAGATCTAATTCATTTATCTTATTATTTAGGTTCTTTATTTCCTTGTGGATTCTCTGTATGGTTGTTCTATTATAGCAAAAAGTGGTGTATTGAAGTCTCCCAGTACTACTGTTGATATGTCTATAGCTCCTGTCTCCTTTTCTAATCTGTGCCTCATGTACTTTGGAGCTCCTTGATTGGGAACATACACATTTATGATTATTATTTCTTCCTGATGAAAAGTCCCTTTTTTAAATATGTAGTGTCCTTCTTTTTCTCTTATGAAATCTTATGAAGTTTTAAAGTTCAAATTAGGGAACTGTATTTTCCCTTATTCCTTTTGATGGTGAAATAATAATCTTGTCCAGTTCTAGATAAGTATGTATAAAATGTGTGTATAAAATACAATAGAAAATTTATATTTTAATAAATAATTGACTCTCTAGTCCATTTTTATTTCCATCTCAAAAAACTTGAAATTGTAGTGGATGAATTGTGGAGTGAAATTTAGAGAGCAGCTATTCTTTAAATTTTGAGGATTCTAATTCCAGCATCTCAGGCACTGTGGTTAACAGAAAATAATTGCCTTATTTCTAAAAGCTCACTATCAAATTAGGAGTAGAGTAAAAACAGGAATCCTAGAGACAGCAAAAGCAGATGTACATAATAATAAATGGTTGTGATTACTTAATAAATCTCGTGATAGTTAACCTATCCACGGCTTCATTTGTGGAATACATTTTAAAATCGTAACTGCTTCTTCTATTTTAAACAAAAATGTTTCTACCCAGTTTGAGGTTAAAGAAAATTAGCATATTCACCAAACTAAGATTATGATTGATAGAAAGCAAGGAAGAAATTATAAAGAGGCAATGTCTGTTCTAGTTTACTTAGTCCATTAATCATAAAAATTTAACATACAATGCATGAAAGAATGCAGTCTTACATTTCATTATAATATGAGACAAATGAGTATATGAAAAAATTCCAGGGTTGAAACATAATTACAGTAGTGAAATGCAAGTATTAACATGTTATTCATGAAATATATATATATATTTATGTCTATATAAAATAAGAGTGGTTGATAATAGTCCAAAATATTGAGCAATTTTAAAGATCCAGTAGCTTTGTAAAAAATATCTGGGAAAGGATAATATCAAGTTATCTGGAAAATCTAGAAAACTTCACTTCATTTTAATTGAAGAGAAAAAGGAAAATAATGTATGTGGCATCTTTCTCCATTATAGCTTATATATTAAAAAAGAAAATAAAAGAAAGACTTTTGAATATTGCCTGGAAATTCTGAAAATTGGGTAAGACCAATAAGCTTTGTTCATATACAAAGGAAATTATTCAAGAAAAACAAATTATGATTAATAACTATGGCATATTGATACAGCACTAGTTAGTGAGAACTTAAAGTAGTGCTTAATATGTTGCTTTCAAACTGAAAGTTTTGGTTTCTTAATGTAATTTGCACAACCATAAATATCATTATCAATATAATAAGCTAACAAGGAAGATAAAGCACAATGTCAATTTTACCTTATCTGTTTGTGTGTTTCTTTTCCTAAGTCATATAGATTTGAGCCATTGTTAATAATATACTGGAAAGGTTTCTAAGTATTGTATATAAAGGCCATTGAACAAGCAAGCAGTGCATGAAGTTAGAAAGAAAAAGCAAACAGGTAGTTAGGAAAACTGAATCAAAGTGCCTCATATAAAAGTAAGAAAAGGAAATGTGAAATGAAAATTTGAGATAAATAAATGGAATCATAAATTAGAAAACATGATATATTTGAAAACTCTGTTGAGCATTTCTCTGCAAGATGCTGATAGATCAATTGCTAAACTAGATTTCAGAAAACTGATCAACTCCCTGTTAGATTATAAATAGAATTTATTCAAGTCTAGATATGGGAAGACTCTATCAACATTCTTATTAAAGACAGCTGATGAATTGGTAGACATGCTCATTTTGATGAACTCCAAGTTGATTGTGAAAATATATTCACATAGGTAGATTTAAAATGTGGAGATTCATATAGTTGCAAGTGAAAATAAAATGCATCTTTCATCTAACTTTACTTTTAATTTTCTTTATATTTCATAGGACGAAAGAGAAATGAAAAACGAATCAGTGGAGATAGAGTTTGTTCTGCTTGGGCTGACAGAAGAGCCTCGGCTGCAAATTGTAATTTTCCTCTTTCTCTTTCTCAACTACATGTTAAGCATGATGGGGAACTTCATCATCATCATCCTCAGTCTGCTGGATCTATGCCTCAAATTTCCAATGTATTTCTTCCTCCGAAATTTCTCCTTAGAAATTTCCTTCACAACAGTTGGCATCCTACGATTCTTGATAAGTATACCGACTGGAGAAAAAACAATTTCCTACAATGCTTGTGCAACTCAGTTATTCTTTTTCCTTTTGCTAGGAGTTACAGAATTTTACCTTCTGGCTGCCATGTCCTATGACCGCTATGTGGTCATCTGCAAACCCCTGCATTACCCAGTCATTATGAACAACAAAATATGCTACCAACTTGTACTCAGCTCTTGGGTAACTGGATTCCTAGTCATCTTTCCCCCTTTGGTTTTGGGGCTGAAATTAGATTTCTGTGCCTCCAGAACTATTGATCACTTCCTATGTGACTCTTCTACTACCCTACAAATCTCTTGCACAGACACACATCTCATTGAGTTGATGGCTTTTGCCTTAGCTGTATTCACTCTCATGATCAGGTTTTGTTAATGGCCCTCTCCTACACACACATTGTCAAAACCATTCTAAGATTCCCTTCCATTCAACAATGAGCAAAGGCCTTCTCCACTTGTTCCTCACACATGGTTGTTGTCTCTCTAACTTACGGGAGTTGTATCTTTATGTACATGGGCTGTCAGCAAGGGAAAGGGTGACTTTCATTAAATGTGTAGCTGTGCTTAATACCTCTGTTGCTCCTTTACTGAATCCCTTCATTTATACCCTAAGGAACCAGCAGGTGAAAGAAGCCCTCAGGGACATGCTTCAAAGATTTTGTTGTTTTCAAAAGAATGAGACAAAATTTTGGCCTAAGCAACATGTTGTTTAATGTGATACTTGAATCAAGGCATTAGTCAGACAGCTGTCACTTCTGTCATCATCTATCCTCAGCCCTCTACCTTCTCCTTTTTGAGTGGTTCATCCTACTCATTAGTAGTGAACTGCATTCTTCAACCCAGAATGCAAAATTTCACCTTTACATAGAAATACGTCTCTTCACAAATGACTCACTTTCATGTACTGAATTCTTTTTCAAAATGAACTCTTAGATACCCTTAATTATTTAGATAATTTGATATTTTAAATACTTATTACATAATTAAATACACAGTTGTAATTGCTAAATATCTGATGCTAGCTTTGTATGCACTTAAGATGTTTACATTGCTGAAATAGTTTGAGAAACACAGAAATTACATGACATAATTAATATTATGATAGAAAAGGGGAAGATGACCTAGTTAATTTGAAGATCAGAGTAGTTTCCCAGGAGAAGCTCCCACTTATGCTGAATTTAGAATATGAATAGGAAAAGAAGGATCAAGGAAGTTGTAACCAGAAGTATAAAATATGCAAAAGAATGAGGAATTTAACTGGGAGAAAAATGTGGTATTTTTGTATGTTGTCAGTTTTCATTTTCTGTAATACCAATTGAATTCCAGTCTTTGGTTCTAATTGCCTAAATTGCTCCATATCCTCTTATTTTATTTTATTTTTTTTGTATGCTGAATGGCAGGGTCACATTTCATTCTTTCTCCGTACCACATTATTGCAACACATTTGTTGAATTTTGTTTGTTTTGCTTGTTTGTTTGTTTTTTGGGAAATGCATGGACCAGGAATCGATTCTGTGTCTCCCACTTGGCAGTTGAGAATTATACCACTGAACTAAGTTTGCACCCCTGCTCTACATTCTCTTAAGCCTACCAATGATGTAACATGATTGAAATTTAAGGTATAATTTATTTGTATCTGGGTTGAGGTAAGTTTTCATTTATTTATAACAATTTGCAAATTGCAAATTTCTTAATCTTGCATTTGCACATGATTTTCATTTTTATCAAGGTATGCCCTTGCATAATAATAACAAGCAATCACTTTAAACAATGCGTTTGACCAAATATGTAAGACCATGTAACAATGCACATAAAGAAATCCTCATCTTTCCAAATAGTTCCTTATCCTTTCCCCACCTATTTATACCTCTGCCATTTCATGCAGGTACTCTCTGTTATCCTCTGAGTAACTAATGATTAATTTTGCCTCTTTGGAATTTCTTATAAAATAAATAACACAACATGAATTTTATGTATGGCTTCCCTTTATCGACTCAATGTGTTTGAGGTCCTCCGATGTTGTTACAGGCATCTATACCACATTCCTTTCCAGTGATGTGATTTAGCAAAATTTCTAGTGTCCTTTTTTCAAAGCTAGTTTTCCTTTATTCCTCCAACACTTTAGATTTATTTTCCTCTGAGAAATCTCTCCAGAAGATTCAATCATTTGCTTTAATAGGGTGAAAGTGAGTATATTCTATATTCTGAAATGCCAAATGCTAAAGTTTTCTATCTTCCTGTAATGTACTTTTGCAATTAGCTCTCTGTCAAAGTGATACAAACAGAAGGGGTTGTTTCTCTTATATATTGGTAACTCTATTCCTCTCTCAAAGCAGGGATGAGTTTTCCTAAGCAGAATTTTGCCCAGAGTTTAGGGATTGTCCCTAGTAGAAAAGGATGCATGTGCAGGAACAGCAGTGATATTTCATAGCCCAATCTAAATTTCAAACTGACTGATTCTATACTCACTTTTATGCACCATGCTCCAAGGGTCAACTTCTTTTCTAATTTGAACTAGTAGCTCATGTGTTTATTGGAAATTTCACTTATTAAAAACTGCTATAGTATAGTGCACTGTTTTTCATCTCCCTCTGTCTTTGGTAACCTCATCATGAATAAGTCTGATTGGTCTTGTATCACTCATGGTTCAGTCAGGAAAACAAATTGCTCTAAGTTTACTCTAGTAATTACTAGTATATTGTAGGAATTACAGCCTTTCAGAATGTTGGAAGGGCTATGGGAGCAGAATCAGTAAAGTGGCTGCAGGATATTTGAGTCTCAGATGAAAGTTTCATTGAAACTAGTATCACAGATCTCAGGTTGCAGTCTTGAAGAAAATGGTTTGGGGGAAATGGTGATGACTCTCAGTAATTTCTGAGAAAGTTTCTCAGCAGTGAAGTGGACAATACTAACAGACCTGCTGAGAAGCCGGCAAGAATCTCATCTGCTCAACTGCCTGTTAACAGCACCTCTGGAGAGGAATAGCTTCTGTTTCTCTTCCGGTTTCTATATTTTGCATGAAGTCCCCTCACTGGCAAACTGTAAATTGGAAACATATAGGGAAGGGGATTTCTGCACTTAGAGGACAATTGAGAATATTATGATGCTGTTCATTTGACAACAGACAATTGAATGGGGATTCCTTGTAAACAACCAAAGGCAGGGTACCAAACAAAGGCAGGGTACTGATTGCACAGCTGACTCTCCCCAAAGAATGACATCAATATTAAGACTATTTTTTTTTTTTAAGAATTGCTCTTAATTCATTCCTGCACTGGAAAGCCCAGTTCTGCAGGGCATAGTGGATATGTTTCTGAGAAAGGAAAGAATTGGGTAAAAGAATATTAAGGTTAGGGCAATAAATTATTTCACTAAAAAAGAAATTTAATTTTCCTATTAATCAAGAACAGGTCTAGATATTATGGCTCAAGATTTATGTCCTAGGGAGAAGACCTGTACTAAAAGCACTCTGGGATAAATTTTTTTGAATAAACAAATCCCAGAACCCTGGAAAGAGAACTATGTTTATTCATTTTTTTATTCATTCATCACCTCAATAAATAATTGCAGGGGCTCTAAGAATGTGCCATTATAAAAGTGCGAATAGCAGATATGCTCTTTTCGTTGTAATATTTTATGTTCAGTGATCAGAGAGAGAGAGAAAGATCCTTATAATCCATACTTCCCACAGAAGGAGTACATCTGGATTTGAAACTTTCGACAGAAAAACTGTAACTCTAGAGTCATGAACATTTTCCTTTATAAACTTTCTTTCATTTCTGAATGTTCACAGCATTGCAGCTGCCAAAGAACATCGACTAAGAAAAATTTAGGTTTCAATTACTAAAACTCTAGAGGTCCTTTTCAGTCTAGTAGGTCATTCTGCTAAGCCCAAGTGAACTTAACACTTTAGGGCAGAGTTTCATGTCTCCACAAACTCTGGGCAGACTTCTGTATGATCTAAAAAACTATCATAAAACCAATTTGAAGAATGTGACCTTTGTTCACAATTAAAATGATTCATTTAGGATGACAATTTTCATGATCTAAACAATAATCCTGTCTTTGAGGGTCTGTTATGCTTCAAAATGAAGCTATCACAGTACAAGGAAAGAGAATAATGAGAGTAGAACCATGGAAAAAATATTCTATAAGTGGATTTTCAGAATCATTCAATGATAATAAGGATCATTATTTTAGGAACAAATGGAAATAGTGAGAATTCTCTGTTCCACTAAAGACCCATGGACAATGCATTGTATGTAAGAACCTATATGTAATCACCAAGAACAAGGGCTAGATGCACTTAATGCACTTTACAAAAGAGTGGATGTATTAACCTTATTATCATGAACAAAGGAATGAGTAGGGTAGAGAAGTAGTTCTACCACCACCCTGATGCCAAGTTAATGGATGGAATGCCTGCTTAAAGAAAATGCATCTTTCATGGCTGGATGCCTGCTGAAGTATTGAATCTCAAGTTGCACACCAGTGCTGGTAAAGGAGAGGGGACTGTGCATTATTTCCTTTCGTCTGAACCGTTTAATGTAACTATCCTAGGTGGAAAAGGACCTGGGAGCAAAGACTTTGCTCAAGAAAGAAACCCTGTATAATGATTTCTATATCAATAGTATGTTTTTACAAGTTAATTAATAAAAGTTCATGTGGTCATACAGACAGAAAACCCATTTATTTATTCACCAATATAACTCCTTTTATGTCAATATATCTTTTCAAATTTTATTGAGGTAGGGTATACTATGAACTGCATGTCTGTTCAGGGCACAGTGTAATAACTTTGATAAATTTATTAAAAAGTTCACATCTCCCAATGATTATATAAAACTAAAATCATCATCACAATCAAGATACTCAACATACCCTTCACTACCAAAAAATTTCTGTTTGAAACTCTGCAATTTTCTCCTACCACTCTTCTCTCTCCTTCCTTGGCAACTGCTTACTTGCTTATTTAAATATTGGTTAGCAATTTTTAGACTATTACATGAAAGGATAATAGAGTATTAATTTTCTGGGCTTATTTCACTCAGCACAATTATTTTATATTCACCCATGTTATTGCCTTATAGATAGTTCATTTATTTTTATTGCTAACTAGTACGCTCTA